>NC_136915.1:88124544-88500945 GCF_949752795.1 Hyperoodon ampullatus | reverse complement strand
CTATAATCATCATGACACAAATAAGTAACATATGTTTTTATGTTGACACATTCGAAAAGAACCATGCAGAAATTTTAAAATATTTTTATCTGCATATAGAAAATTATTTTTCTATAATTGCATTTAAGTGTAGCCTTCTCTAGGAGATAAGGTTATGGGCATTCTTTATTTCCTCTTTATACATTTGTGTACTTAGCTCTTGTCATTTTTTTTGTTTTTCATGTGCATGTATTAATTTTCAAACCAGAAAATGAGGCTCTGAAACGACTTCCATACATAAACTAATAATTCTAAAATAAACTGTGCAAAGAAACAAATTTTATTACTTCAAGTATTATATTCACTTAACTACAAACAAATTTACTTGGCAAAAATTAACATTATGTGATCTTTTCATGATTATGATATGAAAATTAAACTTTCAAAGGGTATATTCTTTCAGTTTATAATACCTACCAAGGATTACTTCCTTTCAAATCTCTTCACCATCATCATAATCATCAGCATCAGTATCATCAACAACAACTGAAACTTACACTCTTTTGTACCTACTAAAGAACAATTAGAAAATGTCCATGTACTTTATCCAGCATGTCATATTTTATGGTTTCAGCATCCCTTCACATTTTAGCAAGAAATAATTTTCTTTGGTTATTTGGATACCAACATACTTTGAAATTATTCACCTATGTTCAAGTGGATTTTTGTTTTATTGTTTCATTATTCTTGTTTTTATAAAAAGACTCAAATTTATTCTTAGTTATTGGTCATATAGAACAAAATTGGGAATAGCTTCATTTCACCTACTCAGAGTTTATTTGGAGATACCTGTTTTATATTCGGTGTCAACTGTCTCCAAGTAAATTCACACATCTAAGTATAATATTTCAATATGACAATAATTGGTTTCTGATACAGACCTATACCTCATATTTACAAACAGATTTTCCTGTCATTTTAATATTTAAATTTTAAGTTGTAAACAAACTGTGACCATTTTACTTCATAAAAGTCCGAAGGCAAATGTTTGTACCCCATTTCTTCTGTCACACTGGGAACAAACCCATTTGGTGATTTATTTTTACAAATGTTGATGAAAACAGAAGTATTTCCATAATAATATGATTAAATTAAAAAGGGACTGGAAAGATTCTGCAATATTTCACTTCCTTGTATATCTGAGATATTCTGAAGTTAACAGATAACAGTAGACTGTTGCTGTTTCAGGCCACACAGTTTGTGTGTTAGTTAGGAAGCCTTGATTATGCAAGGGCCCCAATTTCCTGATTGTGCTTGGACTGATGTGCCAAATCAGTTAAGAGTTATTGACTTAGGAAAAAAAACAATAAATAACTGGAGCTGTATGGGTCTTGTGAAGTTATAATAAAGAAAACCAGCGATTCCTCCAAATATATGCATCTAAGATGCAGTACACTTGATATAATTTTAGCAACATGTAGAAATATAATTCATTTGGAGGAAAGGGTGAAAAACATACTGATATAAACTGCTGTGAAGAACAAAATTTGCAATATGGCAATATGGCACAGTGATGTTAATTTAACTATTTCTAATAAAACTATTTTGTATAAACTGAGTGCAACCTATGAGCATGATAAAAATATGTATTTATGTGACAGGTATAGTCAAAACTCAAACATTTCACTTGGAGTTCAATGGAATTGCCATGAACATTTTCTCTTAAAAAAATAAAAAAACAAACTTAGAAAAGTTTTGCAGACTTTATCATTGAAAGGAAAACATAGTAGATGCATTTGTCACATGACTTTTATAACCTAATATACTTATGTTTTATAATCACAATCACTTATAGGATATTGTATACCCTAATTTTCAAGGCATTTTCTTAAAAATTATTTCAATTAATTGTCATAACACTCCTATAATGTCAGTGTGGACAGGTTCTATTGTAAAGGAGAGACAAAGTTATTTCTGTGGATTTAAAGAGTTACGTGGTAAAAAAAAAAAGGCTATGTTGATAAATGTGCTTTACACAACAGAAATATTTTAAATCATTTCAAAATCTGAGATTTATGGGAAATTCCTTTTAGAGACTTGAATTTACTTAAGGTTGTTAATGTAGAATAAAAAAATAGGAGAGGTAGAAAATGATCTTTCCAATCCCACCTGCTAAAAAGAAAATCACCTGAATCTGTCCACTAATCTCTAGCCCACTGCCATGAGACCTCTAAGTCAGTTCACTTCTCTGTCTTCATTGCTACGTTTTCTAACTAGGCTCAACATGTTTAGTTTTGTTCCACTCTGACCCATATAGCCAGTGTGATCTTTCTAAAAGGCAAGTGCAATAGATATTGTCTCTTCCCTGCTGAAAAGTCTTCAATGGCATTCCCCATTTCCCTTAGTATGAAAAATAAAAGACAAAGATTATAAGGCCCTCTTCAGCCTAATAGCATTCAGGACATACTAATGTAAAATATGACGTGCTGGCATATTAAGATCAATGAGTTTGAGAATATGGCAGAAGCAGAAAAGTCACTTTGACCTTCTTCCAACCCTTATCTCACGAAGCAGGTCATAAAACACTCATACAAGAGGTGGCCTCCTTATGCCCAGAGGAAAAAAAAAGCATCTTGACCTCCAAAGACAAAGGGACACTGAGAAGACTCCTAACAAAAAGGACTTGCTAAATTCCCTCCAGTTTATTTCACTTAACTCATACTCCTTAACCTACCCTATTTCTACATGACAGCCCACTCATCATCAAACCTAGCATAGAAATACTCAGATCTGTTTCTTCTGGTCTAGATTTGCTCATGAAGGCTCCTGTACCACAAAGAACTTACATTAAATCAACATATATACTTTTCTCCTGTTAATTTATCTTTGTCAGTTTCATTTTCAGACCCAGCCAGGGATCCTAAGAGGATTGAGGAAAATTTTTCCTCCTCTACAAGCCTCCTTTTTCAAGTCAACACTACCTGCACTCCACCATCCTTCAAAAAGAACTTCAGTAATTTGAACATGTACTCTCTCACTTCTCGTCTTTTCTCTGCCTGTAACTCTCTTACTCACATCTTTATCTGGCTACCTCTCATTCATCATTCATTAAGGTCTCAGTTTATACACATCCTCTGAGGAATCGTCCTCTTTCCCTGCAATGTCTTTCTATCCTGGAACTTATTATACTTTATTATCATAACGTTTTGTTTTAATTGACTGTTTCTCTTATTGACTGTAACTACATGAGAAAGGGACCGTGTTTGTCTTGCATACTGTGGTCTCTCCAGGGCCCAGCACAGTGTCTGGTGGTAGCAGGGGCCCAAGTAATTCTTGTTGAATGAAAATATCAGTATCAGTTAGATAATCTTGCAAAATAAAGTACCTTTAAACTAGCAAGCACTATAGAATACAAAGTATAAAATAATTCTCTTAATGTCAATTTTGTATAGTCATTAATTCAGTCAGAGATAAGGTTAAAGATGTATGTTTAAAATATACCTTCCAGGAAAAGTATGTTCAGAATACGCTAGATGAATGGGAACTTCCCTGGTGGTCCAGTGGGTAAGACTCTGCACTCTCAGTGCAGGGGGCCCGTCATCGGCCCCTGGTCAGGGAACTAGATCCTGCATGTATGCTGCAACTGAGAGTCCACATGCCGCAACCAAGACCCAGCGCAGCCAAAATAAATAAGTAAATATTTTTAAAAAAGAAAATAAAAGAAAAAGAATGAAGTTGTACCCCTACCTCATACTATATTAAAAAAAAATTAACTCAAAATGGGTCAAATACCTCAATGTAAGAATTAAAACTATAAAACTCTCAGAATATGCTAGATGAAGAAAGTGATAGCATAAAATTCATTTAAAATAATAAGTACTTTGCGGAATTGTTAGTTGTTCAAAAAAGGTAATCATTTGAAAAGCAAAATGTTGACTATGCTCTTTCCTGAATTAAAAAACACAAAAAAAGAAACAACTGAACTATCAACTAAACTGAACTAATCCTCCTTTTTTGATTTTTTGAATAGCTACAGAAGGCACGGTAGGGATGGCAGGGACATAACGTATAAGCCCTGAACTAATTTTCTCCTCATTCAAACCTTTGGTGTTTTCCTCATTTTGCAAACCCTTTTTAATACAAGAAAAAGAGAGGAAAAGGAAATAAGATAGGAGAATCATTAGGAAGCATGATCAAGTGATTTTGAAGAATTCAAATCTTTCCAAAACAAGAAACTGAGGGGAAAACACACAGAATAAAATGGTAGCATAATTCTTTCTCACATCAAGCTCAGCTCAAATTAGGTACTTGGGCATGCTGTGTAGGAAGGAAAACTTATCATCCTTCCTCCACATAAACACATTTGTGTCAGTGGGTGGGTTTAGCGTTACTATATTAACTGGCAACTCCACTGGCACTGAGTCACCAAAGAGGCTTCTGAATGTGACACTTGGTTCCTGAACAGACTCTTTCAACACAAGATATATAGAAAGTAAGAGAGAGGATAACTTTTTAAAAATGAAGCAATACCACATATCACTAATTACCTGTTCATAATAGTGGATATTCTCCTCAGCCATATCTGTAAATGCTGACTTGATATCATTTTGCATGTTTTGTTTCCATCTTTCCCAATCTGCTTTCAAGGCATTATTAGCGCACTCCACTTTATCTTCCAGTTTTCCAATCTCTTCCGTAAGCTGAATTAGATCACAAAGAGATCAATTAATCTATGTATTCCTGCCACTAAGTGAATTCTTTTTTTTTTTTTTTTTTTTTTTTCGGTATGCGGGCCTCTCACTGTTGTGGCCTCTCCCGTTGCGGAGCACAGGCTCCGGATGCACAGGCTCAGCGGCCATGGCTCACCGGCCCAGCCGCTCCGCGGCATATGGGATCCTCCCGGACCGGGGCACGAACCCGTATCCCCTGCATCGGCAGGCGGACTCTCAACCACTGCGCCACCAGGGAGGCCCTAAGTGAATTCTTAAAATCTAAGCTGAATATTATAAAAAACAGTTTAACAAAAATACTTCTTTTGAAAATCACTATTTACCCTGTATACTAACTAGTTAAAGTAAAGATAACACTAGATTCAGAGATGTCAAGTAGAGTTCTAAGGTCTGCCACTAATTAGCACTTGACTTTACCTAAATCTCTCTAATCTTGGGCTTCAGTTACACTATTTATAAAGCAAAGGAAATTGGGCTACAAGTTATTTCAAAATTTTTTTGCAATAGCTCTCTCATTACCACTGTTTGTGGTGAAAATATTTATGTTAAAAGATATGGTTGGGGGCTTCCCTGGTGGTGCAGTGGTTGAGAGTCTGCCTGCCGATGCAGGGGACATGGGTTCGAGCCCTGGTCTGGGAAGATCTCACATGCCACGGAGCAACGAGGCCCGTGAGCCACAAGTACTGAGCCTGCGCATCTGGAGCCTGTGCTCCACAACAAGAGAGGCCACGATAGTGAGAGGCCCGCGCACCACGATGAAGAGTGGCCCACGCTTGCCGCAACTGGAGAAAGCCCTTGCACAGAAATGAAGACCCAACACAGCCAAAAATAAATAAATAAATAATTAATTAATTAAAAATGAATATCTGCTTATAAAAAAAAAAGATATGGTTTCACATCTTCAGCTTCCCCTTCCTACTCCTCATTTTTCAGCTATTTTTAGCAGAATGCTCAATTAACTGACATGTTATAACATCCGTATAGATTACGTAGTCCAACCTGGAGGCCCAGGGGATTAACTTGCCACATTCCACTCAGCTGGTAACAGAGGCAGGTTTATATCACAAGACACCTGACACCTAGTCCACGCTCCATTAGACAGGCTAAGTGTGACAGTCATACCTCCTCCCCAACTTACCCACCAACCTTTGAGCATGGAACCCATCAACTTATTGCTTTATATTTAGCACATTTATATTTATATAAATTTTTATATATTTATGCATATTTTACACACATATATTTATTCATATAGTCAGCATACATTTATTTATTAAGTTCCTTCTCCACACCAGGCATTATTCTAGGACTTGGAGATTCATCAGTGAATACAATAGACAAAAATCCTTGTTTTTACCAGAGCTGATATTCAACTGGGGAGAGACAAACCATAAGCAAGATAAATGAAATATGAACTATCATTTGATAATAAATGTTAAAAAGAAAAACGAAGCAGAAAGGTAGATAGGGAGTATAAGAATGATGCAATTTTAGATAAGATGGCTGGGGAAAGCCTAAATAAGAAACTGTCATTTGAATAAATATCTGAAGTTGATGTGAGAGTGAACCATGGGGTTCTTAATCAGAAAAGCATTCCTGGCAGAGGAAGAAACAGGACAATGGCCTAGAGGTGGAAGCATGCCTGGATGGTCCAAGAAGAATAAGGAGACCAGCATGGCTGTAGCAGGTGGCAGAGTTAAAAAAGAGGGAAGCTCTTAGAAGATGAGGTCAGAGAAGCAGTGGGTGACCAGATCTTACTGAGCCATGCAGTCCATGGTAAGGATCTTAGGTTTTATTGAGTGAGACCCAAAGCCAGAGACATTCTAGCAGAAATGACACCACCTCTCCCATGTTTTAAAAGGGGAGGATATTATTTACATTATACGTTACCAGTATTCCTTGGCTCCAAGTATTTGAAAGAGGCTATCATTTAAGAAGGTCCCCATTACAGACATGCTAAAATGTGAAAATGTATGTCTTAGAATCAAAAAAATGTTATTTTACATCCAATGCTTGTTTGAAATATTCTTTTTATTCATTTCTCAATATTTTGCTGTGAAATTTCACTGCTGACTTTATTTCATTGCAGCCATATTTGCTTTTGTTTCCCTAAGAATAGACATTTGGTATTATATAAATCTTTTATTACCTATGGGAGATCTATTTCAGTAGTAAGGTTGGTTTTCATGTTTTGTGTGTGGCGGGAAGATGTGCTTTTTTTTTCACTTTCTTATTTTGTTTGTAAACTATCTCAGTGAGGCCATTTATTACTTTACGGGTATGTATGACTCTTTGGGGGTAATTATTTTGCTTAATCACAAAGAATTTGTCTAAACGGACATTAATGGGATTTCTCATGGTGGACTGTGGATGCTGGAGAATAAGCTAAGGTAAAATTTTACTGACAGGTCAAACTCAAACAGGATCCGGAGAAAGCTCACGGGCCGGTTACAAAACTTCACTCCTCTAGGTTGTTGGATGGAATCTTGCCATTTTCACAGCCAGATGGAGATGATTAGAAAAGTGTCTTTTTTTATAGCTAGGATCAAGAGGTACCTACACCAACTGTAACTGCACTGTTTTTCTCCTCTGCTTAGGTTTTGCAGTCTAAAAGTGCCACGCACTGGAGTGGAGTGGGATTACTGGCAAAGTTCTTTACTGAAAGTGGCTTCAGGAAACACAGTATCTAAATCATATATTCTATCTTCCTTCCCCTCCTGATGGAGCTTAAAATGGTGTCACTGCCGTAAGGGATTTAAACAAGTCTTCCCCTTTTCAATCTGCAACTCCCTCACCTAAAAGCCCTTGTTAGTGGTAGTCAGGTTGGTTGGTGCTTCTGCTCTGGTCCAGAGCTACTGCATTCCTAAAGAAGTCCTGTCCTGTTCTCTGACTTCACTCCCACCTACAGAAAGAAGCTTTGTAGCCTGATCAGCATGGCACTGGGATTAAGATGACTAATGATAGATTAGACTGATCGCAGACCCCACGTCTGTCTTTCACAAGCTGTGTGACACTGGGTAAGAGTATTTTTTGAAGCCCTAGTTTCTTCATCTGTAAAATGAATATAAAAATGACACTACCTATCTCAAAGGGATTTTTATTAAAAATTGCCTGAGATAATGAACACATTCATTGATGTGCACAGTGTCTGACAATTTTTCTACTAAACGGTATCTAATTACTATCATCATTACCACCACCATTACCACCATTGCCACCAGTACCACCACCATTACCACCATCATCATCAGTTGGTGAAATGGAAACTGATTCCCTCTCCTCTTCCAGTATTTTGGTCTCTGGAAATATACCATTTCTTTTCCAGGGTCTAGGTCTTAATTTCTAGTGCTATTTCTTGATTTATTCTCACCAGTGTAGAAGAGGATACATATGTTCTAAATATACAGGATCAATTCTTGTCATTTTTTGGGAGGCTATATACACACACACACACACACACATATATACTGACCACTTTTTATTTCTTTGATGATTCCATCATCATTTTAGTTAGAAAAGGAAAAAAGAGACATTAGGTATATCCTCACACTGAATCATCTTCCCCTAATTTTGACTTGAAGAAACTCTAATTGATAATAAGCACAAAACACTTAATTCAAATTAGGAATGATCTGGACTATTATCTTTCCTACCAATTTACATACAAAGGCATATTATTAGATTTCCCTTCCCTTAGTTGACTTCACTTTTAGCAAGTTCTTTGGTACAAGGAACTGTGCATTTAGATGGTGCAATCCAGGCTCTGAACATAAACACTGAACAAAATTTCACCGAAGTGGGAGAGTAACGTGTTAGGCACCTGGCTGGCCAAAGAAGCCTCTCTAGTGCTTCAGCACCCCTCTAACCACAGAGCAGGTTTCAATAACTCTAAAAGTAGGGAATTATAGTTTCTACCGGAATAGAGCATAGAAAAGACTGAGTTTAAAAGGATTAAAGCTTGAATCATTCATTTCACAAATACTGGAAATGACTTGGCCCTCTGTTGGTGGAAAAACTAAAGAAGGAAGCAATCCTTTTTTCCAGGAAAATGTTGTAATATCAGAATAAGTAATAAAAGCTTGTAATATAGTGAAAAATAAAGATTTAGATTTAACTGCAAGGCTAATGGGTAATCTCTAGCTTCAGTTATATTCAGCTAGAAATAAGCCACACAATTAAGTGAAAACCATTAATACTAAGAGCTCAAACAAAAAAAATATCCTTCTTCAATAGCGAGTACCTACTATAGCACCGGGAACAGCAGCAATAATAATGACCACTTATTGTATTTCTGCCATGGGCCACTGTATTAAGCTATATACTTTACCTACATTATTTCATTTAATCTGCATAATAATATTGCAAATTTGGTAACATTAACTTCCTTTTACAAGCTGGGAAACTGGGAGAAAGAAATAAAAGAGATCACACAGCTTTTTGTGGCATCATGGAGATTCAAGTGAAAATACATGCTCTTTCCATAGTGAGTGAATAGCCCCAAGCTAGCTTGCATGTGGCTTTCAAGGTTAAACTGATTCAGCTCTTACCTTAAGGAGTTTGTTATCTTTTAGAATGCAGATATGCAAAAATAAAACAAAAACCAAAGGCTATAATACAAAGCAGAATGTGATATATATCATAATGGAGGAAAAAAATTAAAGTAGTATATAGAAAGATACAGCACGGAGGATTAATTCCAACTTTGGTAGGGGACATTCCAAGTGTTAATTTGCTAGGCAGTGAGTGGAGAAGAAGACACTTGGATGAGGGTATGGCATAAATAAAACCACAGGGATGTTATGCTATAGAGTGTGACAAAAGAATGGATAAGAGATAGGTTTGGAGGCTGGAGGTGGGCAAGGAGAAACATTGGAAATGCAGCTGGACAGGCTGATTGAAGATTGACCACCAGAGGGTGTAAATGATATTGAGCATGAAATGGATTCTGTATGAAAAGGTGAGCTACCGAAAGCTTTTGACCAGGGTTGAAGTATACTTCAGATAGGTTCCTGAGTCAGAGATATGCCAGGATGCTTAAAAGAGAAAGGGAGGAGGAGAGGAAGAAAGGAAACCAATTAACCTGCACTGGAACTATGGAGACAGCAATAAAAATGATGAGGATTTGGTTCATTCCCACTCACTCATCCTGCAGCATTCACTCAGCATCCATCTAGTCTCTGTTAGGAACTAAGATGAAGGGTGAAAAAACAGACCTTGCCCTCAAGGACTCATGCCTAAGGGGAGAAATAAAAAAAAAAAAAAGAAACCAACTGGATACAGAAAATGTGAAATGCAGCTCATATGAAGCAAATAGGGTGTACAGTCCTAGAAGCACGTTTACTTTGAAGTTTCCAAAAATTGCAGGTGGTCTGTCAAGGTTGGTACCTAGAGTGTGAGTAGGGGAATAGCAAAAGAGGAAAGAGAGGCAGCTGCCAGGTACTAAAGGGATTTCCCTGGGGGGTGTTTGGATTTTCAATAAAAATCAAGTGGAATCACTGAGGGAGTTTAGGGAAGAGGACCAGGAAGGCAGCAGTAACAATGAGATTCCTGATACAGGGGATACCGAGAGGAGGAGATCCTGAGACACAGAATCAGTAGGGGCTGGCAACTGATTAATTATGGGTGGACACTGGAAGAAAAGATAAGATTATCTGATATTTTTAACTGGATAGCATTCACTGGAAGAACAGGTGGGGTAGGGTGAGATAGGAAATGAAGGCCTAAAGGCAACAGTAATAGTCTTGCAGGGTGAGGTATACATCAAAAACTTTTGGAGGTCAACCTTGCGACATGTTTCACTAAAAATTCTTACTATAATTCTTACAAAGTAAAAAAAAAGTACTCATCCCTGAGAAGGAACAGGGTCATGGAGAAAAAAAATAAAGGAAATAACAATGAAAAAAAAAGAAAAATATGATCATGCTAAAAATAGTCCACCATTAACATCAACATATTAAATGTTAAAGTAATATTTAATTACTATGCTTCATTATTTCTCATCCATGAAAAGTACAGTCCAGGAGGTGGGTGTCAGATCAAAGAATAAAAGATGCATGAGGTTCATGTCATATCCCATCAACTTGGATGTATCCTAGATTCAGCTGAAGGGTGCCCCTTCCTTTACTTGTTAGATTGGGCTTGTTTTGTTTCTTTGATTCAGTTCAAGCTTATCTAGAGAATGGTCTGATGGCTAAAGGGCCAAGAACTGACATACTCGTTCTGTCCACGTCAGTTATAGCTCTGAACCCTGGTTATATCATGTTATGAATGTTTGTCACAGGTCATGTGGGAAAGTGGGTAAAATAATTTGGATGAATCCATGCAGATCATTCATTACTGCTAGGGAATAAAGCTTACATTCTAATGGAATAGCCCTGTGGACCATTTCTACGATTATAGACCATTACACTATTTTTAACAGTTACTCAATTTTTGAAGCACACGTCTGCTAAGACAACCACAGGTGCACTGAATCCCTCAAACCCATTTAATCACCTTGGAGGTTTTCCTCCTTATTCCCTCAAAGCTGACTTTAGAGAGCGAAACCAATCCAGAAACCCTATAACATTTTAATAATTTTTATTAAAATAGGCCTTTTATAGATTTTAATTTTCTATGACTTTTATACATTTAAATTTGTAAGAACATATTTTCCCATAAGTACAACCATCAGAAATAGATGGATTTTTATAGAAAAGTTAGATAAATCCAAGCAAATACAGTTTATTTATTACCTATCTTTAAGCAAATAATTAACTAAAATATAAAATTTTTTTCACAGAAAATTCATATTTCATTAACAATAAAAAAGATATAAGTGATAGAACATTTTGGAATCCCATAATAAAGACAAGTTTTTTCCTTTGTGACAAAATGTTGTCCTGGAAATTATATCAGAAACATCTATTTATTTATAAATAAAACATTACAGATGTGAACTGTATAATCACAAAGTTAGGGTAGCAAATAAAATAGAGTAGCAAATAAAATATGAAAAATATTTTAAAATATTTTTAATAAGAACATACTCCACAAATATACATCTCCAAAAATATTTTATAATAAATAAAGTTTGGAGACAAAAATGGGATTACCTGTATACTCATCAACTATTTAAGAGGTAAATACAATGTATCTAGAGTACGTATATTTGATCTAATACTAAAAATAATTGGGCTTTTCTTAGAGATTAAAGTGTGCTTAAAGATGATTAGGTAGGCCTTTTGCTCTTAAGATTTAAGGTTGATCTTTTGATGCTATTTCTCTCAATATATTTTCAATACGGAGGCAAGAACTTTTACATTTACTAATAGAGACAAGAATTATTCCACTGGATTTGCTTGGCTATACTATGTCCTCCTGCAAATGGACTCTGAGAGCTTATCTGGACTTTCTGGCAGAGAAGTGCACGTATTTAGGAAATACTTTAGAATAGCTTTAGATTTGGCAAGGACTATGAAAGACAGCAATTAACTTTTGGAGGGATGGCACAAGATATGGGTAACTACCTAGCCAGTCAGATGAGTGAAATCACCTTTACTACTAAGGAGGAGATGACAAACAGCCCGATTTCCTTTACATTCTTGCTGGATAGCCTTCAGATTATCTTTGTTTTCTTTGTCTCTAACGTTATGAAGAATGCTGATAGTAAGAAAAAGAGGAATTTACAAGAGGTGTCTTGAAGCTATGGTGAGGGATAGAGTTAGGAAAAGGAGCTGTGTTTGTGCATGTATGTTGCACATTCTTAACATCTGCCTGCTCACCAACAATGCTGAGTCCCTACTATGATCAGGTCCTGAGCTGCATGTCACACGTGGCATCCCATTTAACTTTCTCCATAACTCTTAGAGGTAGCTTCCTTCCCCCACGTCTAGCTGGTCCAAGTCTTACAAAGTAGACTTTGCACATGATGAATGTGGGTCCATGTAACACTGCACTTTCAACATCCTTCCACTAGCTCTCAATTGTGCTCTTCTTCTCTTGAATTATTTGGCAAACTCAATCTAAGTTGATTTTTAAAGAAAAATATTTCCTGCCCCCCCACTTTAATTTTATTTATTTGTGCTCCTTAAACCTCTATTCTCCTTCAAAATACAGTTTCTTATTACCTTCAATAAGATGAAAGAACAAATAAATTGAGAATAAAAGTAAACATTCATTCAACAAATCTTTAAGTGCTTACTATGTCTCAGGCATTGGCCCAGGAACATGACCAATAGCACAGGGGTGAATACGAGAGGGAAGGTCCCTGTTGCTGGGAGCTTACAACCTAGTAGGGGTTTCAGATACACACTGCATTGGGCATTCCCTCTATGTCACCTTACCAACTACCTTAGAGTCTATCAATGAGCTTGTTCTTTTTTCATAAAAAAAAAAAAGTACCTCCCAAACTAAATTTTAAGAAATCCAGAACATCTAGATTCAAAAATTTCCCAAAAAAAAGGAAATGTATCTTTATATCTAATAAATATCCTTACTGCATCTTTCTCAGTTGTCTTATGGTATTAATAAGTTGTATTTAGTTCCTCCTCTCTTTTTTCCATGAATTTTAAAAATTTCATAATCACACACATTTATAGGTCAGTGATCTAGAGCCTGCGCTCTGAAGTCCATGGGTGAGAATCCTGACCGTGTTGACCTTAGCTAACTAAATTCAGTTCTGTGATAGGTTGCAGTTTCCTCATCTGTAAAATGAGGAAAAAGAAAGTACCTACTTCATAGGATTGTTTTTGAATAACATGTTAGCAAAGTGCCTGGGACTTAAGCATTTAATACATGTTAGGGTTAAAGTGGCACCCCAAAGTGATTATGGAAGGACAATTGTTAGGGTCTCAGAAATGTCCTGACTGAATCTGCCAGCTCACTCATTTCTACTATGTTAGGGAATACTTACTGAGGACATGCATATAAAAGGAACAGCCATAGGGGAAACAAAGAGATATTAATAGCTCAGAAAGCTCCCCAAATGCTCCAATATACCTGAGAGTATTGGTGGCTGAATGGACAATGTGGCCATGCCAAAAACTCTATGTAAGGCCATTCCATCAGGCCCTCCTCCAAATCAGATGGGCAAGGCCAAGAAGTCCAGAAATTACCTCCATTTTGAGGAACTAGGTTACCACATTACGTCAATAAATTATTCCACTCTAATACAAGAAATATTAGTATCTTGCTAATTTATGGAATGATAAAACCCTAAGACAAACAATGCAGATGGATCTTCCCACACTGATTCTGAAAGTTACTTAAAATATACTTCCTAGTAACCAAAAAAACCTGTCCAGCAACTTAAGAAGACCCCCTATACTTCCAAACATTCTCTTACGCCTTTAGTTTTTCTTATTTACGAGAGATCAGTTTTTAGAAAACATATTAGTTAATTCAAGAACTATTTGTTGAGCACCTACTATGTGCCAAGAGTACCATGCTAGACACAGTGCCCCTATGTGAAATATTTTCCTTCTTTTCTCACTCAATTTTTGGCGTACTGATGTCATAGAGGTACATCTTTACTTAAATCAGAAAGTCCTCCTAATTCTGAGTTTCATGATGAGACCAATACAGAATGACTTAATGTGTGTTTCTTAAACTGGGATTTCTATATCCACATCAATACTCAGTGATAACATAGAGGATTGCCAATGTCATAAATAAATGTGGCATAATCTTGTCATAGATATTTTATGGAGATCAGAGAAAAATATTTTTAAATAAACATAAACATAAATATATTATGGAGTAGTGATATTCATATGAAACTTTAAAACAGGAGACCTTAATGAAATTTTGATCTTGCACTGGCCATGAATGGGTCTCTCAGACTACCGAGGTATACATTCCAACTTTCCTATACCAAAGAAAATAAACACTTTTCATAAAAATGTTTGAACTACACACTGCATTACAATGTGTTAGAAGGAAATCTGCTTGACTGCTGAACTACATATTTAATAAAGAATTAGTACACTTTCACATGATAATTCTAGGTGAGTTAATTGCCATGATTACCAAGTTTTATCAAAGTATCATTTATAAAAATTACAGATTGAGAAAGCAGCTTCCCCATAGTCTATTTCTCCAGGAATAGCTGCCAGGATGATAGAAGGAAAGTCAAACTTTTTTCAACGACTTTGATCTATCACTGCTAAACAGCAGTCTAGGGAAAATTTCACTTACCTCTCTAAGAAAGAACCACCATCTCTGACTATTTAATATCCCCATCCTTCATCACTTATCCCTGATATTATAATCTACAACTCGTGGCAAGTAAGCACCCCTTTTCCTCACCCTATGACTGTCTCTATTTACAAGTACAGCAGTAAGTTCATGTGGGCATCATGATTAAAATTTAGAGTCTCTCCAATATCATGACTGAGCTCCTAACATCTGAAGAACTTACAAGGGTCTGCTCCTAATGCATTATTGGAAAAGTTATTTTCCTAATGAATGACAGCAAATCTCACACAAATTAGTCTAGCATGTAGAATTTATAAGGACAGCATGACCTGGATACAAAAACTGACATTTCTGGTACAAGCAATGGTAATTACAAATCATTCTCCCCCTGCCCCCAGCTTTATCGAGGTATAATTGACAAAAAAAAAATTGTATATGTTTGAAATATACAACATGACAAATCATTCTTATTCAGAAATATAAACACAAAAGTCCTAAAAGTTGAGGTAGCCAAATCCAGCAAGGGCCAAGTTGAATTTATCCCAGGGATCCAAGGATGGCTAAGATGAGAAAATCTCTCAGTGTAAATCACCACATTAAGTGAATGACGAAGAAAAATCATACACTTACATGAGTCGGTACAGGAAACCACACAATAAATTTCAACACCCACTTATGAATCAACTTCTCATCACACAGGAGTAAATAAAAACTGCCTTAACCTGATTAAAATATATATACTTTAAAACGTTTAGCAAACATCAATACTAATGGAAAAAATCCTGAAAGCATTTACTTTAGCATCAGGGATAATACAAGGATGTCCTGTCACTAATAACTTTACAATGCATTTTTTAGCCAGATCAATAAGAAATGAAAAAATAAATACAAGGTATAAAGATTGAATAAATGAGACAAAACTATCAATATATACCTATAAGGTTTTCTACATAGAAAATCCCAAAGAATGTACAAAGAAATTATTAAAACTAAAAATAATTTAGAAGATTGCTGGATCTAAAATAAATATGCTAAAGTGAATTATATTTCTATACTCTGGTCCCAAAAAAGTAAGAAAATAAAAAAATTTAAATATATAATTTATGATAAATACAAACAAAACATAAGGTACTTAGGAATAAATTTATGGAAATATATAGAAGACCGTTTTGGAAAAAAACATTTTAAAACTTATTGAGAGATATCAAAGAAGACAAATAAATGGTGAGGTTTCTAAAAATTATTCCATTTAAAATCTTGTAGCTAGTTCTCTTTCTTTTAATTTCAGTTTAAGTACCAGTTCCTCAGATAGTCCTTTTCAGACAGCATTTATGTTCAAAGTAGGTACTTTTTCACTACTCTCTCCATCTCAGTCCACTGTTCATCTCCTTAACATTCATTAGAACAATTATTTTTTGTATGTTTATATACTTTCCTGTTAGAATATAAGTTCTAACATGGGCCATGTGTCTACCTTTTGGCCATTATATCCTCAGTACTTACTATGTAGAAATGTGATAAATATTTGTAGAATAAATGAATGATTTCAGAAAAGTAAAATATTAGTAATCAATCTAGGCTTGTTTTACTATTGCCTTTCCAAGGACTGTTTTACCACACTTTGAAATACCACAGAAACTTACAAGCTGCCTGTACCTAAACCTAAAGGTATATATCACCAAAATTTTTGAGCAAAACAATACAATTTGAGGATAACAGCTATTCTTACTTAAAAATATCTTCATTGTTTTCTTTTTAAAATGGCTTCTCTATTATTGCCTTTTATGGAAATAACCATTCAATCTATTTATTCAAGTGCTAAAACTTTCTCTTCATAATCAGAAAAGCTGAGAAATTATCATTTTGAAAGTTCTTGAAAATAATATACCTAAATAAAAAGATTTAGATTGCCACTCCATCATAAGACAATAGAAAATTCAAAAATTCAATTCTAATCTGACAGTTACTTCTTCTTAACAAGTATTAATTAAATTGCAGGGGAGAGAGTAGAGGGCTCTTAAAAATAAAATTACATTATTTTCTGATTTGTGAGAGGGGTAAGATGTGTCTGAAAAATTAGATGCTTGATTATACAATGCTGCTCAGGCATCCATGTGATTACTACATGTGAGTGCTTTTTTTATATACTTTACAATACACACTTTTCTTAAAAAGTAGAAATCTCTCTTCCTGAAATTCACTGCCAATTTTGTTATCCAAATGTAGCTTGTTCAGTAAAGCACAATGTATTTTCTAATAATGACAAATTAAGTCATAAAACACCCACAAATATAGGTGATGCATCACCTTTCAAGTCAGTACCTCCAACACCATTAATGTCCTTCGAATAAGGGATAATCATAATTTCCTTTGACACTGGAAGCAACAGAAAGCCAATTATTTAAACAGCCCCATTTTAGGAAATGTACTGATCTCTTTTGCATCCTTTGTACAACAGAGGCACAGTAAAAATATATAGGACAGAAGAGGATTCATTTTTTCCAGGTGCTTCCATGAGTCCGATTAATATAAACCTTTTAAAAAGGAATGATGTGGCGCCTAAGAAAAAAAGATTTTTAATCAAGGTCTTTTAAGTCTTTCGATATAATTTCCTATATTTGTTTCTGAAGAACATAATCCAAGCCTAGAAAAGCTATATGCTATACTATCATTAGGTTTTAATAACGTTATAAAAATTATTTCAAAGCCAAATCTAAACATTTATTTTACAGACCTTCACAGGCCATACAGTTTTCTGCCATTAAATATTTTTATTCACTATTTAACCAAACAATACCTCTCGTATTATCTCATTTAATTCTCACTATACACCTATAATGTAAATATTGCTTTACTAACAAGAAAAATGAATGCTTATTGAGGTTTAAGTTACTTTTCTGTAACTATTTTCCCAGAACCCAGATTCTCTAATTTGTGATCCAACCCCACCATATTACACAATTCCGTAATGCGGCCTATGAACCTCAAGACATATATAAGACAGCTCACAGGCTGCATGAAGGAACTCCCATTTATATTTAACTCTTTTTAATTGACATAAAACGTTATACTAGTTTCAAGTGTACAAGAAAGTTATTTGATATATGTATATATGGAGAAATGATCACCACAATATGTCTAGTTAACATCCATCACCACACATAGTTACAATTTTTTTTTCTTGTGATGAGAACTATCGAACTTTACAGATCTACTCTCTTAGCAACTCTCAAATATACAATACAGTGTTATGAACTACAGTCACCACCCTATATACATTACAATTCCATCACTTATTTTATAACTGAAAGTTTGTACCCTTTGATCACCTTATATTTAATTCTCATGTAATGTTTTTAACTTACATGCATAGTTTATAATACAGATAAAATATATGAGTAAAGTAGTGCAAGTAGATAATTTGTAAATTTAAAATGTACACATACTGGGAGGTGTGCTCAAAAATATTTAGGTGATAGAGTACGTTATTAAAAAGTCTGGTGACTGAAATGTTATCTTTGCTGAAGTACTGTGTACATTAGACTTTTAATCAAGTGATTTTGCTTGATTTTTTTTTCAGACATTCATCTCTTTTCTAGCTGAATCCCTACCAAAGCTAAAACCTTCAATAGATATGGTCTTTCCTCTTTGACTCAATCAACCAAACTACCATACATAAAAGATACAGCTCTTAAAGTTGCAGCATATTCTAAAACAGAGCTAGCCAACAGAACTTTCTGGAATGAGAGAAATGTTCAACTTTGGAGAGCCCAAAATGTAGCAATAGCCACATGTGCCTTTGAAATGCACTAGTCCAACTGAAGAACTGAAATTTTCCTTGTATATAATTTAAATTAATTCATATTTAAATGTAAATAGCCACATGTGGTTAGTGGGTACAATACTGCATAGCAAAGCTCTAGAGAGCTGTGATCAATATAAGTGGAATAGCATATGTACTCAAGTATATAAATTTTAGGGGTTCCCCCCCAAAAAAAATCCTTTAGTAAACCTTCTTTTACATGGTTTCCGAGAAATCCTCTAATATTAATGAATATTTTCTCAATTACTTCATTCTAAAGACATGATGGTATTTTAGAATATTATCTTGAAACAAACTCAATATTTGGTACTTTTGGATATATATATAGTAGTTTACTAATAGAATTAGTTTAGCTTAGTATTTTTTTAAGGGAGACAACACACTAATTATTTTAGGAAATAACTTCATAATTCAAGTGTTTATTATCATTACAAATAAGTATTTTAAAATTTACTTTTAAAAGCACTGCAGATTGACAAATAAGAAGGATAAGTGGGGGTAGACAAGTTCCACCACATATAAAACATATTTTAAAACATCCATTACTGAAACAGTACAGTTCTGGTGCTTAATTAACAGGCCAATCAAGGGAACATAAAGAAAGCCTTAAAACAGTTGCATGTGACAACAAAAACTGAGTATACTTCAAAGGTAGCGTTGCAAAGTATTGGGGAAAACATGACTACTCAATAGATAGCTTTGGCACAGCGGGATAGTTACCTGAAAAAATATATAGTTGAATCCACACCTCACATTTATAAACAGAATTAATTCCAAATGGCTCAAAGATTCAAATGTAAAAAAGAAAACCCCAAAAGTTAATAAAAGAAGTGTGATACAATTCTTTTGTCATCCTAACTTGTACTTAAAAGTAAAATCCTTTAGAAAAAGATAGATAACTCTTTGGGCTTCCCTGGTGGCGCAGTGGTTGAGAGTCCGCCTGCCGATGCAGGGGACATGGGTTCGTGCCCCAGTCTGGGAAGATCCCACATGCTGCAGAGCGGCTGGGCCCGTGAGCCATGGCCACTGAGCCTGCGCGTCCGGAGCCTGTGCTCCACAATGGGAGAGGCCACAACAGTGAGAGGCCCGCGTACCACAAAAAAAAAAAAAAAAGAAAAGAAAAAAAAAGATAGATAACTCTGACTTTATAAAAACTAAACTTTTCTGTACAGGAAAAATCACTATAAAGAAAATTAAAATACAGTACAAATGACAAAAAGGACTAATTTCTCTAACAAGAATTTCTTAAAAATCAGGAAATATCAAGAATAGGTAAAATCTAATGAGTAAAAAACAGACAATAACAAAAAAAGAAAGACAAATTTTACTTAAACATAAAAAATGCTTAACCTTGTTCATCATAAGAAAAATACAAATTAAAACTACAAAAGGATACTATCTTCACTTAACGGATGGCAATGATTCTACAGTTTGATAACACTGACAAGGCTGGGGTGGAGGGTACAGGAGTAAACAAGCAATCAAACATATTGGTGAGACTGTAAATAGCTCTCCCAGCGGAAGGTAATTTGGTGGTAGTTCTAATAACATCAACAATAACATCAGCTAATTCTTTTAGCTTTTCCTTTGTACCAGGCACTATTCTAAGCACTTATGTGTGTTACACATTTAGCCCTATGAGGTAGGTACTATTATTTCTTTTATTCTACAACCTGTGAAACAAAGTTGACGAGAAGTTAGTAACTTGTCCAAGGTTGCACAATTAATAATGATTTATCAAAACCGAAGAGTCTCTGGTTCAGCAATTTCAATTCTAGGTATTTATTCTACAGATCTACTAGCACATTCACAAAATAATACACGTACAAGGTTATTCACTGAAGCATTGTTTATAGCAGCAAAAGGTTAGAAATATATGTTAACCAGTTGGAGTCAGATTAAATAAATTCTCATACATCCATACATCAGAAGACCATGTAGCTGTAAAAGACCAATAACTGAAAGGATCGCCAAGATATGTTATTATATTAATAAAGCAAACTATAGAAAACTTTATAGCATATTACCACATTCACTAAAAAGTAAAATCAGAATGTATATTTGAATTTTGGTACATCCATAAAGAATCCTGGAAGGCTACAAAAGTAATTAACAACAGTACGTACTTGTAAAGTGGGTGGTGGGAATTGGGAAGATAGGATATGGGGATGGGAAGGAGACTTTTCATTAAATGTGTGTTTGAAAATTTATGAATTTTGAATCATGTGAATATATTACATATTTAAATAAATCATTTTGGGTTTTTTTTAGGCAACATGCTAATTGCTTATATTAGAGATCAAGAAATATATTTTGGCAGACAAATGAAATGTTAACATTCCTAATGTTCTATAAATGAGCACTGGTGGTTGGAGATAACATTTGAAGGGACATATCATATAGGGACTAAAAATGAGGCACAGACACAGAGACTCTGAGCTCCTTTTTCCTAGTTATTGAACTGTATGAGTATATAACCTCTTCCAATGAAAAGAGAGTCTGATGACTCAAAAGAAGTGTTGAAGATGCATGTGGGAGTGCAAAAGGTGATATTTCTACATTAATATATTACTTAATGTGTATATTAAAGAACCACACATTCATATATGTGTGTGATCTTAAATGTGCATGAATAAGTTAATCTAAATATCATAACTAAAAATTTGATGCTGAACAAAAACCTTGTTTTTTGGTGTGGAATCTTCTTTGGGAAACTTGTGTCAGGGTGTCCTTACATTTGCATTTCTACATGTAACAGTGATGACCACATCTGGCATATGTGCATGCAGCTTTCGTATCCTCATTAATGGAATATGCAGAATGTGTCCAGCATTTTCCTGGTGTGAGGCTCTGTGACAGATCTTTTAATGCATTAAAGATTTGTTCTGAATGCATTTCTTTGTCCTTTCTCTTATTCATTTTAGATTAAAAGCTTCGGTATCAGAGGGTGCCAGCAGCAACAGAACCTGCCTCCTGGGAAGCACAGAACCTCAGCAAGTTTGTAGTTTATTTTGAAAATGCACCTGGTGATCACCAGGTTTTGGATCACCAGGTGCATTTTCAAAAAATTCTTCCCCTCTTCCCCAGCCACACAGCTACTGAGAACTACTGACATACATCATGCCTCCTTAATTCATTTCACATTTTCTTTTTTACCAAGAGATAAGCAAGGCAGGTCAATTTACTCTAAAATTCATACTATTAAAACTGCCAGTTCGCTGTCACAGAGTATTTCAAATCATCAATAATGTTCTGTGGCAGGAATGGCAAAAAGAATTTATCATGCGTGCCAACTCTAACTGATCGGTATCAGTCATATGAAGCATGTTGATATGTATCTTTTCAGATGTCACCCTAGAATATAGTTTTTAAGTTACTGGCACAATTTCTGGAGTCCTGCTTCGACAACCTCTACATGTGCAATATTGAGCCAGTAGCTTTTATTTCTCTGTACCTCAGTTTTCACATTCATAAAATGAAGAAAATTATAGTACCTACCTCACTGTATTGTGTGAGACTTAAATGAGACAATACATGCAGAGCATTTAGAACTCTGCCTGGCACATGGTAAGTGCTTAAAGAATGTTAGCTGTTATTATTATCATCATCATCAATTAGTTTTAGCATAACATACTGATCTGGTTAAAATAAAATTCTATATAGTAATTCCTTGAAAGAAGGCAAAAAGAATTTCAACTTTCCCAGATCACAACTCTACATGTTCTAAAGTGTTTCCAAGTTGCAATTCCCAATTTACTGTGAATTCTAAATATATATATTTTTGGAAGCGATTGAAAAAAAAAGCACTAAATTCTTAAAATTCCTTTTTTGTTTTGATCTTAGTAGAATATAATTGTTATCTATCTTCGAAGTCTCACACCCTTCTAGAATTCAAACCCACCTATCAGGAAAAGAAAAAACGGGTAAGAGACCAGGGAGTATAGTGCCAGGTTATAGTTCTGGTTCTACTATTTAACTAACTGTATAACTGTGGACAAATCACTTAAACTTTCTTATCAAAATCTCCACTACTACCACCTTAGTTTATGCCATCATCATCTACTTCCTACTGCACTGGACTCAACAGTCTTTTTGTTTCCCATGCAGGAAACAGAGTGAGCACTTGAAAGCAACTGTCAGTCCTAAACAATTCAGTCCTAAAGCTTATTTGGTAATGCAGAGCAAGGCTGGTGTCCATTCTGGTGGAGGAAGGAAGGCAAAGTCACGGTGGCCCAGAGCAGCATATGAAGGCATTAGCAAGATGATGAGGTCTTCCCTGCAAAGAGTGGTCCAGAATGGGAAGTAACAGCACAAGCAGGGTGAGAAGGGTGTGTATTGCGTGTGGGCAGCATGGGGGAGCTGAGGCTAGCATGGAAAACAGACTCCTAGAGCGGTAAAGAGGATGCTCTTGCATGGCTGTGGTCCAGTGCAGGGTGTGGAAACTTGAGTGGGGTGAGGAGTACCTCCACTTAGGAAAGAAGATGACATGAGCTATGCAAGATTGTTTGCAAACAGGGAATCAATCAAATAAACAGATATGTAAAGGATAATGGGAGCCTGTTTCTCATTGTCAGAAAGAGAACCACAAATATTGAAAGAAAGAAAACTAGAATGAACCCTCATGATATTGAATTTAAGTTGGAGGCGTTGGTATGAAATTGTTATTTTAATATATATAAACAGACAAATCAATGTAGATATAAAAATGTGTGATTATACATTATATTCCTATCTATATATCCATAGATATGTTTCCTATGTCCACTCAGATCTTGGAATAGTTATACCTAAATAGCAATAAACATATCTAATACCAAGATACTATATTCTAAACATAATTTTTTCCACTAAAACTAACCAGGGCTTGTTAGGAAAATGGCTGATTCCAGGGCTGGAGCAAGAAAAGTACAAGAAGAGCCTAGAAAGTCTTGTTGTACCAGAAAGAAGTAAAGAATGATGGGAACATGTTAAAAGGAGGGAAAAAAAGAAGCTTGAAGATGGTCCAACTAGCCAAATTGGAGGCAATTTATATATCAAAATACATATTGATAGTAATGGACTAAAACCTACTGACTAAAATAGAAAAGCACGCACGCACACACACATACAAATCAATTTAAAGTTTAAAGTAATATAAGGAATGATATAATTATACAGTCTCAAAGTAGCTCCCCACAAAATGTTTTTTAATTACAAAGGGAAAGGAGTGATTTTACAGTGGAGAAGCTTGGCAGACATCACCTTAATCGAGTGAGATCGAAGAGTATATTGTTAATGGAACAAATAAAAATCATGTGCTACCTAACAGGTAGATTGCAGCATCACTTGAGTAATATTCCTGCCAAAGATTGACAGTTTAAATCTAATCATAAGGAAGTATCAAACAAGTTAATATTGGAGGTATTCTACACAATACCTGGCCTGCAATCTTCAGTGTAATGGTCATAAAAGTCAAGGAAAGATGAAAAACTATTCTAGACTGAAGGAGACATCTAACCATTGTCAAGAACATTACAGAACACTGGCAAAATCATTCAGGGGTCTGTGTGTTAGATAATAGTTTTGTTTCAATGATAACTGATTGATACTGATAGTTGTATTATGGTTATATGGGAGAATGTCCTTGTTTGTAGGAAACGTACATCTTTAAGGGGTCATGAGCATAAAGTTTGCAGTTTACTTTCCAATGGTTCAAGGGAAAAAAAAAAGATTTTTGAGCTGTACTTGCAACTTTTCTATAGCTTTGTCACTTCAAGATTAAAAAAAAAATTTTAAGCCTATAATATACCAAATCAGAATTCTTCCCTGCTTGAACTCTTCAGTAGCTCCCCACAGCAACTAGGATGGAACCCATGGCCTACATGTTCTCATCTGCTTGCTCAATCCTCACGCCCCAGCTGCTAATGAAGGGGTACTTCATTCCCTATACTCTAGCTACACCAGATATAACTAAAGCTCCTGGAACACAGGAAGCTAATTCCCATTTCAGAGTTTTGCATGGATTCTTCTTAGAACACTTGTGCCAGATTTTGGAATGACTGCTGCTTATCAGCACTCAGCTCTCCTCTCAATGTCACCTCCTCAGAAAGGCCTTCTCTTCCCCTCCTGGTGTTCTCCATCACATTACCCTGTATTATTTTCTTCATAGCACTAAGCACTATCTAAAATTATCAGTCATTTATTTTTTTTTTTTCCTTTATTTTCAGTATCCACCTCCCCCACACACACTAGACCATAATTTCCTCGGAGATAGGGGCTATTTCAGTCTTGGTCACTGCAGTGTCCCCGCCATGAAGTGCTTAGATGGGGAGGGAACTCATAACTCTTGGCTGACTGACAAGCTAGGCCTCAATTTTCTTATCTACAAAAGTGGGAATAAAGTATGCCTAACGTGTAGTATTATTCATTGGATAGTAAACGTAAATTATTAAAACAGTGCCTGGCATACAACAGGTACTATACAGATGCCAACTATGCTTCAGAAAGGAAAGCACTAGTTTGGGTCTAGAACCTCTTTGAAAGTTGAACGGAGCTTTGATTGGGGCATTTCCCCTTAAGTCTGCTCCGCTATTGACTAAGCTTTAGTAGAGAGAAAAAGTTTACTCTCCAAAACCCAGAAATAGAATAAATAAAAATGCAGTTAATTTGGTGATATGGCACTGTACTAGAAGAAAAACTACTGGTTCTGTTCTTTGTAGAAATATAATTTTTTTATTTTTAGAAGTACTATTTAAAAAATGATTCATACTTTAAATAATGTTTTATGATACCGTTACATGTTTTCCAATATATTAGTCTTTTATACTTTCTCCTTCTAACTTACCAAAATTTTTACTGACACAAGCTCTAGATTTATAAACATTAATTCATCTTCAAAAAAAAGTTTCTTCAAAGTAAGCATTATTTCTGCCTGTTCATGGATAAAGAATACTTAATGTCTGATTAAGGTCACAAGTTAAGTAAAAGTGAATCAAAGCCCTCTCCAAGCTTCAGACTCCCAGCGTGTTCCTGCTCTAAGCATAATCATATATTTATTGAGTGCCCAGGCAGGGCCAGGAGTGAAAGAGATATGTAAGACAGACCCTTAGGACACATTTCTTATTAATGAAAAGTCTAAATTAAAAGGAAATTGAATCTATTTTGAGTTTCTATATGGGAAAGCTGTTTAAACTATTATATCTATGGTAGGCAGAACTCCACAAACCAAACCACAAATCCACAAGGACACTATAAGTAGAATTTCTTAAATCCTGAGAAGAAATGACTGGAATTTTAAACTACCCCTTTTACTTAACCATCTGTTACTTTTTCTGTTGCAGTCAAGACAGTGGGGAAAAAATGTTCCTAGAGAAAGACACAGAGCTTACAATCTTCCCTTAGAAAATCACCTACTCTGATGTTACACTGCCTCTTTTCTTCAGTATTTCATTGTCTCCCCCCTGCCCCTGTCCACCCTCACCCACCACAAACGTACACAGGCCTTATTCATCAAGACTGTAAGTTTATGTGTTCCTTTTTCAAATCAGTAAGCCTTAATATGCAGTAACTTCCCTAAGCAAATTTCATGGGTAAAAATTTTGGAAGTAGTACAATTTTTTTCACCTCACCCACAAACATCTCCTGACTAATTTTCTGGGTAACAGTTAACACGAGTAATTTGGTGTTCAAGTTTGTGCTCATATCAGATATGCTGGCCTTGGAGGATTCCGAAAGAAATAACAAAAAACATGTTTTTTTGTGTCAAAAATACATTATAAAAATGTGCTGATCTTTGAAATTATTTGGAATATTTTACCTCTAGTCATTTATTAATTTGTTCCTTGTTCCATATTAGATTTAAGATGGCTTCCAAAATTATACTCTACAACTAGTTTAAAGGTATTAAGTGGATAAAGACATTAGCATAAAGGAAAATAAGAATAGGGGAATAACAAGGTAAAGCCAGCGGTGAGTTTGACACATAAAAGACATTTGCCAGGGCTTCCCTGGTGGCGCAGTGGTTGAGAGTCCGCCTGCCAATGCAGGGGACACAGGTTCGTGCCCCGGTCTGGGAGGATCCCACATTCCGCGGAGCAGCTGGGCCCGTGAGCCATGGCCGCTGAGCCTGCGCGTCCGGAGCCTGTGCTCCGCAACGGGAGAGGCCACAACAGTGAGAGGCCCGCGAACAGCAAAAAAAAAAAAAAAGACATTTGCCAGATAGAAGTGGATCAGAATTGGGGTTCTCAACTGTCTAGAAACTAATGTAAAGAGTGGTATAAAGAGTGGGATAGGAACAGGTATAAAACCCAAGATGTGTACACGCTGGAAACAAGCTAACGGCTCAGGAGAAATTAAATCCCATTGTTGGTGCTGAGACATAAATGAAACTTTTCTCAGCGGTCCTCATAAAGGAAAACCAGAATGTAGTCTGTGCTATTGATGCTTATCATAAGGGGATTTATGGTTCTCTTCCTTAAAATGTCCCTTATTACAAATCAATGGTACAATACCAAGTGTTGTTTAGTTAAAATAATTGTTTAGAGTCCAAAACATAACATTTTAATAGTCAGTATAAATTCATATACATTTTAAATTATCTATTCAATTGCCTAAAGTGACCAGGTGGGGCAAGTGGGAGTGGTCACTAGTCAACTCAAGATAATTGATGTCTCTTTTTTTTTTTTTTTTAACAATGTGAAAGTCTAACAAGCAGGATTACAGTTACCATTTCCAAACCTTAATCTAGAAAAATGATACATCCAATATATACTTCAAATACAAAATACTTACAATCTAACACTGGTTAGGTACTGCGCTAAGAGTTTTCATAGGCTGATTTAACAACACTCTAAGGAAGATATTACCCACAACTTTTATAGTTGAGGAAACTAAAGCAGGGAGAATGTAAGTAACTTGTCCCAAACTACAAAGGCACACAATACTGTGGTTGAAATTACATGTAACTCTGCAACTGGGTTTAAGACCTTATATTAAATACTTTTCAGATATTGCTCTACTTGCAATGCCATGAGACAAATAACAGAGGGAAAAAGTAACTTGGTAAAATCCCAAATAAAGACCTCCCACCCCCAAAAAATAAATAAAAATAAACACCCCAGGCTCAACAGACTTATTCATAAGGTAGACATGATTTTTTGCTATTTAATCAAATATTATTATCCTTTACAAGTTCATATAAATAGCAGCACATGGATTTTTTCCCAACCACTTGAATGAATGATTCCCTGAATGAGAGGCCTGACTGTGATGGTACGGAGGGAGAGGAATTCTAGGCACTGCCTGGATCTTTGTTCTGGGATGAGAGGCTGCTGAGGGCTTTGTTGATTAAGTGTCACTCATTCACCCAGATCCCCACCCAGTGTTGTGTCTACAGCTCCAATACACAGGTACACTGTGTATGTGAGGCACATATTTATTAGCTGTTTACCCAAAATCCATTCCACACTCTCCTTCTTACTACATGAAAGAGCTCCAGTTTTTTTAGGTATTTTCATCAGAAGGCAGTTTGTAGCTGGTCCAAGTCAATTCTGATGGTCACATTCCCACTCCAAGCAACTGGCTTGATGCATGGACTGTTCAGGACTCTGGCCAATGAGATGTGAGGAAAAGTCTGCTGATACCTTCTAAGATAAACTGATAAAAGGAAACATACAAGAAGAAAGTCCTTTCTCCTTCCACTGGATAGCAGCATGTCCTTCACTGCTGTGTGAGTGTGTGTATATGTACATGTGTGTATCTCTGTGTGTGAGAAATACATATAGATGCAAACAGGTAAAAAAGCAGCAGAGAAATAAAAACAGATACTAGAAAATGAGGCACACAGAAAGGAATAAATTTGTTAAAAAGTCAGGGGAGAGGTGAGACAACAAATATCTGAGAAAAGGTAGAGTCAACCTCTGCTGCCACCACACAGAAAAAAGCTATGTCAATATTATCATTTCTTTAAAGCTTAAAGAGAAGGCACTCTTGCTCTATACATCATTTAGTACACTATCAAGAACATTTGAAGATTAATAACCACAATTTGAGGATGGGGGTAAAAAACTGGTTCAAAAATAGCAACTCACACAGAGCAAGGACCAGATTAAATAAATTTGGTATCTGTTTGTATCTTCTGAATGTGGCTATATGCAAATCCAGACTATAATGATCTTATGAAAATGCATTTTTTATTTTTGTTCACATAAATATACTGTTAAACAGCTATGGCATTATATCTAGATCCAACTCTCAGATTCCATGCACATATTGCTAAATGTCAAATGTATTCATATTCATTTATATTTGAATGCTGCTTTGAGTGGCAAACTATAAATCATCCATTCAAAAATAAAAATACAAATAAAATGGATATGCAGCATTATTTAGCACCACAGATGAACTTTATTTATCTTACAGTTAAACAGTGAAGTGAATAAGCATTTTCAAACAGAAGCTCTGACTCTGAAAACTTATAACTAAACTGCAAAAACCACAAGTTCCTCCAAGTATCTGAGTTTTCCTCAAAATCTTTTATTATTATACCTTCATCTCCACAGACAGAAATTTCCTTACTTTGATTGAATATCTACTTTATTGAATCTCTTCTTTATCAGAGCATCTAATGCTCAATCTCTCTTTAAAAATAAAATGTTTTATTATCTACAGTTACCTTAATTATTCTGTATCAAGCTGTTTTTATAAATACCTCATAAATGGAGAAGTGGTTAAAAAAGGTGAAGGACCCTAAATAAATCAGTTTAGTTCATCTTATTGGTCCAATTATTTACCACCAGCTGAAGCTATATAAATTCTCTTTCCTTCTCCTCACTAGCCATCCCTTCTTAGATTTTTATTGTTGGAATATGCCAAGGCTCAGTCCTATTAAGTCCTGGGACCTCTTTTTTTCATCCTTTAGTGACCTCAACAAATGTCATGGCTTTAAATACAACCTATCTGCTAACAACTCCCACATATATATCTCTGGCTGGATCCCTCCCCTGACTTCTGGATTTTTATGTTCATTTTCATATGTGACTCCCTACTCAACACCTCACTTGGGTATCTGATAGGCACATCAACTTTATACATTCAAACCTGATTTCTTCATCTTCTCCATGTTCTTCCCAAACCTGTTCTTCCCAAAGTCTTTGCCATCTCAATGCCAACACTTAACTTCCAGTTGCTCCATTCAAAAACCTTGGTATAATCCTTGTTCACTCACAATTCATAGTCCACCAAATAGCAAACAGCTCTCTGTCTTCAAAATATCCTCAGAATCTGACCACTCCACACCACTTCTGCCCTGGTCCAAACTATGATGTCTCACTGGGGTTGGAAGAGCTAGTCTCCAGATCTGGTCTTCTCCCAGTCCATACACACTCCCCATAGACATTATCTTTTGTCCTTCCCAAGCAGAGCAATTGATTTAGAACAATTCTGAACATGTCACTCCTCTGTTCAACTGTTGTCTTCCTATCTCGCTGAGACCAAATCTTATAAGGCTCTACATGATCTGACCCCTGGCGACCTCTCCGACCTCATTTCCCACAACTCTTCTGCTTCCTCATTCCATTCCAGCAACACTGGTCTCCTTGCTTTTCATGAAACATGCAGGCATGCTTCCACTTTGCACTTACTGTCCCCACTGCCTGAAATTTCTTCTGCCGGGTATTCATGTAGTTCAAGACCTCACCTTTTTTGGTTTTACATAATCACCTTCTCGATAAGACCTTTCCTAACCCCTAATTTTAAATTGCATTGCTCCCCAACACTACCTCTTATCTACACTTATCACTATATGACAATATACTATAAATTTCAGTTGCTGCTTACTGTCTCTATCACTAGAATATAAGACTCATGAGGGCCTTTCTTGACCACTGTCTCCCTAGTGCTTAGAATAGCATCTTTTATATGTTAGGTACCTAAAAACATTTGTTAAAAGGTTTTCGTTGAATGCTTCTACCTTAAATGCCATCCCATCATGACATAAAGTTGCACATCTCCAATTTTCTTTTTCCTCTTACATGCTATACTTCAATTTGTAAAGCCACAATCTGCTTTCCTTACAATCTAGAAATGTCAAGGGTCACTAAGAACTTGAAACAAGGGCCACCCTCATTCTTTAAGTGCTTCAGATTCTATCTCCCACCTACGTCTCTCTCAAATTTCTCTTCTCTGCAACTCCACCACCACCTCTTCAGTTCAGGCTCTCGCTGAATCCACACAGTCCAAAGGAAAAAGCCCATATTCCTCATCCTGACAAATAAGGCTCTTTCCCCATCTGACTGCGGCCAACCTTTACAGCCACGTCCCTCAATTCTCCTGCACCCTGCTCTCTACACATCAACCAGGGTTCCTCAGTTTATCACACTTTTTTGAGCCTTTACTACCTTTGATAATATCCACTCACTAGTCTTCAAGGAACAATTCCTTACTCATTCTACAGGACCCACCTCAAGTATTACTTCTGTAAAGCCATCAAAATAACAACAGCTAACAACCACTGAGTGCTTTCTATGATCCAAATAATTGACTTGCATTGTATCATTTGATCCTTAAACAAGCCTAGTAGAAAGGTACTAACAATGTCCCCCTTTATACATGATAAAATGAGGCTTAAAAATGTTAGGAAGGGCTTCCCTGGTGGCACAGTGGTTGAGGGTCCTCCTGCCAATGAAGGGGACACGGGTTCGTGCCCCGGTCTGGGAGGATCCCACATGCCGTGGAGCGGCTGGGCCCGTGGGCCATGGCCACTGAGCCTGCGCGTCCAGAGCTTGTGCTCCGCAACGGGAGAGGCCAAAACAGTGAGAGGCCCGTGTACCACAATTAAAAAAAAAAAAAAGTTAGGAAATGTGTCTTAAGACTTAATAAACAGATAAGCTAAGATTTGATCCCAGGTCTATCTAATTCCAAAGCCTAAATGACAAAACTCTAAATCAACAGCTGAACTGACCTTCAAATGAGTATTCTACAAGTCTTTACTGAGTTTAGGTCACTTTGAAACAACTGATTTTATTGTTGTGAGATAAGAAGTACAAACCACAAACTCTAAGAAGCAGCCACTTTACAGCTACCCAGATAATAAATCAAGGAATTCGCTATAAAACATTATTTTAGTTTGCAGGAAAACACATAATTTTTGTGGGCATGTTTGTGTGATAAGAAAAAAGTAATAATAATGTCATAATTTCCAATTTACAGCATATACAAAGTTACAGACACGGTAAAAGACAAGAGCCTTGTATTTGCATGCCACGTAGCCCACCTGATAAAGATCACCTGATATGTCTAACATGACCTCTGGAATGTTACATCAGTGCTCTGCTTCTACCCAATAATTATAACTACACTAGTGTTTTCCCTTCTTGGTAGAGCTTCATTTCACTGACCTTTGCATTATGAGTTGCTTTGCCCAGTTTGCATATAACTTCCCACCCAAAGGTGACTTTGATGGAGCTTCTGAAGGCAGCCCCAGCAGGTCTCCATAGAAATGGCCCCAGGGTTGTCTCCAAAGTGCCCTGCTTGAGTTGCCATGGTAAACAACCAGGCTAGATTGCTCTATTCAGTTCTCTGCCAGGGTCTCCATGGTGACTGCAAAGGAGGGCTCCTTAGAAGGACCTCACAAGGGCACGTTTCCATGGTGACCCTATCCTGCATATTTCTAAGCAACTTCCCTTCAGTTGTTCTGCAACCAATCAGAGCAGGTTCATTTTGAGAGTAACCCTGGAAGGTTGCTCCCAAAGATATCATCGTTAACACACAGGTATTTGGAAGTGAGGTCTGTAAACAAATAAACTGCTTGAAAATGTAAATGGTACCATTCACAAATCATTAAATTTGTTCCTATGCATTTTAGGATCTGTTTTTGATGGGTAACAAAAAAATACTTTCTCTGTTTCAAACCTTAAAAAAATTAAGAATGTAATGCAGATAATTAAAGTTTCAAATTTCTCCAATCTTACAACATAACAGCTAACTAGGTAAAAAATACTTTACAGTGGACATGTCTCTCACACACACACACACACACACACACACACACACAAAATGAAATCCAAAATACAGATGGATCATCAGGTTATAATGAGATATCAAGGAAATTTTTATAGAGCAAAAGACAAAATATTTGCAAGTCAAATGAAAAGAAAAAATGTGTTTTTTAGTTGAGTTGGGAAAGCCTAGCCATATTTGGGCCTAAACTTTTTTCCTGTGTTTTTGTGGTTGGAACAATCCCAACTACTCTTCCTTTCAATTTAAAATACGAATATAAGCCATTCTGAACAGATGCTTGGTTTTCAAGCCATTTTACTATTCTCCTGAAACTTTAAAATACTGTACTTTTCCTAGTATTTAGTCAAGGGCAATATTTCAATATCTTTAGAAATTATTTAGCAAATAAAAAAATTCTACAGTTACAATGATACAATTATAATTGTTGTACATGTGCTCACTCATCTCTGTTCATTCCAGTTGACTTTTTTTTTTTCTTTTTTTTTGCGGTACGCGGGCCTCTCACTGTTGTGGCCTCTCCCGTTGCGGAGCACAGGCTCCGGACGCACAGGCTCAGAGGCCATGGCTCACGGGCCCAGCCGTTCCGCGGCATGTGGGATCTTCCTGGACCGGGGCATGAACCCGTGTCCCCTGCATCGGCAGGCAGACTGTCAACCACTGCGCCACCAGGGAAGCCCCCAGTTGACTTTTTAAATTAAAAAATATATATATATGTATATATATGTGTGTATATATATATTATATAAATAAAATATATATAAATGTGTATATATATATATATCTATCCCTTACTGTATTGAGAAGGTTAATCTTGGATTTCCTCTTTTTTCTCCTCATCTTGAGGTAAAAGCAACAGCTCCCCCTCGACCACTAGTTCCATTTGTTCTACATCTTCTGTTAGTCTCTCTCACAGATTCCATTCTCCTACTCTGTCCACAGCAGCCCACCACTCCCCACTCACACTCCATGCAAGAGAATAAATTTGAGTTTGAAAAATAAGCATAGTTAAGAAAGGTGAGGATAATTCATAATCACTTTTTAGTGAAATCTCAACATTTTACACAAAGTCTGATTTTGTAGAGACTTATTGCTTCAAATGTTCAATATGTTTTTATGAAGCCAAGCAATCACTGCAAGTTTCATTCATTCACAATATTTATTGAGTGACCACCATGTACCAGGCACTGTTCTCTGGGCTGAGAACACTTCAGGAAACAGTTAAAAAATTACTACCCTCAAGGTGTTTAGATTATGGACAGGGAGAGAAAGAGAAAGAAAGATAATACAAATAAAACCAGAATATCATCTTTTGTGTTAGAAAATTATTAAAGCTAGAGAGAAAATTAAAGAAGGGAGGAGGGAATTAGCTCCCAAGCCAAGTTGGGATGGGCAGCAATAACACTATGGATTAATGGGAGGGGGTTGGGGGTTGGGGGGTGTTTCAAGGACTCCCCCATTCACCTGACATAAGTGTACTCTAAACCCTTAAATTAAAAATAAAATTAGGAAAGTCTCTTTCATAGAAAATGTAATAAAAGTTAACAAAGTAATGAGTGATTTCTCCAACTTTCATACTTGCTCTCTGAGAGGAAGCATCGTCTGAGGGAGGCAAGTGATACTATTACCTCCAGTCCTACTTCTGTTTCAAGAACTATATAAATTTGGGCAAGTTACTCTACATTTCAAGCCTCTTCCTCAGTTTTAAAATGAACAATTCTGATCTGATAGTATCATGACAACATGCAAAGATAATAAAATATAAATGCTAAACTATTGTGCATGAAAATATAATGTCCGAAAATTGCTTTAGAGTACTTCAGAAAAAAAAAAAAAAAAGTGAGAAATAGCCAGGTGAAAAAAACTGGGCAAAATGCTGGGAATTAATGAAGCCCAGTGGTGGGTAAATGAGTTCACTATATTATTAAATCATTTTTTATGTTTGAAAATTTCCATGAAAAAAGTATTTTAAGAAAAGGATTAAACTTGAAAACAAAGATACTTCCTTTGTAAAGATTTTTACAATAACTAGAAAAAAATGTATAGGAACACCAACTTACCTTGTGCAAATTTCTTATAAAACTAGTAAAAAGTAGATTTATTTACTGAGTACTTACTAACCTTCTGGAACAATGTTAGGTACTTTTTTCCATACTTTCTGAATTCAAGAACTCTAATTTAAAAAAATTAACGTCATACTTTACTCATTGTAAGAAAAAATATAAGACAGAAAGGCAGAAAAGCATCGTAAGCTTACAGACTCATCTGGTACTCAATGTATAATTTATTTTTGGAAGAAATTTTAGTATCATTTACTGAATGTTTAAAAACAAGCATGTAATGGAGCTAATACAAATTTTAGACAATCAATTCTATATGATTATAACAAGAAATTTAAAAACTCACCAGATCAGTATCTGCCTTTTTAGAGGTCAAAGCTTCAACTTTGGAATCCAGTTCTGCCTGTATTTGATCTCTTCTTTTCATGACACCCTTCATATTAAAACACAGGAATGAAACAGATTGTACTTAGTTTTAATAATCTTTGTATAACAAAAATATACATTTGAGAATATAAATACCATCTCTTCCCCAAGCCATCAGTCATCTAGGGGTGTAATGACTTAAAAAAAATTTTTTTAATCTCTAAAAGCTAAACTGATACCAAGTATTTAAAAGAAACTTTTTCATAATCTTTTATTAGTTTTCCCAATGTACACCTTACTGGCTTAAGTACTTTATGTACAAAATACATGTTTTGATGGTGCACTCTAGGCATGTACAGTTGTTCAAAAAGAGCAAAGAACAAAACAAAGGAATAAAAAAGTCAATAGGAGCACTGAAAATACGTGCTATGGTGTAAACTGGTTGCAGTTGGGAGGGCACATGGGCTACACATCTGAAAGTATCTACAATCAGCCCTCTTATTGGACTCCAAAGGTATAGTTAATCAAAGTCAATTACAGTGGGGAATCAAAATTGAAGTGTGCACTCACATCTTAAGATTTTATTTTAGCTTAAAATATATAAGTATTAACTGATTAGCCAAGACTTAGGAGAAAGCATGGCCTCTGCTCTGACTGAGAGGAGTTCCATCTTGTTTTCTTGAATAACCATGATTTCGCATTTCAGTTAATACACCCTGGTGAAGGAATTTGAGTATGGAATTCATCTACATCTTTTATAATGTTTTCTAGTCTTTTTCAATGTCTTTCCCTTGGTGACTCACTTTTCTTCCAAGACAGTCTTTGTAGACACCAAGATTCTTTTTATTTGTACTCATCTTTCACTGGTTTCCATAGTATTAATTAAATAATGAAATTGTAATAATGAACACAAGTGGCCTAAACAGTTCAAGGCAAAAATAAAACTAACTCTGGGTAAGCAAACAGTTCAACTAGGGAGAGCAGAGTTGCAGGACATACAAGAGAAGGGCCTTAGTGAGGTACAGGTCTTTTGGGTGTTTGCAGAGGAAGGGAAGAACCTTAAACACAAATCAGTTAAATGGAACCAGATAAGCTGGCTCTATAGTATTTGAGAGAGTATTGAGAGGCATTAAGGGTAAAAATCATCCTGAAAATGACTCACCCTGGTTCTGTGCCTGGTGGAATCAATCTTAAAACGTTCAAAAGAGATTAACATTTCTCTTGTTTTCAAAGAAATGAATAGAAAATTCAACTAATTATCACAAATTCTTTTATATTTACTTCAATGTTTAATGGCCATTAATGTCAGGAACCCCTTCTTTTCTCTAACCCAAATGACACATACTATAATTTAGTCTCATTAATTTTATGTATGTTTCCATAAATATGAAATATTGTGCTTCATATAGGTAGAAATATTTTAAGTAAGAGGTGGCTTCAGAAGACAACTAGTAAAAACTGCACAAATTTAATCATTTTGTCAAGGCATGTATTTTTCATTATTTTAGCTCACATTGAAGAAAACATTCCAATATAAAACAGAAGTACAACTTCAATATAGGTGCTATTGATTATACCCTAGGAACCTACAAAATAATACAATCAAATGAGGACCTATAAAATAATTCAATTCTGGTTGCTATTATAATTTTTCCACACCTTTAATAATACAGGATTTAAATTGCATAATTTCCATCCTGACATAAAGAGCAAAACATCTAATTAAGGGAAAAGAATATAATATTTTTAATGATAAAAATCAGATCCCTTTGAACAGCCACACAAGAGAGAGATCAATAATGAAGTAAACCAATGGAATGTAGCCAAGGAAATTGATGGAGGCAAGGAGGAAGCACCTCAGCAGTGAAACATTAGAGGACTTTGGGAAGCAGGGAGGGTGTGTTTATGGGAGGATCACAACAAAGTCAAGTAACAACAGAAATCCAAAATACCTACAAAATATTTAATGATTCTGTGAAAGGAAAAGCTAAACATGATAAATACGAAAGAGGCAGATATCATGCTGAAAGGCTAAGAGAGCTTTTCTTAACAAGACAAAGTAAAAAAAAAATTTAAATCCTCCCAAATCAAGAGTACATGAAAACAGAAACCAGACATGGATTCAAGTCTAAATGGAAGAAAGAATGGACTATAACTGAATGCAAGCTGACTCCTTCCCCCACTGTCACCCTACAACACCAGAAAGCTGAGGGTATCAGTTCAACTGTGCAAGGTATTGTGAGCAGAGAATAATACTGGATGAAAAACATTAGCTTTGCAGATAGCATTGCTAAATCCCAAATATCTGGAAACCTTAACTTGAACTGAGGAGGTTAAATGCAAAACTCTGATATAAGAGGAATAAAAGCCTTTTCAAATAGTGAAAGAAACATGTTAATTTGAAGCATTTCTTTTCAGAAGCACCCAGAAGACAGAACAAACATCAAGATCCTACTCAAGTACTTTCTACATAATGATACTAAATATATTGCTAAATCAAATGTACCTAGAAGCAAGAAAGCAACTCTTTCATCAAAAGAAATTTCTAAAGTGCTGAAAATTTTTAAAGTAAAATTTTAAAAGGCTGGAAAAACTAATCATACTCCCTATATAAATCTTGACTGAGGATGCTTCAAATCTATCTTATAAACTGTTTTTGTTACTGTTGAAAATTCCTGTCTTTTATTAACATATTCTTCCACTCATCAATTCATTCATGCAGTGAACAAATATTTATGAGTATCTACATGCAAAGCATCTTTCTAGGATGGGAAGATAGTGGTGAACAAAAAGAAATAGGAACTGCCTTTATAAAGCACATAATCAGGTCAGGAACTAAGGTAGAAGTAGAATTAGGTGTTCTTACCATTAACATTTCACTATAAAGCACATACTCATGTACGACAGGAAGCAGGGCCTCTGAGAGTCCAGACATCCGTTTTTCAGTGGCTTTACAGCATTTGTCAATGCAGCTGGCAACACCTTTTAGAGTATCAGCCAGATCTTCTTCTGATGCTGACCACAGAATATGAATTGGGCCATATTCTTTCATTTCATCAAAATATTCTAAAAAAATAATAAGTTCTTCAATTTACAGGAGTTTTCAAAATCCCTGTATTACAGACAATAAGAAAGGACCTTATTTTCTCATTGTGCACATGTTCTTGTACATGAACATAAGAATATGGATATCATTATCATCTTTCATTAAATTGACCTGTCATCCCAAACTGGTCCTTGAATGAAAACTTTCCAAGGGTAATCAATAATAACATGCTTTTTCATTCTCAAAAGTGTCCTGGCTTGGGAGATAAATTATACGATCACTGTATCTATCACAGACTTCTGCCTACCAAACAAACTATATCTGAATACCTCATAGGCAACATGACCTAAAGAAAACATGTCTTCTTTTTCCTCTTATCCTGTTTACATATCCTCTTAATGGTAATTGCTTCCAGACATCTAAGCAAAAAATGTGGGGTCATCCTAGACCCTAGACTCACACCTGCACAGAGCCAGTCAGCAATTCCAATATTTCTAAATCTCTATCTATCTATCTATCTAACCATCCATTCATTTACCCACCCACTTACCTACCCACCCACCCACCTCTCCTCACTTCCACTGTCATCAGCATCTCTAACCTGCACTACTGCAAGGGACTTCTAACAATTCTCCCTCTTTCAATTTTTGTCACAGTATATGAACACTGAAGTTTCTTAGCTGAATTAGAAAGTCCTTTATGATCAGTCCCTACCTTGCCTCTCCAGGACTAACTCCTCAGATTCTCCCCCAAAGATATTTTAATTCAAGCCAAAATTCATGAATTTTGCTCATTCATGAATACCTCATGATTTCTCCTAACTTAAACAATGCATGTATCTTTTAGTCTTGCCCTCTACCATTTCTATCATCTGACAAACTACTTCTAATCCTTTAAGTCCTAACACAAACAAATCTCTTCTGTTTCTGTTCCAAAGGCTTCTTAGATGCTTTGTCCTCAATGAGTCTATTATAATTTTATACTTCTATTAAAGCCTATCATAATTTAATACTTGTATTATCCCACTTTATTATAACTGCTTGCATAACTCACACACTCCTAGGCCATATGCTCCAAGACTCAACTGGGGAGAGTCTTATTATTTTTTTAATCTCAAAGCCTAATACATAATATATTCAATAAATATTTTCATATCAATGAAAGAATGAATAACAAAAGACTATTCAATGCTTGATAAGCCAAAAATTTATACAAAAATTTGGATTTCATTTTAAAATCTGAATGTTTTTATATGTTTGCTTTCACACTATCAACTTTTAATGACAGACGGTTTTTATGGTAGAGAATGCATGAGTAGTGAGTGTTTTTGGTTTAATATCCATATAAGTACAATTAAATTCTCTATATTTAATCATCTTACTAGTCACTGGGGTTAGTTGAAATATGTCATATTGCTCTAAATTAAACTTTTTACTAAACTATTAAAATTTCAAAAGTTTATATGATGAAGTAAACTAAAAAAGACTTTAAAAGTTTTAAAAAACAGAAATATTAGTTGTCACCTAAGGAAGATATTCGGTTTAATGACCACTAGAGCCCTTCCAAATTGCATCCTCCTGATCTAGGCCTATCTTTTATTTTAAATAACCACCATACTAAACTAATATTTATAGAAAATATTCTCCTTTATTTCTTTTCTCAATTTGTGTATATATCAAAGTGTGTCATTAACCCTGTGTAGTATTTATTTTTATATATAGAGCTTCCCTGAAATTCTAAAACTGTGCTTATACAGCACTCAAATCACATCTGTATGCAAACACTTAATGAGCTGCACTGTAATTTGTCCATTAATATATCTGTTTCCCCGACTAAACTGTGAGCTCAAGGACAGGTACTATCTTAGCCCTTCTTCAATCTTTAGCACAAAGCAGCAATACAAATTTGGTCAATACAAATTTGCCTAATAAATTGGGGAACACAAAACAAAATCACAGAAAAAAACTGAATAAAACTAAATCAAAAGAGAAATGACTCGTTATGATCATCAAATTCTTTATGATTTAAATATGAATGAAATGCCCTATATAGCTTAGACTCCCAGAACTACAAAAAAAAAAAAAAATTCTATCATTTTGAATGAAATCTTGACAAGTGGGCTTCACATTTGAAAGACCAAGAAATCCCTCAAGTTTGGGCCAGTGTGCATTCACTCCTTGAAAATGAAAGCTCAGATTTATAAAGTCTACCACAAAACCCACTTTTCGTTTTGAGCATTTCACAAATATTAGAGTATATCAAAGATTTTAAAACTAGTCCCTTGTGCTGGCAAATATAAAGCGTATTGATATTCTACAGAAATCTTAAGTGTCAAGAGTTTCCAGGGGCCTCTTTGAATTGCTGTACCGCTTAACTATGCATCAAGAATCTACTTAATAGAATTGGAATCACAGAACCTAGTTAAAACAACTGGCTTCTTGACATTAAAAAAAAAAAATGACAAATGGTAAATACAAAGGCAGACCAAGAGGCATAAAACAAATTATTAAACTATATTTAGTCACCACAATGACCTCACCAAGTCAATACATAGGAAAGGAAGTTAGAGAAAAGGCAATACACACTCAGATATAACAATTTTTTCTATATCTCTTTTAATAACCAATCAATTCTTGATAAAGCAGATTTTCCTACCACCAAATCTTATGTTTATTCATTTATTTTTTCAATCATTGAACAGATTTTAATTGAGCATCTACAATGTGTTAGGCACTACTAGATACCAGAAATAAATCAATCCTTTTCCCTTTTTGTCCTGATGGAACTTACAGTTTAATGCAGGACACAGACAATAAAGAAATAAACCATCAATGTAGGGACTTTAAGTAGTTCATCTCTAAAACCAATTTATATTAGGAAATATATTTTCTGAATTAGTCATCTATTTTTAATGTAGGTAAATGCAATCAGAAAATTAGCAAAAACTCATCATAGAATTAGAAAAAATCATGATGGAATAAATTATTATTTTTTAATATTTGTTTGGCTGCATTGGGTCTTAGTTGCGGCATGCAGGATCTTTAGTTGCAGAATCTTGAGTTGCGGCATGTGGGATCTGATTCCCTGACCAAGGATTGAACCCAGGACCCCTGTATTGGGAGCATGGAGTCTTAGCCACTAGACCACCAGGGAAGTCCCATCATGGAATAAATTCTAACTTGAAAATAGGAAACAGGACCTATTTTCCCATATATAAATCTCTGCCATTGGTTGGACAGGCCTAATGAGTACTTGTCCCCTCATACAAAAATCACTAGAAACTGTGAAAACCCTGTTTCCTGAAACATCACTTCTTTGATTAAAACTATAGCCCATGTTGAACATTTGAGACCAACTACATCCAAAATATTAAGCTCTTTATCACTATTATCTATAAATGAGAACAAGACAGCTAGTGATTAATTAAAGCAAATGGAAACCGGCCATGACTACATTCAAAATCATTTAGGAATCAGAAATTTTCACAATAGATCTGGGAATAAACCACACTTTGAAGGTGAAATTCTAACTTAATGTTGTGTGATTCCTCTGTAAGGAGCTTGGAAGTCGCCACTTGGTCTTAACAAGAAAAATGCCGAGCAGACTGAAAGGCCAATTTTTTTTTGGATCTGTGAGAGAGGGGAGGACACAGGACAAACCACTGCCTGCAAGACTGAAAAGACAGACACATGGATACAAGGAATCTTGTCTTCCTGGAGCAGAGACTCAAGAGGGGAAATCACTTCTGCAACCAGTGCCGGGGGGTAGGGAGACTGAAACTGTCAATGATGAATTGCTGGAGGCTCATTATGGACAATTCAAAGAGTGAAAAACTCCAGAGGAACCCAGTCACCAGGGGACCCCACAATATTGTGAGATTTACCCCCAAAAGCTTACACAGTAAATATCAGATAAAAACTACTTCTGCTTCCTGCAGGGGGTGGGAAAATGAACCATTTTGAAATAGCCTTCTTAACAAGGCCTGCCCTCATGGGAAACTAGTTAACCAGAGCATAACCTGCTGGGGTATTATCAGAACCTAACTGACCTGGAAGGGAAATACCCAACTTGAGCCCACTCTGGCCATCCTGATCCAACTAAGAGGGGGGAGGAAAAAAAACTGAACTTTTGTGAAGCTCACGGTCCAGAGGCACAGACTCACTAAAGGACTGAGACCTAATCACAGGCCTCTAGAATACTTCCTCTCCCCGACACCTCACTACCACATTACTAAAGGCCTGTTTATTTTTATGAGTACATCATGTCCGGCTACCAAGAAAAAAATTACAAAACATACTAAAAGGCAAAAAACACAATTTGAAGAGAGAGCAAGCATCAGAACCAGATGTGGTAGAGATGTTGGAATTATCAGACCAGGATTTTAAAACAACCCATTAATATGTTAAGGGCTCTAATAGATAAAGTAAACAGCATGCAATAACAGACAGGCACTGTAAGCAGAGACAGAAATCCTGATAATGACCAAAAAGAAATGCTAAGTTGATGTTGCCTTACCACACCAGCAAATGTAAAGATCCATCAGAAATCAAACAACTTCGAAATCACATTTCAGTGTTTCTACATACCCCTTTCTTCCTTGTAAATTCTCTGAGATATTTTATCTATCAAATTTATTTTCTGGCTAAATATTTCAATAAAGTTATTCATTTCCATGAACTCCTCGGGGCGGCTTTTAACTCCTCTCATTGATAATGCAACCGCTCTGACCGTCTGCCCCATCCTGCTGAGTAATCCAGGCCCTTGCTTCTTGTGAGAAGAGAGTTCCTAGACAAAAAAATAAAATATTCGTGATGAAGCAGACAATGATATTCCAAGCCCCAACAAGAAAAAAGAAATCTAAATAGAAGAATAAAATAAAGGTAATAAAAATGTTTCATATACGTCTTTTTTTTTTCCATGTTAATTTGAAGCAGATGAGTTTAGGGTACAGTTCTTTCTCTAAATCTCAGTCTCCTTGATAACATTCCTTTTCAAAGAGCTCATGTAAAATATGTTTCCTCAGAGCATGGATCTTTCAAAGAACAAGATTTAACAGAGGGAATCACACTTAAGGAGATTACTGGAGAAGATAAGAAGGATGATATGAGATGAAATCCATATTTTATAACAGGAATTTAATAGAAAAATGATTGAGAAAAAGATTTCTTAGGGTCTAACTATAACTACTCCCTGGAAAAAAATTGGAAAACTTCATTAATTCTTTAGTTATAATAATAGCTAGCATTTATTAAGAGCTTAATGTTGCAGGCACTATACTTGCATTCTTATATACATAATTCACAATAACACTATGAAGTAGGTTCTATTATTATCCTCATTGTACAGAAGAAAATAGAAGCAAAGGAAGGTTTGCTCAAGTTCCAAGAGCAATGAGTTAGTGGATAAGGATTGGAGCCCTGGCAGTCTGACCCTAGGGGCTTCACTGCTAAGCACTAACCTGCTTTGTCTACTTAAAGTCACTAGAATAATTGGTAAACAGATACTCCCTGACCATAGCTCTGCAACTAACTTAACTGGATAAACTGTGACACTATCTCCACTGGCTGACTGTCTTTGGGAAAGATTTTTAATAAAATCTATAACTAGCTGTTTCTACTTCTAGTTAACTTAGGAGGGTCAGCTACAGACTTGCAAAGTAGAAATGCTATAAAAGGATACACTAAAGCATTCCTTCAGAAGTATGGCATACTAAAAAAGAACACCAAGAAGGAGGACAAGGGATTCTGAGGATGCTTGTAGCACTTACTGAAACATAGGTTTGAGATCAAATAAAAGATGAAGAGTTACATACACACACACAAAAAAAACCTATAACAATGCTGACTACCAAATCCACAAATAAAAATATTATTACGTATTATTTACCCAAATATTAAATAACATATTATATTTCTCCAGATCTTCTTTCCTAAAGGTCTTACACAAAATAATATATAGACTTGTTTATTTCCATGTCAATATGATTTTGTGTGCAAATAATAACAGATGCTATTCTTGACCAGGCAACACGTCTATCAAGGAGTGCTACCACATCATTTGATAGAGTAAACATTATCAGAAACGGCACAAGTCACAACTGGCAAGCTGTTATTGCAACTGCTGACTGCAGATAATGTTTCTAACAGCTTCTAAGGGTCTGGAGTCAGGCCACAAATTCATCTCACATAAGTCATATAGGGCTTCCAGACAGCAAGTACCGTCAAGATTGAGATGAATCACTTTTTAGCTTCGATCACTTTGGCAACAACCGAGAGATAGAAAACTCAACACTGGTCAGTAAGTATTTAATATTGACCATTGTTCTACCTATCATCTTTCTTGGTGAGTTATATCTTCATAGAAGAAAAGAAAAGGAACATATAAGGTGTCTGTATTAGAAATTAGACCCCCTTCAATTAGGTAATTGAAGGGAAAGTAAGGAAACTGTATTATTTACCTATCTCTCCATCCATCCATCCATCTATTTAATAAAATCTTTTATCCTAACTTGAAAAGCCCTGACCAATTACTACTCAAAACAGTGTCAATTTTTAAATGTTTATATATCTTCAGTATTGGCAACATATGCAAGGAGTACCCAGGCATTAAAAAAAAAAAAAAAAATCAGCTACCAAGAGAAATATGAGGATGTATATGTGAGAAAGGTACAAAATTTTCATAATGTTTATACGTAGACCTGACACAGGGTTGTATCTGAAGGATCTCTCTCCAATGTTTAAAAACACATCTTAATTTGAGGCCACTGCTACCTGATTTATAAAGGTAAATAAAGAGGAAGCATATAACCTACTACACGTATAGATACTAAAGGATTATATGAGTATAAATTAAAATCCTTTACCCAAGCTTGTGCAGTAAGAAAAACTTTAAAGTCTTCATTAAATGTTAGAGTTGGATGATCAGCAATTCGGTTCAAAAATTTATGCAATGCCTTCCTGCGTGTCTCAATGAAGTCATCGTTAAAGCGTTCCACCATTCCTTTCACTATAAACTTTTCTGGCAATGGCTAGGGCAAAAAAATTTAAAAAGGTATCTGAGCATTATGTGGCACAGGATTATAAGGAATTCTACACTTTTTCTTTTTGGAAGAGTATTTGAACGTGTGATCATTTCTTATAAAAATAATTTTTCAAAATTCACAACGCTAGAGCCAAACGCTAAAATCTTAACACATTACAATAGTTTAAAAAAACAAATCTGTACATAGATTGAAAAGTTTAAAAACAAATGTTCCTAAGATAAATGAATTATACTGAATTAAAAGGTTTGAAATTGGGTGTTAGGCATTCTAACGATTCACAAGACAAAATGGCAGTTATTCTGTGAAAAAAAAAATGTAAACTTACTGGAATAATCAGAGTGGGGTGTGCTTCTTCAAGTCTTTCTTTCAACCAAAGGAAATCTTGATAACGTCTCCTAACTTCAAATTCACTGGAGTCAAATTCCCCACGAGACGTCTGAAGAAAGTAGGAGAAAATAACAGCACATGCAATATAAGACAGAAGACATTTGCCTAATGTTATTTTAGACATTCTGAAATAAATGGGTCTCTAAGAAAAACTAACAAATTCTAATTATTCAGTGTTTGTCAGCCTGTCTTTTTTTTTTTTTTTTTGCAGACATCAATTCATGTAGCAGATGAAACAAAGCAAACTTTCCAGTATTCCCAGAAAGAAAGCAAACATCATGCTCAAATTTAAAATCCAAACTGAAAAAATCTGTCTTAGAGTAACCATCTGTCTTCCACAAGATTTTAACTACTATTATCTTTGGCATGACTTTCTTGCTAACAAGAAAGTGTGTTCTGAATTTAGCTTTCAAATATATTTCATTTTTTAAGATGATCAGAATTCAGAATTTGAGGAAAGTCCTATTTTTGCAACTTGGAAAATAACCTGAACATAACTGAGAAAAAAATGTTTTCCTGGAATTTGCTCAAATGAATTGCTTTGATAAAATTTGCTTTTAGTATTTGAAAATTCTAACACTATACAGAGTGATCTTACTGCTTTTTAAAAATGTCATTAATGGAAATTTAACGTGAAAAGAAAATCTTCCTATCATTTCTCAAGGAATTCTGAGCTATATGCCTAAACTCCTAAAAACTAAGCAAATACATTAAAATATCTGTTCTTAACAAACTAAAAATCTATTCCAACACACATGACAAGAAGAACATGGGTAAAATATCAACCTCACTTCTATTACCTGAATCCCAAGCCAGATACAAAAATTGCTTAGATAATGCACCCTCACCTATCATAAGAAAAAAAGTCATTTATATAATTTTTTTAAAAAAATTATACACAGTAATATTAAGTTTGAGATTTTCCTGGAGAGGTAAACATGGAATAAATAACACATTACATATTTCACATTCACCAGAAATATCAATCACCCACACAGACGAACACAACTGTAAAATTAAGCAGTTCAAGTCAAAATAAGATGCAATCCTAATTGTCATAAAATAAGGCTCACAAAAGCTATACTTGACAAAGTTTATTCTTTTAAAATGAATGTTTAGAATATCATAAAATATATCTTAGCAAAACATTCCCGTTTTAGCGGGAAAAAGTGGAGGTAAATGAGATGCAGAAGTCTAAGGAACTACATGTTCAAAAAACACTACAAAATCTAACTATTATGCCAAATGGTACAAGTTGTGGAAATGGTAAAAATAGGCAAACTAAATCTAGTAGAAACACAGTTTAACAAATATATACACAAGTTGGTATGTGTATATATATATGCAAATACATAAACATGCATACATACATAAGCACACAAAACATGTTTAGAGTCACTCATTAAACAACACTTACTGATACCTCCTCATACCTGGCAAATACGTATAGGTTCACTACCCATTTCCAAGAAAATAAAATGGTATAACTAACAATAAAAACACTCAAACACTGGGAAGGATAACTACAAATCTTAAGGAGAGCGCATTCTTTCTTCCTACTCTAAGACTTCATTGGACTTCTAAAGGGTTATAAGTTATATATTATTTGTGCTCCAAAATAACTTTTTAGAACACAAGTTCTTTCTAAGTTAGAAATTTATCATCAAACCCTGTTACTCCTACTATTTGGAAGCTTTATCTCTATCTTCTAATCTAGAATACAGTTTCCTATGGAAAGTAAATTGTAAATGGTGTTTCATGTCTGACCATAAGAGTTTGCATACTTGAAGTTTAGGACTAATGGACTCATGTGATCTATACCTCAAAATGCATTTATTTAACAAATACTGACCTTTGGTCAAGGGCAAACAGTTACTCTAAATTAGAGGATTTAGAAAATTGTTTTTGAAGGAAAATGAATCTCAGAATCAAGAATATACTTTAACCCCCAACTACATACTGGCAGGCATTGATGAGTTTGTCTTCATGATGAGGATGTGAGAGGACAGACCCTATTAAAACTCTGAGTTCTTACTCCTACTTGTCCTAGGTCAAGGCAAATCCCTAATCTCTGAAACAGAAAGTACTTCTTTAGAGCACTCACCTCAGATATTCTAACCTGGAGAATAAAGGGTAATTTCGCATAAGGGGAACAGATGACAGGAATGTAGGCTTCCTGATATAATTATTTACAATCAGGTCACCCTTGAGTATTCCTAAGTAGGAGATTGCCAGTGTACATGTAGGTATATGAGCATGTGCATTTATCCTTTTTTTTTATGAATGTGTATCTTTATTTTTTATTTTATTATTATTTTTAACATCTTTATTGGAGTATAATTGCTTTACAATGGTGTGTTAGTTTCTGCTTTATAACAAAGAGAATCAGTTATAAATATACATATATCCCCATATCTCTTCCCTCTTGCATCTCCCTCCCTCCCACCCCTCTAGGTGGTCACAGAGCACTGAGCTGATCTCACTGTGCTATGTGGCAGCTTCCCACTAGCTATCTATTTTACACTTGGTAGTGTATATATGTCCACACCACTCTCTCACTTTGTGGCAGCTTACCCGTTTCCCTCCCCACATCCTCAAGTTCATTCTCTAGTACGTCTGCATCTTTATTCCAGTCTTGCCCATAGGTTATTCATGACCATTTTTTTGTTTGTTTTTTAGATTCCATAGATATGTGTTAGCATATGCTATTTGTTTTACTCTTTCTGACTTACTTCACTCTGTATAACAGACACTAGGTCCATCCACCTCACTACAAATAACTCAATTTCGTTTCTTTTTATGGCTGAGTAATATTCCATTGTATATATGTGCCACATCTTCTTTATCCATTCATCTGTCAATGGACACTTAGGTTGCTTCCATGTCCTGGCTATTGTAAATGGAGCTGCAATGAACATTGTGGTACATGACTCTTTTTGAATTGTGGTTTTCTCAGGGTATATGCCCAGTAGTGGGATTGCTGGGTTGTATGGTAGTTCTATTTTTAGTTTTTTAAGGAACCTCCATACTGTTCTCCATAGTGCCTGTATCAATTTGCATTCCCACCAACAGTGCAAGAGGGTTCCCTTTTCTCCACACCCTCTCCAGCATTTATTGTTTGTACATTTTTTGATAATGGCCATTCTGACTGGTGTTAGACGATATCTCACTGTAGTTTTTTTTTTTTTTACAACTTTATTGGAGTATAATTGCTTCACAATGGTGTATTAGTTTCTGCTCTATAACAAAGTGAATCAGTCATACATATACATCTGTTCCCATATCCCTTCCCTCTTGCATCTCCCTCCCTCCCACCCTCCTTATCCCACCCCTTCAGTCGGTCACAAAGCACAGAGCTGATCTCCCTGTGCTATGCGGCTGCTTCCCGCTAGCTATCTACATTACGTTTGGAAGTGTATATATGTCCATGCCTCTCTCTCGCTTTGTCACAGCTTACCCTTTCCCCTCCCCATATCCTCAAGTCCATTCTCAAGTAGGTTTGTACCTTTATTCTTGTTTTACACCTAGGTTCTTCATGACATTTTTTTTCTTAAATTCCATATATATGTGTTAGCATATGGTATTTGTCTTTCTCTTTCTGACTTACTTCACTCTGTATGACAGACTCTAGGTCTATCCACCTCATTACAAATAGCTCAATTTCGTTTTTTTATGGCTAAGTAATATCCATTGTATATATGTGCCACATCTTCATTGTAGTTTTGATTTGCATTTCTATACTGATTAATGATGTTGAGCATTCTTTCATGTGTTTGTTAGCAAACTGTATACCTTCTTTGGAGAAATGTCTATTTAGGTCTTCTGCCCATTTTTGGATTGGGTTGTTTGTTTTTTGACATTGAGCTGCATGAGCTTCTTGTAAATTTTGGAGATTAATCCTTTCTCAGTTGCTTCATCTGCAAATATTTTCTCCCATCCTGAGGGTTGTCTTTTCATCTTGTTTATGGTTTCCTTTGCTGTGCAAAAGCTTTTAAGTTTCATTACGTCCCACTTATTTATTTTTGTTTTCATTTCCATTTCTCTAGGAGGTGGGTCAAAAAGGATCTTTCTATGATTTATGTCATAGAGTGTTCTGCCTATGTTTTCCTCTAAGAGTTTGATAGTGTCTGGCCTTACATTTAGGTCTTTAATCCATTTTGAGTTTATTTTTGTGTATGGTGTTAGGGCATGTTCTAATTTCATTCTTTTATATGTAGCTGTCCAGTTTTCCCAGCAACACTTATTGAAGAGTCTGTCTTTTTCCACTGTATATTCTTTCCCCCTTTATCAAAGATAAGGGGACCATATGTGTGTGGGTTTATCTCTAGGCTTCCTATCCTGTTCCATTGATCTATATTTCTGTTTTTGTGTCAGTACCATACTGTCTTCATTACTGTAGCTTTGTAGTATAGTCGGAAGTCAGGGAGCCTGATTCCTCCAGCTTCGTTTTTTTTCTCAAGATTGCTTTGGCTATTCAGGGTCTTTTGTGTTTCCATATAAATTGTGAAATTTTTGTTCTAGTTCTGTGAAAAATGCCAGTGGTAGTTTGATACGGATTGCATTGAATCTGTAGATTGCTTCAGGTAGTAGAGTCATTTTCACAATGTTGATTCTTCCAATCCGAGAACATGGTATATCTCTCCATCTTTTTGTATCATCTTTAATTTCTTTCATCAGTGTCTTATACTTTTCTACATATAGGTCTTTCCTCTCCTTAGGTAGGTTTATTCCTAGGGATTAGGTATTTTATTCTTTTTGCTACAGTGGTAAAAGGGATTGTTTTCTTTTTTTTTTTTTTTTTTTGCACTACGTGGGCCTCTCACTGCTGTGGCCTCTCCCGTTGCGGAATACAGGCTCCACACGTGCAGACTCAGTGGCCATGGCTTACGGGCCTAGCCACTCCGCAGCATGTGGGACCCTCCCAGACCGGGGCATGAACCTGCGTCCCCTGCATCGGCAGGTGGACTCTCAACCACTGCACCACCAGGGAAGCCCGGGAGTGTTTTCTTAATTTCACTTTCATATTTTTCATCATTAGTGTATAGGAATGGAAGAGATTTCTGTGCATTAATTTTGTATCCTGCTACTTTACCAAATTCATTGATTAGCTCTAGTAGCTTTCTGGTAGCATCTTTAGGAGTCTGTATGTATAGTATCATGTCATCTGCAAACAGTGACAGCTTTACTTCTTTTCCGATTTGGATTCCTTTTATTTCTTTTTCTTCTGTGGTTGCTGTGGCTAAGACTTCCAAAACTATTTTGAATAATAGTGATGTGAGTGGGCAGCCTTTTCTTGTTCCTGATTTTAGTGAAAATGGTTTCAGTTTTTCACCATTGAGGATGATGTCAGCCGTGGGTTTGTCATATATGGCCTTTACTATGTTGAGGTAAGTTCCCTCTATGCCTACTTTCTGGAGGGTTGTTATCATAAATGGGTGTTGAATTTTGTCAAAAGCTTCCTCTGCATCTACTGAGATGATCATATGGTTTTTCTCCTTCAGTTTGTTAATATGGTGTATCACATTGATTGATTTACTTATACTGAAGAATCCTTGCATTGCTGGGAGAAACCCCACTTGATCATGGTGTATGATCCTTTTAATGTGCTCTTGGATTCTGTTTGCCAGTATTCTGTTGAGGATTTTTGCATCTATGTTCATCAGTGATATTAGCCTATAGTTTTCTTTCTTTGTGAAACCTTTGTCTGGTTTTGGTATCAGAGTGATGGTGGCCTTGTAGAATGAGTTTGGGAGTGTTCCTCCCTCTGCTATATTTTGGAAGAGTTTGAGAAGGATAGGTGTTAGCTCTTTTCTAAATGTTTGATAGAATTCACCTGTGAAGCCATCTGGTCCTGGGCTTTTGTTTGCTGGAAGATTTTAAATCACAGTTTCAACTTCAGTGCTTGTGATTGGTCTGTTCATATTTTCTATTTCTTCCTGGTTCAGTCTCAGAAGGTTGTGCATTACTAAGAAATTTTTCATTTCTTCCAGGTTGTCAATTTTATTGGCATATAGTTGCTTGTCGTAATCTCTCATGATCCTTTGTGTTTCTGCAGTGTCAGTTATTACTTCTCCTGTTTCATTTCTAATTCTATTGATTTGAGTCTTCCCCCTTTTTTCTTAATGAGTCTGGCAAATGTTTTATCAATTTTGTTTATGTTCTCAAAGAACCAGCTTTTAGTTTTATTGAATTTTGCTATCATTTCCTTCATTTATTTTTCACTTACTTCTCATCTGATCTTTATGATTTCTTTCCTTCTGCTAACTTTGGGGATTTTATATTTTTCTTTCTCTAATTGCTTTAGGTGTAAGGTCAGCTTCTTTATTTGAGATGTTTCTTGTTTCTTAAGGTAGGATTGTATTGCTATAAACTTCCCTCTTACAACTGCTTTTGCTGCATCCCATATGTTTTGAGTCAGTGTGTTTTCATTGTCATTTGTTTCTAGGTATTTTTTCATTTTCTCTTTGATTTCTTCAGTGATCTCTTGGTCATTAAGCAGTGTACTGTTTAGCCTCAATGTGTTTGTATTTTTTACAGATCTTTTCCTGTAATTGATATCTAGTCTCACAGTGTTGTGGTAGGAAAAGATACTTGATATGATTTCAATTGTCTTAAATTTACCAAGGCTTGATTTGTGACCCAAGATATCATCTATTGTGGAGAATGTTCCATGAGCACTTGAGAAGAAATATTTTGTTGTGTTTGGATGGAATGTCCTATAAATATCAATTAAGTCCATCTTGTTTAATGAATCATTTAAAGCTTGTGTTTCCTTATTTATTTTCATTTTGGATGATCTGTCCATTGGTGAAAGTGGGGTGTTAAAGTCTCCTACTATGATTGTGTTACTGTCAATTTCCCCTTTTATGGCTGTTAGTATTTGCCTTATGTATTGAGGTGCTCCTATGTTGGGTGCATAAATATTTACAATTGTTATATCTTCTTCTTGGATTGTTCCCTTGATCATTATGTAGTGTCCTTCTTTGTCTCTTGTAATAGTCTTTGTTTTAAAGTCTATTTTGTGTGATATGAGAATTGCTACTCCAGCTTTCTTTTGATTTCCATTTGCATGGAATATCTTGTTCCATCCTGTCACTTTCAGTCTGTATGTGTCCCTAGGTCTGAAGTGGGTCTCTTGTGGACAGCGTATATACGTGTCTTGTTTTTGTATCCATTCAGCCCGTCTATGTCTTTTAGTTGGAGCACTTAAACCATTTACATTTAAGGTGGTTATCGATATGTATGTCCCTATTACCATTTTCTTAATTGTTTTGGGTTTGTTTTTGTAGGTCTTTTCCTTCTCTCGTGTTTCCTGCCTACAGAAGTTCCTATAGCATTTGTTGTAAAGCTGGTTTCGTGGTGCTGAGCCCTCTTAACTTTTGCTTTTCTGTAAAGGTTTTAATTTCTCCATCAAATCTGAATGAGATCCTTGCTGGGTAGAGTAATCTTGGTTGTAGGTTTTTCCCCTTCTTCACTTTAAATATGTCCTGCCACTCCCTTCTGGCTTGCAGAGTTTCTGCTGAAAGATCAGCTGTTAACCTTATGGGGATTCCCTTCTGAGTTATTTATTGTTTTTCCCTTGCTGCTTTTAATATGTTTTCTTTGCATTTAATTTTTGATAGTTTGATTAATATGTGTCTTGGCGTGTTTCTCCTTGGATTTATCCTGTATGGGATTCTCTGTGCTTCCTGGACTTGATTAACTATTTCCTTTACCATATTAGGGAAGTTTTCAACTATAATCTCTTCAAATATTTTCTCAGTCCCTTTCGTTTTCTCTTCTTCTTCTGGGACTCCTATAATTCGAATGTTGGTGTGTTTAATGTTGTCCCAGAGGTCTCTGAGACTTTCCTCAATTCTTTTCATTCTTTTCTCTTTATTCTGCTTTGCAGTAGTTATTTCCCCTATTTTATCTTCTTGGTCACTTATCCAGTCTTCTGCCTCAGTTATTCGGCTATTGATCCCTTCTAGAGAATTTTTAATTTCATTTATTGTGCTGTTCATACTGTTTGTTTGCTCTTTTGTTTTTCTAGGTCCTTGTTAAACATCTCTTGTATTTTCTCCATTGTATTTCCAAGATTTTGGATATTTACTATCATTATTCTGAATTCTTTTTCAGGTAGACTGCCTATTTCCTCTTCATTTGTTTGGTCTGGAGGGTTTTTGCCTTGTTCCTTCATCTGCTGTGTGTTTCTCTGCCTTCTCATTTTGCTTAACTTACTGTGTTTGGGCTCTCCTTTTCACAGGTTGCAGGTTCGTAGTTCCTGTTGTTTTTGGTTTTTGCCCCTAGTGGCTAAGGTTGGTTCAGTGGGTTGTGTAGGCTTCCTGGTGGAGGGGACTAGTGCCTGTGTTCTGGTGGATGAGACTGGATCTTGTCTTTCTGGTGGGCAGATCCACGTCTGGTGGTGTGTTTTGGGGTGTCTGTGGCCTTATGATTTTAGGCCACCTCTCTGCTAATGGGTGGGGTTGTGTTCCTGTCTTGCTAGTTGTTTGGCATAGGGTGTCCAGCACTGTAGCTTGCTGGTCGTTGAGTGGAGCTGGGTCTTGGTGTTGAGATAGAGATCTCTGGGAGATTTTTGTCATCTGATATTACATGGAGCTGGGAGGTCTCTTGTGGAGCAATGTTCTGAACTTGTCTCTTCCACCTCAGAGCCAGAGCCCTGACGCCTGGCTAGACACCAAGAGCCCATCATTCACATGGCTCAGAATAAAAGGGAGAAAAAGAAAGAAAGAAAGAAAGAAAGAAAGAAAGAAAGGAAGGAAGGAAGGAAGGAAGAAAGAATGAAAGAAAGAAGGAAGGAAGAAAGAAGATAAAATGAAATAAAGTAAAATAAAATAAAGTTATTAAAATAAAAAATAATGTAAAAAAAATTTTAAGTAATAAAGAAAAAAGAAAGTAAGAAGAGAGCAACCAAAGCAAAAAACAAATCTACCAATGATAACAGGAGCTAAAAACTATACTAAAAAAAACAAACAAAGAAACAAAAAACAGACAGAATCCTAGGACAAATGTTAAAAGCAAAGCTATACAGATAAAATCACATACAGAAACATACACAAACATACTCACAAAAAGAGAAAAATGGAAAAAAAGAAATATATACACACACACACACACACACACACACACACACACACACACACACACACACACATATATATCATTGCTCCCAAAGTCCACCTCCTCAATTTGGGATGATTTGTTGTCTATTCAGGTATTCCACAGATGCAGGGTACATCAAATTGATTGTGGAGATTTAATCCGCTGCTCCTGAGGCTGCTGGAAGAGATTTCCCTTTCTCTTCTTTGTTCGCACAGCTCCCTGGGCTCAGCTTTGGATTTGGCCCCGCCTCTGCGTGTAGGTCGCCTGAGGCCATCTGTTCTTCACTCAGACAGGACAGAGTTAAAGAAGCAGCTGACTGGGGGCTCTGACTCACTCAGGCTGGGGGGAGGGAGGGGTACAGAGTGCGGAGTGAGCCTGCAGCGGCAGAGGCCAGTGTGACATTACAACAGCCTGAGGTGCCGTGTGTTCTCCCAGGGAAGTTGTCCCTGGCTCACGGGACCCTGGCAGTGGCGGGCTGCACAGGCTCCCTGGAGGGGAGGTGCGGATAGTGACCTGTGCTTGCACACAGGCTTCTTGGTGGCTGCAGCAGCAGCCTTAGCGTCTCATGCCCGTCTCTGGAGATCGTTTAGGTGGTGCTCTTAATCCCCTCTCCTCAAACACCAGGAAACAAAGAGGCAAGGAAAAGTCTCTTGTCTGTTTGACAGCTTCAGACCTTTTCCCTGACTCCCTCCAGGCTAGCTGTGGTGCACTAGCCTCCTTCAGGCTCTGTTCATGCAGCTGACCCCAGTCCTCTCCCTGGGATCTGATCTTCAAAGCCAGAGCCTCAGCTCCTAGCCCCTGCCCGTCCTGGCAGGTGAGCAGACAAGCCTCTCGGGCTGGTGAGTGCTGGTCGGCACTGATCCTCTGTGCAGGAATCTCTCCGCTTTGCCCTCCGCACCCCTGTGGCTGCGCTCTCCTCCGTGGCTCTGAAGCTTCCCCCCTCCGCCACCCACAGTCTCCGCCCGTGAAGGGCCTCCCTAGTCTGGAAAGTGGAAACTTTTCCTCCTTCACAGCTCCCTCCCACTGGTGCAGGTCCCATCCCTATTCTTTTGTCTCTGTTTTTCCTTTTTTATTTTGCCCTACCCAGGTACATGGGGAGTTTCTTGCCTTTTGGGAGTTCTGAGGTCTTCTGCCAGTGTTCAGTAGGTGTTCTGTAGGAGTTGTTCCACATGTGGATGTATTTCTCACGTATTTGTGGGGAGGAAGGTGATCTGCATGTCTTACTCCTCCTCCATCTTGAAGCTCCTCCTGCATTTATCCTTATAATCTTCGTGTCCATGAATGTAAAATTTTTTTTAAATATATATTTATTTATTTATGTTTGGCTGCATTGGGTCTTTGTTGCTGCGCACGGGCTTTCTCTAGCTGTGGCGAGCGGGGGCTACTCTTTGCTGCGGTGCCTAGGCTTCTCATTGCAGTGGCTTCTCTTGTGGAGCATGGCTTCTAGGTGCACGGACTTCAGTACTTGTGGCACACAGGCTCAGTAATTGTGGCCCACAGGCTCTAGAGCACAGGCTTAGTAGTTGTGGCTCATGGGCTTAGCTGCTCCGCAGCATGTGGGATCTTCCCAGACCAGGGCTCAAACCCATGTCCCCTGTATTGGCAGGCAGATTCTTAACCACTGCACCAAAAGGGAAGTCCATACATTTTTATAAAACTAAAACTTTCCCAGGGTAGCCATCTTTGAACCCCCTAATTTGATGGAGTATCCACGCTCATAATAATCTGTATTTTTCTGTCACAGTATTTATAACTATAATTAATTAATTAAATATATAATTATTTAAGATCCATCACCCCCCTATACTGAAAACTCCATGAAGGCAGGGGTATGTCTGTCTTGATTGCTGGTGTAGTCTCAACATACCAGTCTGGTGTTTGGGACATACGTGGCACTCAACAGATATTTATTGAATATATGAGTAAATGAATAAGTGATAATAAGTGAATAACAAAGAAAATATTATGTTTGATAACACAATATACATCTACTAAATGTTTATAAATTTGTTCTGCAATGCATATTTTAGTTTATATAAGTATAGTCTATATACTAGGATGGAGTAAAAGTAATCAGATGTAGAATAAAGGGACTTAGTTTATAAAAGTTAAGCCAAAAGGTAGTTTTCCATAATCATATACAGATGCACAAAAGTATAATGAAAATCTATATAGTAAGGAAGTAAAGCAAACTGTCTAGATTTAAATCTTAGCTCAGCTAATGACTGTGTTGTATAACCTTTGGCAAGTTTTGAGTTTCAGTGGGCTCATTCACAAAATGACGGTAGATCATAAGATCCAGGATTGTTGTGAGCTTCAGAAGAGTTAAAACATATAAAGTGCTTAGAACATTGCCTGGCACACATTAGTCCCACAATAAAAGTTAGTTTAACACACTATAATATTATCACTATCACTATTACTACTACTACTACAAGAGCAGTACATTTAAAATATGATGTAATATGGATAACTGATAAGAACTGTATGTCTATGATTAGAATGAAATCCATAGGGAGGCTTATAAAGTGTCTTTCTGAAAGAAACAAATTAGGGGAAAGTAATTCAGTTTCACAAAATCTTTGCTAGAAAGGGTAATGAAAATGGATGATTATAATTATAACAGTAGTAACAGGAGAAATCTGGCTCTATTCTTAGCAGTGTGTATGTATTAACACACTAAATATTCACAAAGACCATAAGAGGTTAGTACTGTTATCTTATTTACAAATGAGGAAACTAAGCATAGAGAGGTTAATTAAATAGCAAGGAAGGGGGGTGATCAAGATTCAACTCCATGCTGTCTTGCTCTACAGCCTCTTGATATGACTATGATACTATAAATTTCTTCACTCACTCACCGAAAGGTTAAATTGCTAACTTGCTATATCCCAAGGATTGTGTTTAGAATTATGGATAACTTAAGATACAATTACCTTCCTTGAGAAGCTCACAGACTCATTGGGAATAAATACAAATAAACACACAGTTAGTGACCTACACACAGGTAGGTGACAATTACTGAATACTTATTATATGTTAGGCACTTTGCTAAGTGTTTTACATTGATTAGTTATCCTAATTTAATTCTTACAGCAACTCTACAGAACCAGGTTCTATTATCATTTCAGTCTTATAAATTAAAAAACAAAAAAACCCTGAGGCTTAGAAGGACTAAATATAGGCTTTTGATTTCTTTGCTACACTGACTGTGGTATCTTATATTCTTTAAGAGTTCAGTTAGAACACTGTGAGCAAACAGAAGAAAGAGGACTCAGCTTGTGGGGCAGAGGTGGTGGGCATCATTTTGAATTGTATCTTGAAAAACAAACAGTAACTCTGTCTGAAAGCAGGAAGGGCATACCAGACAGAAGAAAAAGCATATGCAAAGTCATGAGAACAAGAAATAGCCTAGAATATTCAGATAAAAGAGGTAGTTCTATGCAAGTGGAGAGCAGGGGTATTACAAGTCGGGGGTAAGAGGTGAGTCATATATGGTACGCTGGCCCCAGACAGAGAAGTCCTCTATATATCATACAAAGGAGTCTGCCCTTTGTTCTGTAGGAAGTGAGGAGCCAGGGAAGGATCTTAAGAATCTGAGTAAAGAGATAAGATATATACATCCTTATGCAACATAATTAGCAGCAGTGTGGAGGCTGCACTGGAAGAAGTGATTATATGCACAGGGTCCAAAAGCTTTGCAGCTACAAAAGGGATGCACTACAAGAGATGTAGAGTGAGGCTTCATAAACAAAATATAACTTATAAATAGAATTCTTGAAGGCTGCTATTACACATAGGACTTTAAAAAATAAGATTATACTATTTGGTTTTCTTTACTTTTTCAGAGTAAACTGTCTTTTTGCAGAGCCTTGCCCTAGGAGTCAGGAGATTCAGATTCTAGATCTGTCCTTGCATCATTAAACAACTAACAGTGTCTCATATATTGATATAAGATAAAGTGGCCATTTGCTTTTATTTGGAAAACAAAAGAAATTTTTTTTTTGGAATCTTCAGAAATGTGAACACAAAATATTGTATCATGTTTTTAACTAGCTGTTTTCTTTATTAGCAAACTGAGGCTCTTCTTTTCCAAATATATTTCTTTATAATTTTTAAACTAAAAACCTAAAATATTCCTATTTTAAGAAGCACAGCTGCTAAAATACAAGTGACTGGTACTCAGGTTAATTTGAATTCATATAGAACAAGTGAAGGATAGATAAGATGCAATGTCTTACTCAAAATGGCTGAAAAACTAGAAGTCAATTCAGTTAAGATTCTCTAAGTTGAGTGAACAAGAAGCAGTTCCAAAAGTTCAAAAAAGCAACTATATTCAAGAAAATGTTCATTAAATACTTACCTTAGTAATAATCCTATAAGTAATGAACGTTTCAATTGTAGTAACATGGCTTTCAGGTTCATCAACTGTAATGAAAAGATCTTTCAAATCTGGCTCATCTTCAAACTTGACTTGGTTTATCATTGATAAAGGGGATGTTGGCATCACAGGGCTGAAGGAATTCATGTCCATCAATGAGGCATCCTAGGAATAAAACAATCAAAAATTAATATCTATGGGGAAAAACGTTAAAATCCTCTTTTTCTTAGGCACGACAAATACTAATCAAATATGTCAAGAACAAAAAGGATAACTGGACTCCTGCTTAAATAAGGTATGTGGAACATGTATTTTTATCTCTGCTTCATCTCAAAATCCCACTTTAAAAATGACAGTAAAGAAACAAAGACAAAACAAGACAAAAAGTCATAAAAAGGCATAAACCCTCAAGGTAAAAAGAAGAGACTAAGCAAACAAAGTTAACTACTTTTTTGGAAACTGGGAATCTGATGGTTGAGTGGTAACTGAAAAGCAGTGCAGAAAGAGCTAAAGTAAACATAGGAGAGAATGGTAGACCAGGAAAAAGAAGGCACATTTATGACACACGATCACAGCGACACTTAAGAATTAGAGGTGCCAGAAACCTGTGGACATAGAATGCTGGAAGAGTTAAAGCAGAGGATTGGTTAAAAAGCTCATAAAACAAAAAAAGGAGTTAGTACCTCAGATTCCCTCACCTACCCTATGCAATCAGGTGACTTTTCTTCCCCAATTTTGCAAAAAACCTGGAAATTTGCTTTCTGGCGTGTCTCTGAACTCAAGGGCACCAGGCAGGATGGAGGGAGAGAGAGGCCCTATGAAAATACAGATATCAAGGGAAAGTCCTACATACTAGATGAAAAGATATCCAGCCCTTTCCCCTCATTTGGCCCCAAGAACGTGGGCAGCAAGCTGTTGAATGTCTACTCAGCTTGTCAGTCCCTGGTGCAGGAACTACCGAACATATCAACATGTGGAAAGCCTCTGATGTGAAAGATTCACAAATAAACAAACAAAGAGAATACAGGAAGCAGACAGAATAGAGAATATAATGCTTTAAAAATAGATAAAATCATTAGCGATAAGAATGATATCAAATTCATTAATAAAACAGGTGTTATTTTTCAAAAAAATTCAGAGAACAACGGGAAAACCAATAAAAAAGGAGGCTCATGAAAGCTGAAATATTATGGAAGGATAAAAACTCAACAGGAAGTTCAAAAGATTTAACTTGAGAACTAAGCTGAACCAAAAGAACATGGGATGGAAAAGGAGAGAGAAGTATTTTTAAAAATTAAAGGATCCAGGTAGATAGTACCTGAATGAACAGAATTCCAGAAAATGAAGAAGGAAAATGTCCTCTGAACTGAACTATTTCCAGGTTGACAGGGCCTAGCAGGCCTCCTCAAAATGAACAGGACAGTAGTGGGGTGGGTAGTATCCCTACAAGCATCTATCACCATGCCATTTCATAACAGTAGGGATTTTAAATTCCTAAAAGCTTCCAGAGAGACTATAAACAGGTAAAATACAATAGGAATGGCTTCAGATTTCTCAGTGGTAACACTGGAAACTAAATGATAATAAAATTGTACCTTCAAGATTTTTAGAGGAAAATATTTCCTACCTAGAATTATACATAGCCAAACTGTCATTCAAGTATACAGGTAGAACGAAGATATTTCAGATAGGAAAGATTTCAAAAACTGACTTTCCATGTACCTATTCTTACACATTCTTTGGAAGACTCTTCACTTTTCCAAAATAAGGGCATATACCAAGAAAGAAGAAATATGATCTGAAAGTAAGAGATTCAACATAGAAGAGAACTAAAGGAAATTCCTTGGATGACAGTGAAAGAATGTTCCAGGTTGACAGCTTTGCAACAGACTTAGAGAACAACCTATACAGACTAGAGCAGAAAGACTCTGGGGGGCAAGGAGATGAAGAGGGAAAGAATAAAGGAAGAGAGGGAGGAAGGAAAGAGAAAGAGCAAAGGAAAAAGGGAAAGAGAATGAGGGAAGGAGGGAGGGAGGGAGAAAGGAAGGAAGGGAGGAGGGAAGTGGGGAGGGAGGGAGGTTGACAGAATACCTGATACATTTAAGCATATTGAAAGGAAGTATGCTATGTTAGATTTTGTAGATGAATTGGTGCAAAAAAGCCAAGAGGCAGAGAAAACAAGAGAGGGAGAAAGGGAGGGCCTAAAGTAAAGGAATGAATGAATGATGAACTCTGAAGAAAACAAAAGGTACAAGAATGAAAAATGTAATCATAGTTCATTACATGGCTTGACTGTGAATAAAAATAAATTGTTCTTAATACTGAATTTAACTAAAAATGGTGATACAATATTAAGATAATGGGGGGGGGAAACATATGTATATGTTTTAGGGGAGGAGATATTGCCTATAAAACAGTTTCAAACATGTCAATACCATGATGGAAAAGGAAGATGAGGAACTGTTCCAGACTGATGAAGACCAAAGAGACACAAGAGCCAAAGCAACATATGATCTCGGATTGGATTCTGTTCCAAAGGAGAAGAAACTTTGTTTTTTCTCTCTAAATGATATTATTGGGACAACTGAAAATTTTGAAAGGGTCTGTGGATTAGAATATAGTATTATGTCAATGTTAATTTCCTGATTTGCATACTTATACTGTGATTACATAGGAGAGTGTCCTTGTTTTCAAAAAATATACACAGATTTAATTAGGAGTAATAAAACACGTCTCTAATTTACTCAACTTGCACACACACAGAGAAAACAAATGTTGTGAAATGGTAATAACTGGGAAATCTAGATTCTTTGTGGTATTCTTGCAACTCTTCTCCAAGTTTGCAATTATTTCAAAATACAAAGTATATTTATAGTTTTCAAAAGTCAAATCATCTGACAAGGCTTAAAATAAAATGAAACAAATTAAAAATTAAAAAAAGCAGCATCACATGCTCCACTATTGCTTTTACCAGTTCATGCTCCTCAGAAGCAAATTCAGAACTCTATTAGCTATTTTTGTTCCTTGTTACCTTCCTTATTTCAAAATAACATATATTTTCTTTTTTTTTAATTTTTCTATTTTCATATTATCAGTAGGTGTCCTTCTAAGGAGGATGAAAAGTATTTATTTAAGCCAATTAATTATATGAGTATAGACTCAGAGTCCTATTTTACTCAATGGGTTATAATCCATTAATATAATTTATTTTGATGTTCTAAGTGTCCAAAATTTGCCTAGTAGGAGCTCCTTAAAGCTGGCATCTGTGTGTTTTTGATATGTCTTCATTATTCCTTGAGCACTTTACTTTCTGGCATAGCAAGATGTTTCAGATTTATGTTATATTTTCCCTGCCCCAGTCATGGAATCAGACATTTCTCCAAGGAGCTCTGGTTTCTTTTAGAGGAGACTGGTATTTAGAAAACAAGATATAAATGCTAGAAAATATATGTATATTAGGCATGATTTAGACCAAGGAATAGAGGGCAAATTACAGTTGAGTTGATCAGACACACAAAAACATGGAGACAATAAATGTCTTGCAACAAAAGTTTAGTGAAACAAATTATGGTATATACCTACAATAGGATACAATAAAGTCTATCCATATACTAGAATACAATAAAGTGATTAATATATTAGGAGAATATATAGTAACTTGGAAAAAGATTCACAGTATGGTATTAAGAGAAAATATTAGCTTATAAAATTTGTATTCAACTAGATTCTAATTCATGTACATGTATTTATGTGTGTGTATGACAGAGGGGGGCCAGAGGGTAGGAGAGAAAAAGTGAGAAATAGCGCACTCACGATATGCGTGCACTCATGAACTTAGAAGCTATACCAAAAAGTTAACAGAAGTTATTCCAGGTGTTGGGATTGCTGTTGAGTTTAATATTTTCCTATCTGAGTTGCTGTATTTCCTAATATTCTAAAATAAACGTGTATCATTTTGAAAAAAGGTTTTTAATTGTTTAGAGTCAACACTATCTAACGTGTTCAGAAACAGTAAGAACTACTGTAAAAAAAAAAACAGTAAAAACTACTGAAAAAACTACTGTAAAAAAAAACAGTAAGTTAAAAGAGCTGTCTAGGGCCAATTTGGCAGAAGACCTTGGATTACATATTTGATTATTTGTTTTTTTTTTCTTAATCAAAGTTGTATAGTTAAATAGGAAATTTAAAAATATGTCCGGAATCACATGAAAATGGGATTGTCAAAATAAATTATGGGATGCTAACACAATGGAATACTAAGCAGCCATTAAAACCAGAATTTAGAGGTTTCAAATAAATGTGCAATCAGCATGTACAAAAATCTCTCTCAATTATCATTTCATATAAACAGTAGTTTCGTAAGTTGATGGGCAAATGTGCTTTAAATTTCACTGACAGTGCACGCAACCATGTGCTTTGGCGTTCTTTGTAGTCACCCTCTTAACTCACCACAACCCACTTCTTTTACCTACTACATAATTTAGCATTCTATTTCTTCTGCTTAAAATGCATCCTTTTGTAGAGTGGAAAAGATCTGCCTGAATTTATAAAGGCTCACAATTCCAATGAGTGTAGTGTGGTGTCATAAACATATGCTTCAATATCTAGCAAAGGAAGAAAATTACAGGCTGAAATTTAGCAACATCCAAGATTTCAGTAGAAGGATGTAAATTACTATGAATCACTCAAAAACATTCTTAAAACCTCAATAAAAGTGACTATCCAAAGAGTTTTATATTTGCTTCAAAAAAAGGAAAGAAAATATACTGACAATACTTAAAAGATTTACATTTGGACACAAATATGTAAAGACAATAAGTGTTTGAGAAGATCCAAAGAAGTAACTGACCAAAAAAAAACTTCATTTAACTTTGTGTGGTTGATGCTTTTCAGGAGAAATGGATCGTTAAAATTTGTTCTTTCCAAACAAAGTTCTTACCTCCACAATAACGCATGCCTCTTTCTCCTGATAGTTCTGTCTTTCTCCCCGTCCTCAACCTCATTTATACATTCGTTCATTCTTAGCATTTGGATATACATCCCTTATCCTATGATATTTCACACAATGAAAATACATCTTTTCATTTTTTTTCTTCAAGAGATTAAAGCAGAAGGGAAATTATTTGCATGGTAAATCTCTACTTCTTAAATAATATTGAATACCTTTCTTATAGCTAGCATAGTGAAAACACACACTCACACAGGCACACACCAAAAAATCTTGGGATGGTTTTAGGCTGAGATTTGAATATGTATAATAGAGAAATAAGCCAAATTGTTGCAGGAAGTCATTGTCTTTTATCCTTACTCCAAACCAACACATTCACTGTAAGAGAAACCATTTAAGTGACCTTCCTGAGATGAATGGACATTAGCACGGTGCTAGCATAATACTGAACTTTATTGACAAAGTCACTTACAAATTAAGGGTAAGTTTTCTTTGTTCTTATTTTTGGTTTATTATAAGCATTTGTTGTGGGTTGAACCATGTCCTCCCAAAATTCATATGCTGAGGTCCCAACCCCAGTACCTCAGAATGCGACCTTATCTGGTGACAGGGTCTTTACAGAGGTAATCAAGTTAAAATGAGGTCACTGGAGTGGGTCCTGATGCAACATGACTGGTATCTGTATAAAAAAGGGGAAATTTGGACATAGACATTCATAGAGGGAAAACATGAGACTATAGGGAGAAGACAGCCATCTAAAAGCCAAGTGGAGAGACTGGGAACAGATCCTTCCCTCACTGCCCTCAGAAGGAACCAATCCTGCTGACACCTTAATTTCAGATTCTAGCTTCCAGAACTGTGAGAAAATAAATTTCCGGTTGTTTGAGACACCTAGTCTGTGGTACTTCGTTACAGTAGCCCTAGCAAATGAACAGCATTTCTGTATACAGAGTGGTACACAATAAATATTTAAGGAAGGAAACAAGGATAGAAAGGAAGGAAGGAATTATAATTAAAATATTTCATCCTTGCTCCATTAATTTTTTTTACAGGTTAACAATCAACTTCAGTAATTTCTGAGAAATGTTTTTTGCCTCCCACTTTTAATGCTATTAGATGGTTCCAAAGTTCTACTATTGAAATAAATAAAATACAGAGCTGAAATTTAAAACAAACAATGACTTGCCAATATTTGAGTGCTCAGGAGATAAACTCCAAAAGAAACAGGTTAAAAGGTGAGATATGACCTCTCTAAGAGGTGGCCTTCCTTAATATCCTTCACTAAGATGCTACTCGGGAACATCTCATAAATATAACATGAATTACTCTGATAATACTAAATTGCAACCACCATCTGTGCACAAACAGCTATTTTCTTTTTACAAGTAGAGGGAAAAAAATCAATGTGAGAAGTGTGATAAATCAGAATACTGGCATGAAAAGGCCATGCAAATAAAATTGCTGATGTACAAGAAACACGTACACCAAGAGACATCTGGTAAAAAGCAACTTAAACTGGAAGGAGTTTGAGAAACCATGTTGTTATGAGGGACACTCATCTTGATGGGCCTAAATTTAGACTTCCCAGCTGTGTTTTGGTTTACAACTCTTTCCAATCTGCCTGCTTATAATAATAATAAAAAATTAGAAAGGCCTTCTGTGGAACACTGTTGAAAATATGATTGGGGGAAAAGCCAGCCTATGTCGTGTTCTATAAAGGGGCATACAACACTCAATAATCTTGTTTGACATAATTTCCAGTGCTATGTAGTACATATACCCTTGTATGCATATATCATAATCTATTTATTCATTTTTCTGTTTCTATTTTCTAACAGTGTTACTTTGAATATACTTGGACTTTTTCAGGTTTTGTGCACTACGAAGTTATATACTGACCACAGAAATGTTTCATATAATTTTATTTGACATAATTTTCTACTCTGGCCAAAAAAACCAAAAAAAAAAACCAAAAAAAAAAAACTGGTATATTAAAAGAAAAAGTCTCTGTAGTTAGGCAGAACTAAACTTAATTCAAGTTTACATATATATACAGCTGTGTGAACCTGGTCAAGTCACGTTACTTTTCTGAGATTCAGTAACATCAGAGAGGTCATATCTCACCTTGGATCACAGAGGATAAAAAGAGATGAATAAATGCGGGGTATACATTGTCTCCTTGAAACCTTCATGTGAATTATATAAACCTTACCACGACCCCATAGAGTATGTTCTATTTCTTTCCCTTTTTTAAACCAGCTAGCAATACTATTGAGTATATATACTCTTTTACCTCTTGTTTTCAAATGAGGAAATAGGTTAAATCACATGTTCAAACCCTTAACTGATATTAAGTAGAGGAACCAGCATTTGACCACCACCTAACTGCCAGTAAGTCAAACGTACTGGGAGTTGTCACTGAATTCAATTTTCAGTTTCCCACAAAATTAAATAGAAATGTAAAGCAAGAATAAATCAATTTCTATGGTTAAAATATAGTCGTGTAGTGGACAAAGCCTAAGGAAGTACAAAAACATTCAAGGCAGCCCATAAGAATGGATAGATAAATTGTGGTGTATGCATACAAGGCTTTATCTATATATCTATATCTATATCTATCTATCTATATATATATATATATATATATATATATATATATATAAACACAGCAATGAAAATCAATTACAACTTCATGTAAGGCCATTGATAAATATCACAAACTAAATATTAGAAGAAAAAAGATCAAATCAGAGAAGAATTCACACAGGACAACATCATTTTTTAAAGTCCTAAAACACACAACGTCCAAATTCACATAAACCCTTAATAAATAGTGCTTCAAGATACATATACAGATCTCCCTTGACTTACAGTGGGTTTACATCCCAATAAACCCATTGTAAATTGAAAATATCATAAATCAAAAATTTATTTAATACAACTAACCTACCAAACATCATAGCTTAGTCTAGACTATCTTAAATGTGATTAGAACACTTACAATAGCCTACAGTTGGACAAAATTATCTAACACAAAGCCAGTTTTACAATATAGTGTTGAATATCTCATGTACTTTATTGAATGTTGTCTGAAAGTGAGAAACAAATGGTTTTATGGGTACAGAACAGCGTCAAGCGTATCGGTTGCTTCCCCTCGTGATCGTGTGGCTAACTTCGAGCTGTGGCTCACTGCTGCTGCCCAGCACCAGGAAAGCTTATCTACCACTGCTCAAGAACAGATCAAAATTCACAATTCAAAGTATCGTTTCTACTGAATGTGTATCGCTTTTGCACCATAAAGTCTAAATATCATAAGTCAAACCATTTTAAGTTCAGGACCATCACTTTTACGAAAACCAAATGAATGATAAAAACAAAATTCAAATTATTATTTTCTTTTAAGCAGGAGAGAGAGAGAGAATCTTGGAGAGGGCCACACAGGGAATGCAGGCATACCTCATTTTATCATGTTTCACTTTATTGCACTTCACAGATACCATGTTTTTTACAAGGTTTGTGGCAACTTGGCATCGAACAAGTCTACAGGTGCCATTTTTCCAACAGCATTTGCTCACTTCATGTCTCTGTGTCACATTTTGGTAACTTTTGCAATACGACTTCAAACTTTTTCATTATTACTATATTAGTTATGGTGATCTGTGATGAGTGATCTTTGATGTTACACTGTGAGTGTTTTGGGACATCATGAACCACGCCCATATAAGATGGTGAACATGATAAATGTTTGTGTTCTGACTGCTCCACCCACTGGTTGTTCCCCCATCTCTCTCCCTCTTCTTGAGCCTTGCTATTCCCTGAGATACAACAATACCAAAATTAGGCCAAGTAATAACCCTACCATGGCCACTAAGTGTTCAAGTGAAAGGAAGAGTCTCAAGACTCTCACTTTAAATCAAAAGCTAGGAATGACTAAGCTTAATGAGGAAGGCATGCTAAAAGTCAAGATAGACTGAAAGCTAGGTCTTTTGTGCCAAACAGTTAGCCAAGCTGAGAATGCAAACAAAAAGCTCTTGAAGGAAATTTAAAGTGCTACTCCAGTGAACACACAAATGATAAGAAGGTGAAACAGCCTTATTGCTGATATGGAGAAAGTGTTAGTGGTCTGGATAGAAGATCAAACCAGTCACAACATTCCCTTAAGACAAAAACTAATGCAGAGCAAGGCTCTAACTCTCTTCAATTCCATGAAGTCTGAGAGAGGTGAGGAAGCTGCAGCAGAAAAGTCTGAAGTTTGCAGAGGCTGGTTTATGAGATTTAAGGAAAAAAGCCATCTCTATAACATAATAGTACAAGGTGAAGCAGCAACTACTAATGTAGAAGCTGCAGCAAACTATCCAGAAGCTCCAGCTAAGATCATTAATGAAGGTTGCTACACTAAACAACAGATTTTCAATGAAGATGAAATAGCCTTATATTGGAAGAAGATGCCATCTAAGACTTTCATAGCTAGAGAGGAGAAGTCAATATCTGGCTTCAAAGCTCTTCTTAGTGGCTAATGCTGCTGGTGACTTTGAGGTCAATGCTCATTTACTATTCTGAAAATCTTAGGGCCCTTAAGAATTATGCTAAATTGACTCTGCTTGTGCTCTATAAATGGAACCACAAAGCCTGGATGACAGCACATCTGTCTACAACATGGTTTACTGAATATTTTAAGCCCACTGTTGAGACCTACTGCTCAGAAAAAAAAAAAAAATTCCTTTCAAAATACTACTGCTCTTTGACAATGCATCTGGTTACCCAAGAGCTCTGGGAGATATACAGCGAGATTGATGTTTTCATGCTTACTAATACAACATCCATTCTGCAGCCCATGGATTAAGGACTTTCAAGACTTTCAAGACTTATTATTGAAGAAATACATTTCACAAGGCTATGACTGCCATGGACAGTGATTTCTCTGATGGATCTGGGCAAAGGAAATTGAAAATCTTCTGGAAGAATTTCAGCAGTCTAGATGTCACTAAGAACATTTGCGATTCATGGGAAGAGGTGAAAATATCAACATTCACAGGAATTTGGAGGAAGCTCATTCCAACCCTCACGGATGACTTTGAGGGGTTCAAGACTTCAGTGGAGGAAGTAAATGCAAATGTGGTGGAAATAGCAAGAAAATTGGAATTAGAAGTGTGAAGATGAAGTGAATTGCTGCAATCTCATGATAAAACTTGAATGGATGAGAAGCAAAGAAGTGGTTTCCTGAGATGGAATCTACTCCTGGTGAAAATGCTGTGAAGATTGTTGAAATGACAACAAAGGATTTAGAATATTACATAAACTGATACACTTAGTTGATGAACCAGAGGGAGGGTTTGAGGACTCACTCCAACTTTGAAAGAAGTTCTACTGTGGGTAAAATGCTATCAAACAGCATTATACACTACAGAGAAATCATCTGTGAAAGGAAGAGTCAACTGATGCAGAAAACCTCATTTTGTTGCCTTATTTTAAGAAACTGCCACAGCCGCTCCAACCTTCGGCAACCAACTCCCTGATCAGTTAGCAGCCACCAACATTTCTAAGTGCCAGGGATGAACCTTAGCACCATACACTTGCATTATTTCATTTAATCCTCTCAACAATCTGATGAAAGAAAGCTCAATTATCATCACCTGAATTTACAGATAAATAAGCTTGTACCATAGGGATAATAATAATTCTCCCCAAATCACTTATTTCTTAATTGGAAGAGCCAAGACTCAGCCACCACTACCATCACCACCACCCATGCACACACACAAAAAGCACCTATTATAGCACCTTTATTTCATTTAACAAAAGTTCATTGAATGTCAACTATGTATCAAGCACTAGGCTGGGATACAACAGTGGCCAAGACTGGCTGGCATGGTGCCTTCTCTCATGAAGCTTACATGATAGTTAGGGGGGAGGGTAACAGATGATAAAGAAATAAAAATATAGAAAAACAAGATAAGTCCAGATATAAATAAGTGTTGATAAACAGGGGATAAACAGATAAAATAGAATGAATTGCTGGAGTAAGTGGTTAAGGCAGGAAGTGAGAGGAATGCTTTTGAGAGAGCTGTCAGGGAAGGTGTCTTTAAGGAGGTGATGTAAGAAGGAGCCAGCCATGAAAAACACTGACGGAAGAGCATTCCAGTCAGGGGAACCAATAATGCCTAAGGCAGGAAAGGACTTAGGATGTTGGGAGACCAGAAAGGGGGCAAATGGGTAGAACACAGGCTTTGATGAAGATATAACCAATGAAACTCATTTTGACGTTTACTGTGGCAGAATTTTAAGTATTCATATTTTTATCTTATAGGTCTTGAAAAAAGGGAAGGGAGAACTCCACGATAAATGAACGTTGCACCTGAAATCCAAAGTAAGATATCTGTTGCACAGCTAGAGGCTTTTAAGGATCTGTATGATCCTACTCAGACTATTCATGAGCATTAACCAATAAGTGGTTATTAATCATGACTAATGCCTTTCCATTTATCTCAATTATGCTTGGGTAATTTCTTATCTAGTGGAAATTTTTCTTTTTTGTATTTTACACTCTATAGAAAAATTAGTTTTCCTTATTCAGAAAGGTTCAACATCCCATTTGCATATGATTTTGCCACAAAACCACTGTGGGAGCCGGTATGATTGTTCCCAATAACCCCTTGTCTTTCTATGAAAGGAATACACTTCCTGGTCAGTTACCAGGTAATTTTCAGTGCCTCCTTATGGAAGGAAAATAAGTTTCCCACCCCAGTTAATTTGACCAGTGACTTGCTTTGGACAGTGTCGTGTGTCTGGGCAGAAGATTTGGAAGCCATTGCCTGTTTCCACCAGTGCTCATATTCTTTTCCCTCTGCCATAGGAATGACATGTCCCAATTAGCATCACTCCTTTAATCTTGATCCCAAAATAAAGAAAACACAAGAAGCAGACTCAAAGCCTGGACCAGACTCTCAGTTCAGTCATAGTTGACAGGTACATACCTGAGAAAGAAGTCTTTATTGCAGGTAAGCCACTAAGATCTTGAGGCTGTTTGTACTACCGCATTATCTAGTGAAACCTAACAGAAAAATACCATTCAACTTTCAACCAGGTTAAATACATATAAATATATATGTACATATGTATTATGTATGTATGCACACAGATACACACACTTAACCTTCTCAGAGTTAATACAAAGAACAAAATAGGAATTTTTCCCCCAGTTCTGAAAACTCACATACCAAGAGTTTGCCTTTAGTTTTTGGTCACACATAATAAGGTTTCCATTTTAACTGTAAACAGAATTTCTATTCCTAATGTTTCATCGTGAAAGAGTAATCTCTGTTTTTCATTTTAAAATGAAATTTTTATTTCTTATATCAAAAATTTTAAGCAATGATTTAAAAGAATAAAATATTATGCTAAATTAAAGAAGCTAGACACACAAAAAGTGCAATTCCATTTATATGAAGTGTCCTAAAAAGGGAAATTTATAAAGACAGAAAACAGATTAGTAGTTGTCTAAGGCTGGGAGTAAAAATGGATATTAACTGGAAATGGCATGATGGATTTGAGGTGGAAGATGAAAATGTTCTAAAACTGGTTAACAGTGATGGTTGTACAACTAAGTAAATTTACTTACAAAAAATCATCTACCCAAAATGGGTGAATTTTGTGGTATATAATTACACCTCAATAATGTTAGTTAAAAACAATTAAAAAGGGGTATGTTATACCAAAGCATTTCTCAAGGCCAAAAAAATTATTTGTTTCAATTTTAGAAACTACTGATTTAACCTTCTGTTCTGTTTTATCACAGATGTGTTTTACTGATTTTTATATCAGTATTTGCTAATAATTTTGATTGTCTAACTACATCCTTTTTTATTAATACTATAAGTAGCACTGCATTATCCAGCGTGATTGGATATATGAAGTGCCAGAGTTATTCAAATATTGTTTAAAATAGACAAAACTTTCAAGCAAATAACTCTCCATTTGTTTATTGAGACAACTTTAAAGTATATTCTTAAAGTGACTAAAAATGTTTATTTTAACTTTAAGTCTAACATCATCTTTGAAAAGTGTGGGATACAATTAAAAAATACATGAATAAAATAAATTTGAACACTACAACTGCATAACTGTTGAATCTGTGTTTCCTTTTGATCACACTAGCCACTTGAAAAACTAGCAGGCTCTCAGAGTTATACTAGAGCATCCTATCAGAACCCCCAAAATGCAAAAATAAAACTCCACCTTCAAAACCCAATAGAATATATTTTATTAAGTTCAAATCTGAAGTCTTTTAACATTATTTTCCCAAAACACTTGTAATAATTTTCCCCATTGCCACTGACCAATAAATAAATAAAATAATGCTATCTGCACAAAAGAACTCTATAGTTCTTCTTCCTATAGGTTCTCATGGATTTTTTCTTCTTTTGGCTATACAACATCCAATCCTGTTTCCAACCATAACACTGGGTATAGTTTCTGCTAGTGCCTGTCCCTTTCTGCATCTGCATTTCCAGCCTTCAAATCTACTTTGTGAGCTACTATTACATTCCTTTCCTGCCAGAGTTGATTTCCATTGCTTGCAACCAAGCCCCCTGATTGAGACAGGTACTATTGGCTTCAAAGGATTTATTTTTCCCAAGTAAGAAGGTTTCTAAATGATTCCCTTGGGTTTTCTTATGCTTTGTGCTTATTTCTTCTAATGAAATCTAAATAGGAGCTATTGTCCAGAATTGACGCTTAACATAGCTCTGTGTCATCTGTCAGTAATATTTACTCACCATTTGTCAAGACAAATTTGTTTTAAATTCTATTTGGTCTAGTAACCTGATTGGAAAGACCAATACAATACAAACTGAATTTACTGAAAACAGATGATTGGAAAATTACTGCAATAACTGTGTCCATATATATGAAAAAAGGCACAGGCCATATCATTCATTAATGTATTTATTCCATTAACATTTAGAGTTCCTACTCTTCTACCTTCAAGGAATTTAATTTATTGGAGATAGACAAGCAATTAAGATTTTAGAGATGAGAAACAAATACCTCTTTATAAGGCAAAATGTATTAAGTATTATGAGATTCAAAACACTATTATGGGGAGCACAGAGTGGGAAGAAATTAGTTCTAGCTGGAGAATGAAGAAGCTCTTAAGGAAGAAGTCGCTTTACAACGGGCCGTAAATAACAGAAAGGATTTTGTTTTGTTGACCCAACAGTATATTGTAAGGTGCAAATAAATCACTGAGGAATCCTGTTAAAATACAGATTCTGATTCATTGGTTCTGGAGTGGATTCTGAAACTGCATTTCTAACAAGCTCCCAGGTGATCCAATAGATTCGTGGAACATACTTTGAGTACTAAGGTACGTGCGCATACGCGCATGCAAAAGAGAGTAAGAGAGAGAGAGAGAGAGGTGAGGGGAGCCACGGTGTAGCCTAATCACCAAGAGCCTTGAATGACACAATGTGACAATATGTTCTTTATGTTCAGAGCTGGGTGCTCTGGAAACATCAGTTTTCTGTGAGCACACAGGACAGACTACAGGCAAAACATCAGAAGAAAGAAGACCTTGTGTGGCTATTTTAATGGTTCTCAAATGTAAACACAATATACTACTTGGGGCTGGAGCAGTGGGAACGAGAAGAAGGCACTAATTCTAGAGATACCAAGAAGATAAAACCAACTGGGACATTTCAGATATGTAGGGGACAGGGAAAGTGAGTGAAAGGGATAAACAGAAGGTAAGACCTAGTATTTTATCCTAGATATCTAAGAAATCATCACATCATTAGCAGAGAATCAGATGGAAAAGACAACAGGTGTGGGAAGAGAAATAACAAAATTAGGGAATGGAGAAACATAGTTCAGTTTGGGAATGAAACTGTAGGGATGAGTTGAAGGGATGAGTAGGACCACCTAATTAAGGCTTTCCATTGCTCCTGTGGTTAAGTTTAGCATGCTAAAATTTCATTTCCCTCTTAATAGCGGGAAGGGACAGTGCAACTGTCACACCCTCTTCTCCTCTGGGACAGTTAGTCATCCAGCTTGTGCCAGAGCATTTTTAGTGAACCTTCAATTAGAAAACTATTCCATAAACTGACCTAAAACTGATCTCCACATACTCTTGACCTAGTGGTTCTACTTTTGCCCTTCAAAACTATAAACATTTAATCCACCTAGATCATAACAACTCTTCATAAATGTTGTTAAAAGAATCAGCCCAAGTCTTTTCCAAGCTAAACTACATTTTGTTCTTCCCAGCCTTTCTTCACAGTTGCCAGAACATATCATCAGTGAAACCCTTAGTTTATTCTCCTTCATGATAGCAAATGCATGGCGAGACTGTTACTACTGCAACCCTCCCCACTCCTTGTGCCAATGGAAGACAGTGCTGATGGATCCAAGCCTTATTTCTGCTAAGTCCAGACTAGATCTAAGGCTCTATCTCAAAACAGCATTCCAAGGATCAGGGCACTGGTATCCATAGATGATATAATATACCTTTGCCATTTTCTGACATCAACTCCCCCTTTAAAATACAGAGGGTGGAATGGAACTTAAGTTGCACGAACAGTTCAAATTATCGTACAATTAATACTCCATATGACCTTGAAAATATGTTGTTTGTTCAGATTCAATAGGTACCTTGTCATTTGGGTATATTGATCATTCAGTCACTGAAAATCACTAGGAATGTTTGTACATAAAATGGTCTTATACAAGGTGTCTCCAAACTTATCCTGCAAGTTCCTTGTTGGTTTTAATTCTATTGTTGACCATATATGCTCATTCATCAGGAGAACTTGAGGATTTTTCATCTTCTTTCTACTTCACTCACCTACTCTTCCTCATCTGGGAGGAATATAAGAGTACTTAACATCTAAGAGGTCTGTGATGGTAGACAGTGGAGCTTCTAGTGGGAGGAATCCTGGATCAGCCCTGTTTTCCTTTACTTTATCGGTTCCTCTTTTTTTTAACCATCAAAATGGTAAAACCCACTGAGGTAGGATCAGTATGAAGGTCAGAGAAAGGGGAACACATGACTTGCCTGCTTTAATCGTGTATTCTAGGTTTTAAGTGAGACAATTGAGAATGCATACACACATACACTACAGATATACATACACAGAAACATTCACTATGCTTACACATTCTACATGCACACACATACATAATATATGTGTGTATACATATACATACACATTCATATATGCCCACACTACATATATGCATACATATGTAAATACTGTGTGTGTATGTTTTATATATTTCTGTACAGATTACCAAGGTAGAAAACCACTCATTGATTTAAGGATATTTCTTGAGTAATCATAATCCAAGCTAGTAATAAAATATTAATTTGGTTAGACCTGTACTCCTCAAACTGGTAGCCACTAGCCACAGGTGGCTATTTAAATTTAAATTTAAATTAATTCAAATTAAACACAATTAAATGTTCAGTTCCTCAGATGTACTAGTTTACAATTCAAGTGCTCAAACGGCACATGTGGCCAGTGACTGCCACATTAAACAGACAGAGCTGGAACATGTCCATCACTGTCGTTCTTTTTGGACAGCAGGATCCTACAGGGGCAGTGTATAACTGATCAATATTCAAGAGGGTTTACTAAGGGCCAGGTACTATTTATAAGCTCTTTACATTTACTAAGTCATTTAATCCTCATATTTATTATTTGCCCTCATTTTACGGATGAAAAGTCTGAGGCACTGAGAGGTTAAGTAACTTGCCAAAGGAAATAAAGCTAGTAAGCAGTGGAGACAGGATTTCACACACAGGCAGTGTAGCTACAGAGTCTCTGCTCCTAAATACTAAGCTTATGTCTTGCTATATTTTAACTTACAATGATGAGTAGAACCTCCTTCAAGACTTTACATTTATCCCAATTAAGTTTCATAGTCTGCTTTTAAACCCAGTATTCCAATTTATCAAAAATCTGGAAGACTGATTATGTTATACAGACTATTAGCTTTTGGTACCGTTTCCACTGCTGTATAACAAACCATCCTAAGACAATTTGTTTTTATATTTTATTATGCACATTGGTTTACTGGGTCAAGAATTCTGACAGGATACAGCAGAAATGGGTTGTTTCTCCTCCATTATATGTGGGGCCTCAGCTGAGATCTGATGGCTCAATGCTGGGGCTGACGTCATGTTAGACATTTTCACTCACAAGTTAGTCATTTAATGCTGGATGGTGCCTGACTTCAGCTGAGGCTGCTGATTGGAACATTTACGTGTAGTCTCTCAATGTAGCCTGGGCTTCCTCACAATATGGAGGCCTTAGGTTACATGTCTTACATGGCAAAAGCACACTGTCCCACTGAAAAAAATCAGAGCCTGCATTTCCTTTTATGATCTGGCCCTGGAAGTTGCACAGCATCATTTCCACCATACCCTACTAGTCAAAGCAGTCACAATCCTAGCCACATTCAATGAGTGGGGCATAGATCCCACCTCTTGATAGGAAGGTGGCAGGTCACATTATAGAACAGCATATAGGATGGGAGGTGGTGATGTGGCTGTCTTTATCCAGTTATTCTCCATACTTTTGTAGTATTATGTATTATGCTGGTTATTCTCTCTTTTCACCCCCACCCTTCCAGCTCTCATCCATCTATTCTCTGTCCCTTAGGAGACTGACCCCTATGAATGTCATCACCTGAGCAGCTTGCTTAGTGGGGGCCAGAAGCAGAGATCCAAGAACAGGAGAAGAGGAGCTCAGGGAATATACCCCCATTTCCTCCCTGCTTTGGTGCCACACTTCAGGCAGTGGCACATTTCTAGCTGCAGCTCTGTGTAAACACAGCTCATGTGGAAATGGCCCCTTCTCCACAGCTCCAACTCTCACTGGGTTCCAGCAACACTATTTCCATCTCTCTTCCCTTTAGAACTAGGGGTGCTAAAGGCTTTTTGCTACTGCAAGTCTCTAAATGCCTCAGTATCCTTTCTTTGTTCCTGAAACTTGCCCAAAATGCTATAAATAAATAGTCCTTGCATTAAACTCTCTTCATTTAAATCATGGAAGAGAATTCTGATTCTTATCATGGCCATGAATAATAGATGCAAACAATAGAAACTGAATAAAGATGGTTCTGACAACAAATGTGAAAAATTAATAACCAGACTTCCAATATCTTCTTCTAAGTATTTGAGAGAATTGTTGAATAGTACAATTGTCCCTCCATCACTACACTGAATTGAGCTGGTTGTCTCCACAACCATAGCTCATTATTCTTTCAAAAATATCCTTTTCCACAAAAATATGAGTGATTCCTTCAAAAGCTTGTTCAAATAAACATATATATTGTTATATTTCTGATTTACCTAAAAACAATCTTAGTCTTCCACCATTCTTATTAAAAATGACCACCTCCTTCTTTTCAAAGTGTTTATACTAAATATACTAAGTAGTTCTGTTGCTTTGATAGCTTTACCAGAGCTTGAAATTAAGCCTACTTGTCTATACCTTCCAGAACTTCCTTTCTTCCCCCTTATCTTTGAAAAGAATTTTTACCTATTTCTAGCTTTTGAGCACCAAGCCTGCATACCATGACTTCTCGAAGTCGACTAGTGGTGATGATGATAATTACATCTGTAAATTCCCTGATTATCCTAAATGATATAGATCTCACTTTATGGTCCTGAATACCATTTAGAAGACCAATAATAAGAGCTATAATTTACTGAGTAACAAATAAGCATCTCAGTGTTTCACTGTGACCTGTTTACCTATGCTCTGTTTCAACTGCTGTTTCTTCTACACATTAGAGTATTTAATTTTAAAAAAGACAATTTATTTTAATATATTATTTTTCCCCAAAAAGAAGAACTTTTTCTTTTAAATGTAAACAAGTTTGATCCTTTTCTCTAGGTAAATTTTTTGCAAGCCTCATCTCATTTTGGCCCAGTTCTAAAACAATTATTACACTATTGTTTCACTTTTTATCCTTTTTCTTTTCCTTTTTTCAAATTATCAGTTATGTTCTCCTACCTTCCACATCTATTCTTGTTCTTTTAAGTCAATATCCTCTGCATTCCTTGTGCTCTATTGAGAGTTGGCATAATTTTCTCTTAACTGGATTATCTAAAAACTCAGAACAATAATTTGTTTTACTTTCCATCTCTCTTGATTTATACTGTCATTTAGAGTTTCTGTCACATCTTCCAACCGGACTCCAAGACTGTGACAACAAGAACTGAATCTTGCATTTCTTTTTTCCAAAGAATCCTTAGCACAGAATCTTACACAAAAATACTTAACATGTATTTACCAGGTACTTGTAATGTACTGTGAGAAAAAAAGGAATAATTATAAGCCAAAGAGCCTACTCTTTAAAAAGCTTCTGACCTGCAAATGTATACTGATAAACCACATTAACAAAATGAAGGATAAAAATCATATGATCATCTCAAAAGATACAGAAAAAAACACATGATAAAATTTAACATCCATTTATGATAAAAATTCTCAACAAAGTGGGTAGAGAGGGAACATACCTCAACATAATAAAGGCCATAACAAAGCCATAGCTAACATATACAGTGGTGAAAAACTGAAAGCTTTTCCTCTAAAATCAAGAACAACACAAGGTTGTCCTTATTCAACACAGTATTGAGAGTCTTAGCCATAGCAATCAGACAAAAAGAGGTAAAAGTCTTCCAAATTGAAAAGAAAGAAGTAAAACTATCACTGCTTGCAGATGACAGGATACTATATATAGAGAACCCTAAAGATGCCAAAAAAAAAACTATTAGAACTAATAAATGAACTCATTAAAGTTGTAAGATACAAAAATCAACATACAGAAATCTGTTGTGTTTCTATACACTAATAATGAACTATCAGAGAAATTAAGAAGATAATTTCACTTACAATTACTACAAAAAAAATACGTAGGAATAAATTTAACCAAAGAGATGAAAGAACTATACTTTGAAAAGTATAAGACACTGATCAAAGAAATTGAAGACAATACCATGCTCATGGGTTGGAAGAATTAATATTGTTAAAATTTCCATACTATCCAAAGCAATCTACAGGTTCAGGGCAAGCCCTATCAAAATACCAATGGCATTCTCCACAGAACTGGAACAAACAATCCTAAAATTTGTATGGAACCACAAAAGACCTTGAATAGGCAATTCAATCTTAAGAAAGAAGAACAAAGCTGGAGGTATCATGCGCCATGGTTTCAAACTATGCTACAAAGCTATAGTAATCAAAATAGTATGGTACTGGCGCAAAAACAGACATATGTATCAATGGAAAAGAACAGAAAGCCCAGGAATAAGCCCATGCTTATATGGTCAATTAATTTATGAAAAGGGGGCCAAGAATATATAGTGGGGAAAAGAGAGTCTGTTCAATAGATGGTGATGGGAAAACTGGACAGCTACATGCAAAAGGATGAAACTGGACCACTTTCTTATACCAAAAAAAGAAGTAAACTCAAAATGGATTAAAGACTTAAATGTAAGACCTGAAACCATAAACTTCTAAAAGAAAACAAAAGCAGTTGCTCTTTGACATCAGTCTTAGCAATATTTTGGGGGATCCGTCTCCTCAGGCAAGGGCAACAAAAGCAAAACTAAACAAATGGGACTACATCAAACTAAGAAGCTTCTGCACAGTTGAAAGCCATCAACAAAATGAAAAGGCAACCTACTGAATGGGACAAGTTATTTGCAAGTGATACATCTGATAAGGGTGTTAATATCCAAAATATATAAAGAACTCATACAACTCAATAAAATAACAATCACAAAAAAGAAAATAAACAAAACAAAAAAGAACAAACAATCCAATTAAAAAATGGGTAGAAGAACTGAATAGACAATTTTCCAAGGAAGACATACAGATGGCCAGAAGACACATGAAAAGAATGCTCAACATCACTAATCACTATGGAAATGCAAATCAAAACCATAATACGATATCACCTCAAACCTATCCAAATGGCTATTATCAAATGAACAACAAAAAACAAGTGTTGGTGAAAATGTGGAGAAAAGGGAACCCTTGTGCACTGCTGATGGGAATGTAAATTGGTGCAGTCAGTACGGAAAACAGTAGGAAAGTTTCTCGAAAAATTAAGAATAGAACTGCCATATGATCCAGCAATCCCTCTTCTGAGTATTTATCTGAAGAAGTGAAAACACTAATTTGAAAAGACGTATGCACCCTATATTCACTGCAGCATTATTTACAACAGCCAAGATATGGAAGCAACCTACGTGTCCGTTGATAGATGAATAGACAAAGAGATGTTGTGTATATGTATAAAATTGAATATTACTCAGCCATAAAAAAGAATAAAATCTTGCCACCTGCAACAACATGGATGGACCCAAAGGATATTATGCTAAGTGAAATAAGTCAGACAGAAAAAGATAAATACTTTATGATTTCATTTATATATATGTAGAATCTAAAAAAACAGAACAAATGAACAAACAAAACAGAAGCAAAACTCATAGATACAAACTGGTGGTTTGGCGGAGGGAGGCGGAAATAGGTTGGGGGGAATAAGAAGTGCAAACTTCCAGTTATAAAACAACTAAGTCACAGGTATGTAATGTACAGTGTAGAGAATATAGTCAATAATATTGCAGTAACTTTACAATGGTGACAGATGGTTACTAGACTTATCATGGTGATCAATTCATAATGTATATAAATGTCAAATCACTATGTCATACACCTGTAACTAATATAATATAGTATATCAACTATATTTCCATTAAAAAAAGAGAAAAAGAAAGAGCTTCTGGATGGGGGCACGGTATATATATTCATAAATAATCAAAGGAAATAAGAAACTACAATTGTAAATATAAACTGAATATGAAAATGGTCAATCTCAAAGTACTAAAGGGTAAAGTTAGTACACTTTGGTAGTAATGGTTGATAACATCTTAGGGTAGGCTGGACAGTGGCAGGGTTCTACAGAGGAGCAGGCTAAAAAGGGAGTAGTAGAGAGAGTAGGCCAAATGAAGACAACTTTCTTAAATTTGCTTGTCTACCTGTGGTTAATGGTTGAAAAATTCAACTTACTAAAATAGAAGCAGGCAGGGCCCATACACTTGGATCCACCCTGCTTGCTAGTGCTGTGTAACTACATGTGTTGGACACTTAGAAAAAGTTAAGACCCTCTTCTATAGAAACCAGCCATACAGATTAAGGTAAAGATACAATATTGCACATTATTATATGCCCTGCTTAATAAAGCAGAGGTTAAGTATGGTGTTGCAGCTTACAGCCTTTAAAAACAGGACACAAAATTACAGACACAAAATTAGGTAGAAAAACAATTTTTTTCTTTAGAATGAGAAAAGAAATCTCAACAACTGATTGGAGCCATAGAGTTCTAGATTCCTTTCTAGCTTTAGGCAATTCACCAGAAATGACAACTTAGAAATGCTTCTGGCTACAACCTGTCATTCCCTTTCCACCTAGAACCTGTACAACTCCCAGTAACTTACAACATTTTACAGAGGCCTAAGCCAACAACACAGTTAAATTTAAATTAAAGTTAAATTTCATTAACTTCACCTAAAATCTGCCTCTGACTACAGAGGCTCATTAAAACAGTGATTCTCAGTTGAGGCTAGGACACTGAGAATCTGGGGAAAGAGAAACCACATGACAAATTTAAACCATCCCAGATGATTCTGATATGCAATTGCCACTCCCTACATTCTCCCCGTACCCCCCGCCCCCGAAGATTCACAGTGCAGAGTCCCATACACTAATACCATAGTCTAATGGTATATTAGAAGGCAATATAAACAAGAACTGGCCAATTGTCCTTGATCTGAACATAAAATATGTGTGGAACATAAAAGTGTAAACAATTCCATTGTTTTACAATTTAAACACATTGAAAAGGTCAAGTGACTTCATCAAGGGTACAAAACTGATACTCTCTCTGAACCTCCCAAATACAACTATTCCTACCATTTCATTTAATCCTGAAGGAAAAAAAGGGGGAGTTTTACATATTCCTCTTTGGGGTCAGAGTATGCTTGTTCACTTTCTAACTTCTTTCCCAGAATAAAGCAGTGGTGAAGTTTGTTGGCTTTACTTAACAGCTCAAGGTAACATTTACCTACTGTACAGGCTTCTTAGTAATTAATACAATGCTCCCATCTCAAGTCTTCTGCCAACAGCAACGAGAGAAGATGCAGTGGCATTGAACGGCCCCGCAAGAATGGTATTTTTCTTTTCCAAAAAAAAAAAAAAAAGTACAACCACCAGCCTACACGCACAAGTCGGCCAGTAACCCTTGTCAATTTCTCTCCAACTATCCTACAAGTTCAGAGGGCCCTTTGGTCCTAGATTTCCCCGGGTAACGTTTAAAAACGAAAGCGCTGTCTGTGGGTTGGGTAGCAGGAGGTGACTATCTGAAAAATCCTGAGCTCCGCAGCGCAGGAGCTTCCCCGTTGGACACACGAACCGTTTTCTCCGGAAGAGGGATTCCCTCACGCCTCTTCCCACTAGACTTGAGACTCACCTCCGGCGCCACCCAAGTCTCCAATCCACAACCAGCAACAACACTAAATCAAGAATAATTTCTCTAGGCTCGGGTGATTTCGCTCCCAGAGTTCAGGGCTGGCTGAACCTGAAAAGAAGCTGCCAGGGGCGGGGGCACTTTTGGGCCACCGCCACCCGGGTTCGGGCACTGTCACTGGAAATGTCCGCGTCAAATAAGGGAAGAGGAGAACAGGGTGAAACAGCACAACTTTGCAGACTCCACGAAGCCACGGCCCTGCCAAACATAAGGTCAAAGTGCAGACGAGGGAGCGGCTGCTATTCGGGACCCGCCGGGACGCAGCCCCGGAGCCGGCGAGCCGCCAGGCGGGGTCGGGCAGCTGGGGGAGACCCACCCTGCCCCGGCTCCGAGTCTCCAGCGGGGCCGAGCGAGCGCGCTGGGGCGGCCGCCGCACTGCGGGGCCAACTCCGGGAGTTGACTTGGAACTTTCCCGGGACGCGCCGCCGCGCCGCCCTCACCTTACTGAATACCTCCAGGTCGTCCTCGTCTTCGTCCAGATCCAGCACCTCGGCCTGCAGGAGGGAGGAGGAGCCGCTGCTGCCGGGGAGGGGTGCGTCGCCCCCCGGGCTCTCCCCGCCGCCGCCCCCAGCCGGGAGGCCCGAGGAGCGCGCCTGAGGTGCCCGGCACTCGCCCTCCATCCCGAGAGTGCGCGCCCCGCCGGCCGCAGCCGCCAGCCCTGCTACCCAGAGCGTGCCCATTGGCTCCCGCGCATCCTGCGCCTCCCCGGACAGCCCCGCTCCAGCCCCACGTCCGCTGCGCAGACGCGGAACTGCCAGGGCGAACGCGGGGCCCAGGCTCATCCCCACTTGGCTTGGGGCCTGCCGGAGGCGAAGGGGTGGGACTCTCGGACTCTGACTAGGGTGGGGCCAGGGACGCTGTCCCCTGAAGGTAGGAAGGGGGCGTCCTCGTGCGGACCTGGCTGCGGGGCTACCCTACGACCGCTTCCACGGGGGCGGGGGTCTGGGCAGAAGCGACGGAGCGAACCGTGAACTTCAGAGCATCCACAGCGGGGCTGGAAAGCAGCCGACCCATCTCGCCAAGAGAAAAAGCCAATACTGTATTTCCTGTATTTTAATGGTTGCCTTTTTTTCTTGGCTGTGGATTTCGAGTCCGTCTTTTACTAAGGCTAATGCAAAACCTCCTCTGTTTTGTAATTGATTTTTGACCCAGTGACCGGACTGTGTGGTCATTTCACTGTCAAGCCAGGGAAGTTGGATTTAAAAACTATTTTCAGCCACTTTCAAATGCATCTTTATTTCTGGAGGTCATCCTGAAGTTAATGAGCAAGAATGTTACTAAGAGTCGAGGACAGCGAGCAGGACTGGACATTGACACCAAGAAATAATCTGCAGTCTTTACGCTGCCAATGCAAAACTGTGATTATTTAGTTGTTCACTGCTTATTATTAAAAAAAGAAAAACTAAATTCCAAAAATAATGGATAATTGAATGCAAATTGATATATTTGGAACTATCTTCAGGTTTTATTGCTTACTCGCCTCAGCCCCAGCTCTTTTCTCCCATCAGCCAGGAAAGAACATCTAAGAACTTTGCACATAGAGAAGAGGCTAATTCAGACTTGATTTCCAAAACGTCTCCTGGCAAAATGTTTAGCCTGATGTTTAAAACTATTAACTTTGGAAAAAAAGACGTATGTAAGAGAATTTCTTTTTCCAATTAGAGGACAAGGCCTTAATAATATGTTCCCTCTTAACCGTTCATACTGGTTTCAGTTCATGAACGCACTTATTCAGCCAAGCTGGTCTCTCTGCGGGGTGAATATCCAGGCTCCTTCCTATGCTTTATAGTCCCTGTACCCAAAATGCCATCTCCTGCCTGTCCTGCAGGAATTAACTATAACCCCATGTCTTTCAGGAAGACTTTCTGATTGACACAGTCTGTTCCCAATTTAGTATTTAATTTTATTTCATGCTGTAGATTGTATTTATTTCATGTAAATGCCTTACATTCCTTAGTAAATTATAACATTTTAAGCTTAGGCATCACATTATTTATTAATAAACCACAGTAGTAGATGTACTCACTTCAAAAAGCTCTCTGCTAGGGTATACAAAAAATACAAGTTATTAAAAAGCTATTTTTTTCTCTCTAAGCTCATTCTGGCTAGTGAGGAAGATTCAAGTTTTTCGAATTGCAGACTGAACCAGGAAATTCTTAAGGATACTGTGACTCACAGAATTGCCAGAAAGCGTAGAGACAGGCTCAGAAAATGGGCAGAACAAACCAAGACTATAGAGCTTGTATCACAGCCACACCCATGCCATAGAACTAATAACGCAGACATTGCTGCCACCATTACTGAGCACCAGATGCCACACCCCTTCCACATACTGCCATTGACAGTGATGTCACTGGACTCCAGGTGCTGACACCAACATCAGTACCACAGCTGCCTCTGAGAACTGCCTTTGCTATTACTACCACAAAAGTACCCACAGTCCTGTTTCTCTGTTTTAATTATTCTAATTTCAAAACCCTGAAGGGTAGATCTGCTTGACCCACCTGGCTAAGTCCCACAGAGATTTCGAAGGCAAATTAGATTTCTAAGCATAGAAAGGCCATATTGATACCGGTCAGCCAAAAAAAAGGAAAAAAAAAAACCTTACTATTATTCATTCTTTGGCCGCCCAACATTAAAATCACATTTGTTCACATACTGTTGTTTTTTTTCCCATTCCTGCTAAATATAGTTCAGCTATGCCTCAAACACCTGGGAATATAGTCCTCAGCTCCCCAAAGGAAGAAAATCCAAACATACTCATTATTGGTGCAGCTCCAAGTCTAATAGGTCTATCCCTCCTGTAGTTCTGCTGTAATTCTGTTGATATTTTATAATCGATGGACTAAATTTTTAAATTTAATATCCAACTTGCCATGCCTACTTATTCAGTCGTATGAAAAATATTAAATTGCCACATAACAGTCCCTGATTCCCATTAAATGGGATCATCACTGGCTTCTTTAATGGAAGAGTTCTTATTTGGGTGCTATATTCTCTCAATCATCGCAGTCCAAAACTTTAAGTACAGGTATAATATTAAGAGAAGCCCTACCCAGTCTTGTCCCTTGGTTTTTGGACTGTTATTCTGATTAATATCATATATTAATTTTTGGTTCTGAGCATATACATCTTGTCAAAAAGTTCCCCCCTCCCACACTTTCCAGGTAGGATCTCCTGAGACCATAACTGAGTGTTTAATATGCCAGTCAACCATCCATAAAGTCAGCTGTTTCTGGTAATGGGACTCATGATAAGACAAGTCACCCCCTGGGCATTGCCCAATGGCTTTATTTCCTTTGCTGGAGGTGATTTAATTGTTTAGAAAAAAAAAAGTTATGTGCGAAATCTGATGGGAAATAAACCAGTCAGTAAGTTCATGGATGATTGTGCTGGCAGAAACTTGTTGAGCAGGAAAAGCAAACCCAGTGTATCTTTTCCATTAAGGACAAATCATGACATCCTCCAGATTATGTGGCTGCAGAAGAGCCAGGAGTAGTTGTGGCAAGTTGAGGTTTAATAACTTACCCAAGGTAAGTAATAAGGGGTAAGTAATTTAAGGCTCGCTGAAAGAAAGTGTTATAGTTGTTGCCTTAAAAAAATAGAAGAGGGCTTCCCTGGTGGCGCAGTGGTTGAGAGTCTGCCTGCCGATGCAGGGGACACGGGTTCGTGCCCCGGTCCGGGAAGATCCCACATGCTGCGGAGGGGCTGGGCCCGTGAGCCATGGCCGCTGAGCCTGCGTTTCCGGAGCCTGTGCTCCGCAGCGGGAGAGGCCCCAACAGTGAGAGGCCCGCGTACCGCAAAAAAAAAAAAAAAAAAAAAAAGAAGAGAGGATTTATAAGGATATTTGGGGATTCTTGGTTCTTAGACTTTAGCAGAATAGATAATTCTACAATCCTTCCACTAAATATACTGACAAACTATAACAAGAATCTTTTAAATGCATGGATAAGCTTTCAAGGAAGTAATTGACTTCCAGGGGCAAGAAACAAAGTAAGTTTAAGTGAGAGAATGAGACTAAACATTTGAGCTGATACTCTGCCGGCCCCCAGGGTGGGATGGTAGGATTGGCCTAAATAATCTAAAAGTGTGAGCTTGAATTATCATGAAAGAATAATGGAAATGGAAATTTGTAAAATATTCAGTCAATAATAAAACTCTTCTGGATCAGCCTAGGCTCAAAGTGGGAGAAATCTCTCCCCCCAAAATCCTAACCATGGTTCAGGAAGTCACAATTCAAAAAAATACAAGTGACCCTGGTTGAACGATATATCCCTGGGATATCTGGCACAAGCAAATACAAAATCTCTTCAACCCACTTCTAGCAGAGCCACTACGGATAAAGCTATACTGCAGATTAGATCACAATCCAAATGAAAAACATTGAAGGAAATGATCTACCATGTGCCAGAATTACTGTACAAAACTATTAAAAGGATTAGAGCCTCAAAGAACTTTAAACAATATGCCAAAAATATAAATTATTTAATAACTAAAAAGAATAGGGCTTCCCTGGTGGCGCAGTGGTTGAGAGTCTGCTTGCCGATGCAGGGGACACGGGTTCGTGCCCCGGTCCGGGAGGATCCCACATGCCGCGGAGCGGCTGGGTCTGTGAGCCATGGCCGCTGAGCCTGCACGTCCGGAGCCTGTGCTCCGCAACGGGAGAGGCCACCACATTGAGAGGTCCGCGTACTGCAAAAAAAAAAAAAGAATAAAAATAAGTACAAGATGCTACAAAAAAGAACCAAATATCCAAAAATGAAAAAGCACAATCATTGTGCTTATGGTTGATTTTTTTGCCTTTTCACTTCAAATTGGCTCTTGTTGCCTGCTCTGTAGTAATTGTGCTGGGTCTTATAAATATTTCTCCTTTGCTACCCAGCATGATGTTAAGTCTTGTCAGTAGAAGGCCTGGAATAACACTGGAGGAGGAAGGGTTTTCCTGTTTCAGGCGTGGTCTCTTACTAGTGTCCTGCAGAAAGCTCTTCTTTTCTTCTTTGTTCAGCCCCTGCATAGTTTCTCTAGTGTAAGGTTCCCGCAGGGCACAATTTTTTATGATGTTTGAGCAAACTCATGCAGCTACGGAGGCATAGTCTAGAGACCCAGATATTGTGGGCCTGTCCCTGGCCCAGGTTGCTGCACCCCATATCCTCTCCTCGATCCAGGACATGGACACACACCAGGGGCACTGGAGGTCAGCCATCCTCTAACCTTTGTCCTGAACAGCCAGCCCAGGGCTGACCCAATCTGAGCTGTTCATGGAAGTGCACTAACCTCCTGGAGAGGGGGACCTCTCCAGCTCCTGGTTCCAACAGTGTCCAGTAGCTTCTCCTGGTACCTAACAAGTTCTGAGGCTCAGCACCTCCCAGAGGGTAGATTTCCAGCAGGTCCCACTATTGAGCTACTTCATTGGCTTCTCCAACATTCAGGAAGCCAAGGTGGTATTCTTTCCAATGACATCTGCATCTCAGCCATAGAAAGAAGGCTTTTCCTTGGGTACTTATCTCAACCCTAGGGTTAGTGACCACATCTTATATCTGCTATTCCTGGATTCTTTAGAATTCTTTTTAACTCTCACTAGCCAATTCCTCCTTACTCCAAGCCCCTGTTAATAAAGCTTTATATTAAACTTTCCCTGTTCAAAAGACTATGTGGTCCTATCTCCTGACTGGACCCCAAACAATACAGAATTGGTACCAGGAATGGTCCCAGGAAAAAAACCCTGCAAAAATGGCATTCTGGGACTCTCCTTAGAACCAGTTGACTGAGGAAGAAAACTCCTGAGCCTGGTTTACAGAGTGGTCTTCATGATATGTTAGTATTGCTTGAAAGTAGCAGCTGCAGCTCTATAGGCCCCCTCACTAAAGGGTAAACCTGAGGACAGTGGTAAAAGAAAGTCCTCCTAGTGATCAGAACTTCAAGTGTGACATTTAGTCATCTACTGTCTCTGGAGTGAGAAATGTCCAGAAATATAGGTCTATATTAACTTATGGGTAGTTGCAAATGGTTTGGTTGGATAATGAAGGATTTGAAAGGAACCATATTAAAAAAATGATGAAAAGGGAGCTTAAGGAAGAAGAAGTATGTGGATGAACTTTTCAGAATGGACACAGACTGTGGAGATATTAGTGAATGCTAAATGTCTACCAGAGGACCATTACTGCAGAGGAGGTCCTTAATGATCAGGTGAATAAAATTACCAACTCTGGGGATGTCAGTCATCCTTTCTTCCTAGCCATCACATTCCTTGCTTACTGGGCCCATAAACTAAGTGACTATGGTAGCAGAGATGGAATCAATACATGGGCTCAGTAGTTTCACTAGGAAGCAGTTCTATGGGGCTCCTCATACAACCATTCTGGAAGTTGTGTCTAATGCTCACTTTCTATAAATAACAAAACATCTAGAAAATTGCTCAGAGCTAGAGTAGTTTTTACTCCTTTTCATTATGATGCAGAATTTGGAAGATACAATTTTTGTAATGCAGTGTGATCCCAGGGAAAACTTTTATTTCTTTAATTTTTCTTAATTAAAATTGCATTTCTGTTTCAAAAAGAAACTTATCACACAATTTCCTTAGGATTGGAACTTAGTATCAACACTTTGGCCTGGAGAAATATTTTAAATTATCTATGTTAGATACAGTTAACAGAAATTAAACAGTTCTTGTTTAAAAAATTAACTTTTTAAAATACCCTGGCTATAAATAACAATGATGCCAAATAAATACATAGAAGAGGGATAAATAAATAAGTGCATTAAAACTCCCACATTTAATATCTTTAGGAAAAAGAGAAAAATTTGCAGTGAATTATTAATATACTTTGAGAACAGAGGCAACAGTGTTGAATATTTATAAGTATTAAACAACAATTTTAACCTTGACCTTATCCTTTTGAAAAAATTGCAGTTATTATTATGAGACTGAATATTGCTCCAAACATGTTATATAAATGTTTGATCTTATAAGTAGAGCTATTTTTTTTTAAAGATAAGAAGACTTTAATATGTAGAAGTCTCAGATAAAAATGTTTCTCTCTCAAAAATGTTTCTCTCTCTTGAATGGTTGTATCAAAAGAGTGGTTTAATAGTGACAATACTGATGAACGATCTGACCACGCACTCTCTGAAGGTAGAAACCTTGGCATATAGTCTTTCATAAGAATCTAGAGAGTATTTGTTAGCTGTGTGAACTTGCATATCAAATACCGTTGAGGCATATGGCACTGGGATAATAGCATACTCCTCCCATTCTTGGTAATGCCATCTACTTACTTCTCTATCACTCCCCTAAATACGTAACCCTTTTGGCTTTAGGTCCACAGTCTTTCCTTATATTCAAAATCCTATAGTCATCCTGATTGAATCTGTTCTTCATAATGACTCCCCAGTTCTTTATCTTCTTCAGCACAAGGTTTTCTTGACCATTTCAACTCAGTCACTCATTTCTGTCAGAAAAATATATATATAAATGGATTTTAAGTATATAAAAAACACTCAAACACAATAATAAAAAATATAGATAAAATTCTCAAGTTCTAATTTCTATCTATGTAATTGTCTAAGATCTCAAAGTTTTAAAAATTTTTCAAATTTTGTTTCTTAGAGAATTTGATATATTTATTTCAATTTGATAATAATTAGAAAAAAGCAATTCATACGTAATCAGCAAATAAAACTTTTACATACTTAATATGGGCTGAATTGTGTCCCCCCCCAAATCCATACATTGAATAAGGAAATGACAAAATTAAGTATGATATATTCATGAAATGAAATGATGTGTGCTAGTTAAAGGAATGAACAGTGGCTCCATGTATCAACAAAGTCAAATATGATTGTTAGATAAAGTAACAAATGAAAACAGAAAGTAGCAGACTATGGATAAACAACAAATGTATACCTATATCTATATACACCTACACAAACCAATAATGTGTTTTCTGTGGTATGTATGTTTGTACATGAAATAGACATCAAACTATTATCATGGTTTACCTTTGCAGAGAGGGAGAGAGAATGTGGGTGGCCAAAAGCAACTTTAGCTTTTACTCATGTGCATCTAAGAATTTTGGCTTTTCTCTAAAATTTAAAGGAGAATGCATTCATGTTTTCATGCTTTATAAGGAATTAATTTTTTTCAAAACAAAACATTTTATTGATGTTTGATTTACAATGTTGTGTTAGTTTCAGGTATACAGCAAAGTGGTTTGGTTATACATATATATGTGTGTATGTATATATATGTGTGTGTGTGTGTGTGTGTGTGTGTATATATATATATACACACACACACACACATATTCTTTTCCAGATTCTTTTCCATTATAGGTTATTACAAGGTATTGACTCTAGCTCCCTGTGCTATACAGTAGGTCCTTGTTGGTTATCTATTTTGTATATAGTAGTGTGTATCTGTTAATCCCAAACTCCTAATTTATCACTCCCCCACTTTCCCCTTAAAGAATTAATTTTTTAAAAAGCTGCTCTGCCACCAAAACACTAATTAAAACATTGTGCTTCCTGAGCACAATCTTCTATTATTCTAGCTTATTCTTTCAAGTATTCCATGACCATTCTTTTTTTTTTTTTTTTTTTTGCGGTATGCAGGCCTCTCACTGTTGGGGCCTCTCCCGCTGCGGAGCACAGGCTCCGGACACGCAGGCTCAGTGGCCATGGCTCACGGGCCCAGCCCCTCCGCGGCATGTGGGATCTTCCTGGACCGGGGCACGAACCCGTGTCCCCTGTATCTGTAGGCAGACTCTCAACCACTGCGCCACCAGGGAAGCCCCATGACCATTCTTGTGTCTCACTCAGCCATCAGGTTAGTGCTCTCTTTACTTCTCTCTAATACAGCACCATTCAGCTTAGATTTCCTGGTCCTTCATTTCAGTCATTCTAATAATCAGTCCTCTCGCCCCTTTTTTCTTCTTTTGCATGTGCCTCTAATGCCCTCAATGTGGATAATTACAACTGTTTATTTTCTCAGTATTCACACCTGAGTACTGATTGCTGTTGGAAGACAGAATTACTGAACATGACAAATTGTTCTCAGTAACTTCATAATCACTCACCTCAACTTGGTTCTCACCTCACAGTTATTCTACTGTGTTTCTTTATTTTTTTAGTTTATTTTTTAAATTTTTATTTTATATTGGAGTGTAGTTGATTAACAATGTTGTGTCAGTTTCAGGTGTACAGCAAAGTGATTCAGTTATACATATACAAGTATCTATTCTTTTTCAAATTCTTTTCCATTTAGTTTATTACAGAGTATTGAGCAGAGTCCCTGTGCTATACAGTAGGTCCTTGTTGGTTATGTATTTTAGATATAGCAGTTTGTACATGTCAATACCAAATGCCCTCCCCTGCACCCTTCCCTCCTGGTAACTATAAGTTTGTTCTCTAAGTCTGTGAGTTTGTTTCTGTTTTGTAAATAAGTTTGTTTATATCATTTTTTTAGATTCCACATATAAGCTATATCATATGATGTTTGTCTTTCTCTGTCTGACTTACTTCACGTAGTATGATAATCTCCAAGTCCATCCATGTTGCTGCAAATGGCAGTATTTCATTCTTTTTAATGGCTGAGTAATATTCCATTGCATATATGTACCACATCTTTTTTATCCATTCTTCTGTCAATGGACATTTAGGTTGCATTCATGTCTTGGCTATAGTCTACAGTGCTGCAGTGACATTGGGGTGCATGTATCCTTTTGAACCACGTTTTTATCTGGATATGTGCCTGCGAGTGGGATTACTGTATCATATGGTGGTTCTATTTTTAGTTTCTTAAGAAACCTCCATACTGTTCTCCATAGTGGCCCACCAACAGTTTTTCTGTGTTTCTTTATTCAGCTTTTATTCCTACTCACTAAAATGGCTATTTCAAAAGTCAGACCTAACTCAAAATTTCAGAGAAGACTCTGAACCTAGCTGGCATAAACTCCCTCCTCATGTTCAGCAGGTGACTTAATCTCCTATTTTATAAAGCAAATGGAAGCTTCCAGGTGTCAGATATATAGACCCACACTTCTGTCTCCATGCAATTCTCCTTCCATTTGTAACGGAATACTTATCCCATTTCTGAAGACAGGGAAGTTGTCAATTCTGAATATGAACTCTGGAAATGTTGGGCCCATTTTGAGACTGCAGGAGGATTAATCCTGAAAACAAAACCAACACTCTGAAGTCAACAGACAGAAATAGGAAAATACTTAAATCCTCATTGACAGTATTAAGTGTTTTACAAGCAAATTTCAAAGTGTCCTTATGAGAGATTCCATGGTTGTACATGCAGATTGAAATGATAAATATCTTCATCATTTAAGTTACTTGATTCATCCTTTTTTTTTCTTGTCATTTACATTTCAAAACCTCTATATTCTGAAAAAATGCTTAGTTCAGGAAGACTTGAAAATGGCTACATGGGGATTCTACTCAGTATATCCTTTCACTATGATATGCAGCCCTTTGGGAATCCAGTTTATTGTGGAAGGTGGGATGGGTGCTCCTCTTAGACCCCCATATTATGTAGGGCATGGGATTTCTTACCTACTCCTATACGACTGGAAAGACTAAAATTCTATTTTTCTGGATTGCTAAATGCCTTCAGGACAAAAGCTCATTTCATATGTTTTGAATACTTAATTTTGTATTTTTTTTTCTGAAAGACAGGTTAATCTTAAATACCTAATATACTCTTACTGCATATAGATGCTACCATAGCTTTTAAAACTTGAATCAGCTTTTCTGAGGTATAATTTACATTCAAGAAATTTCACCAAATTTGAATATACAATTTGATGAGTTTTGACAATATATACAATTGTGTAACCACAACCAAAATTATGATATAGAGTATTCCTATCAGTCAAAATAGTTCATTGGTAGCCATTTGTCATATGTAAAACCTGGATTCACAAAATTTGACTTAAAACCGTAATACATTTTTCATATTTACATATTCTTTAAATTTATTATATTTGTGAATAATTTTAAACAAATATTACTTCTTTTTTCCCTCTTCTGTGGGAATTGTGTTGTAATTTTGTGATTGTTTAAGTGAGGGAATGAAAAGAGATTGTGTACAGAGGAGCACGTTGAATTCACTATAAAGTTGAGTCATTTAAATGAATGCACAAGCAGATGGGTATGTTAACTGGAAGAGAAGCTGCATGTTAAGAGAGGAAGAGGACTAACACTATTGAAAGTCTACTATGGTAGACACTGCATATATCATCCCTTTCTGTACTCACAAATAACCCATAAGATAGGTAGTTTTAAATCAGTATACTAATTAATATAGAGGGGTTCCCCCAAGCCTTAGGATTATAAGTGGTAAAACTGAAGTATGAATCCAGCTATAATTACACAATATCTTCCCTTTGTTATTTCACGTGATCTTCCAGTGTATTTGAAATTAAAAAGACAGTAAGTTCTTTAAAGATAGAAACTCTGCCTAAGGCACCATTTATTGTTTGCATGTGTGTATGTGTGTATGTATGTATGCTTATATATTTCCATTCATTCATTCCATAAGCATGTGTTCAGTGTATACTATGAGCCATACAATATACTTGATTTTCAGGATACAAAGGTGAACAAAACTGGCAGGAAGCCTGCCCTTGATGATTTTGCAGTCTAGACAGGGTTGCAGAAAAGTAAGCAGAAATGGCAATATAATATGATCAGGATTGAGGAGCATAGGTAGAGGGTACTTGGGGAACACGTAGAGGAGACGCCCGTCTCACATATGGTAGTTCTGAGAAGGCTTCTTGGAGAAAGTAATGTCTAAGCTGAAACTTATGTAGAAGACAGAGGTTATCTAGGTGAGGTAAGTGAAGTGTAGAGGTGAAGAGTGAGTTCTAGGAAGAGGAGATTGAATTTGTAAGGGCATGGAAATAAAGAACAGCATTCTCCAGGAATTTGGGGGGGGGGAAGAGATGATGAGAGAAAAAGCTAAAAAGGTAGGTTAGTCAAGTTGGGATTATGACAACAGATGCCACTTCCGTGAGTGTGTCTTTGGATATTCTGAGTCTGTTACATTGTGTTTGGGCGCCTATTGTCTATAGTGGTTGCATAGTGTCTAGAGTAGCTTTAACAAGTAAGGAGTTATTGTTATTAATAATAATATTTTTAGACAATAAGTCCAAAGAAACACTCCAAATTTTAGGTCGCTGGTCAAGGTCAGATGATTCTTCTAGCTATCTGCTTGGCAGTCCTTAGCATGTAGCTTCTGCTTTCATGGTTTCATAATGGCAACTTTATTTCTATGTATTGAGTCTACATTCCAGTTAGGAAGAAGTGGGAAAGACAAAGGGTAAAATGTGAATATTATCAGTCTATATTTTTTTATTTTAATCAGGAGAAGACATAGTGTTTTGGAAGCCCCAATGAGCAGCCATCAGCTTACATCTCATTGGCTAGATCTGTGTCACAGGGTCATCCCTAGCTGCAGAGTAGTCCGGAAATTTGAGGGTTTTAATCAGGAAAAATCTAGATTGGTTGGCAAGATAGTGAATGAACAACTAGGGGTGTTCCCCATACTCACCATATGAACTCTTGAGTAAACGATTATTGAAAATTTCTTCAGAGATCACTGCAAAAATGTTAGTTTTAGGAAAATATGGGAAATGTGATATCCAGAGAAAGGATGGAGTAGATCTTACTCATGGTTACTGTTGGGTATTTGGGGGCTCCCTTGGCATAGACTATGGGGATGAGGTGTCATAACAAACTAAGCCCAAGATCACTTGTATTACTGGATGGTAATAAATAATCACCCATAAAAAGCAATTCAACCCAAAAGATGGATTTTCTAGTTGACTCAATTTTCAAATTCCTGGTAGAGCATGTCTGGTCCATCATGTGCCACATTTTACAGGTAGCATAGGGAACCTATAATAGTACTAGTGTGATGGGGAATAAGGATGGGGACAGCTCATTCATTAATTCATTAAATATTTACTAAGTGGATGACAGGATCATGGCTGGTAGACAGGATCATGGCTGCAGGCAGGAATGGACTATTCTCCATGGTCATTCTTCCCTTTGGTTGTACTCCTAACCATTGCAGTGTTTTGTTTGTTTTGCTTTAAAAAATAATGTTTGGTTCATTTTGTTAGTATCTGTGATCTCTAATGCAATTTTATTCAACTTTTTTATCCTACAAGTTCTCATCTCTGTTTCTTTCTTGAAAGGTCCTTTTTGCTTGGATTTTGTGGCGTGTGCTCCTGATTTTCCCTTGGCCTTCTGGGTAATCCTTTCTACTATCTGTAAGGCACTTCCTCCTCAGCTCGTTCTTAAGTGTCGGTGCTCCTCAACATTTTGTCTTTTACTCTCTTCTCTCTTTACATACCCTTTCTAGGTCACAGTATGCATTCAAAGTGCTTCAGTTGCTTCTTCTATATGCCAGGAACTGTTAAACTTTATACTTTCAGATTTCTTTCTTTTAAGCTTCAGATTAATAAATCTAAGTGCCTATAGTACACCTTATTGGTTTAAAACCTTGAAAGCTTCCTGGGTGAAATCTGAAATGCACCCCAAATGCAGAGGGTAAGGAGAGACCCAAGAAAGAGGCAGACCACTCCAGTTTGGTAGGTGGCAGGTTTAATAAGCAAGGGAACTTACATAGGAGGTTTGTCTTGGGTGGCTGCAAGAGGAGTAGATCTCTGCACCCACCCACCCCAATCTTAAAAGTGTATATAGAGGCCTTAACTGGGTTCAGTCACATGTACTGTCCAGATGGTCTCAACAACATGGTGCTCTCTCGAGGCTACATCCTTACAAACAGCTCCCACTGTGGTAATGGTGGGCAGAATGTACATTCCAAGGACAGGAGAAGGGGAGAGGAGTCTCTGATTGTCCAGATCCAGTTCTGGGGTCAGCGGGAAGTCACGTCCTCTTGATGACCTCCTCCAATACACCTCCTGTTTCAGAATCCTCAGAGTTAACATTTCTAAAGTTGAATTCAAGGATACTTGCAGATCTGTGGTCAAAGCATTCTCACTGTTGCAAAAGCCCCCTTCCCTTTATTGTAATAGTCATTTCCCCCTCCTTGTAATAATCCTTTTGAATAAAATCTCTCTTTACTAAATCCAGATTTGTTTCTCATTTGACAATTAATGGTGCTGTGCTTCGGATGGAGTGCTGACTGCCCCTCGGGCCCTACTGTCTTCACCTAGGTATTCATAGTGGCTTCTCAGACCCTCTGTGTCCATTTCTAGTTGGAAAAATCAGTATCCATGGTGATGAATCACAACTCCTAATCTAATCCAGTGCTCAGGACATTTGTCTGCTGTAGCATGGTAGCAAAGAGTTACTTTTATGTATTTTTTCTGGCAAAGAGATTTTTCATCACTCCTTTTTGGGGGTGTCTTCTATTTTCCCTTGGATTCTCTAAACTGGGATTGGATGTGGGAATTTCCTCATTTCTCAGAACCATGGAGATTGTGTGTGTGTGTGTGTGTGTGTGTGTGTGTGTGTGTGTTGCGGGGGGGGGGCGAGGTGTTCCCTCAAACTCTGGTCCTGGCTTAACTGTCTGCTGTTAATCCCAAGTGTAACTCTCATTCTATAAGGCTTATTCTTTCCTCTTATTCTCTGTTGACAACGTGAGACTCCATGCTTTCCATTCTGTCACGGAGTCAGTTTAATATCTTCAGAAGTAGCCACATTTCTCAAAAGGAAATTTAGAACTTCAATTGCCTTTGGAGGGAACTTGGCAACTCCTCAAACTGGCTTATCTAAGCCATCATCCCTGTTCCTCATTCCTCCTTTTTACCACCTTAGACTTTGAATATTCCTGATTTTCCCAGAAATTAATGAAACTGAACTTATTCTGAAAAAACTTTATTTCAACAGTAATTAGTTTTTATATGTAGTGTGTCAACTTGAAGGTAGTTTCTAATGTCTTTTGGTAACTTAAAACCCTAGATTTATGCTAAATTAATTATGCAAAATATTGTGGATGTGTTTCTGTTAAGGAAAAAGAAGAGTAATTTTGTCCTAAAGTAAAATGATTGGTTGTTTCAGAATGAGAAATAAGAAAGTGTAGGACAAACTGTGAATGAATATGGAAAGTTGTAAAAGGTTTATGGGAAAGGAATTTTATTTCTTGTGGTAAAAACCTAGCTAAGATTTATGAGCTTATTTATAAGATTTTAAAAAGAAACTTTAGTATCAGTTATTAAACTGATATAAAACTAGATTTGGTTTTCTCTCTGTTAAAATGACAAAATTTTCTTAGATGATTGTTCTTAATAAGAGGTTATAAATGTCTTTTCTTTACCTTCTAAGTATCTGCCCAGAAATATTGTGTCTTACTAAAATAATTTCCTGTGCTTCATGTTAACTTTAAATTTTAGTTAACTATTTTACCCTGCTATATTTTTCTCCAGTTTCCTTATCACAGCCAATGGCATGACCATCAAACTAGTTACCCAAGTCAGAAATCCAGATGCAATGCCCTTTCTTTCCTCCCATCCCCACCATCTGATATATCAAAAGATTCAATTGATTCTACCCTTAAATATATTTGGAGACTGTCCCAAAATACACATTTTAGCATGGTCAGCACATTCTCTCCCTGCAGTGAAGCAACAGAAGATTCCAAATTATAATAAGATGCAACTGTTTTGATTTACCATAAGATATCACTCTCACAGCAATGAAAGACTATTCAGTGTACAGTTTGTCTATGTTGGCAGAACAATATGGGTATCAGAAAGTGAGTTTTGAAGTTGAAATTGGATTAAAGGAAGTTAGGGATAATTTGTTTAATGGCATTAGGCTAAGTAAGACACTCTCACATAACCAGCTAATGATAGGATGATCTTTCCCATGCAACTGAAAGATTTGCAGTCATTGACTATAATTTCACACATTCATCTCAACAAGGTTAGCTCACCTTTGAAATTTAACCTACTTGAATTTCAGTGGCTGAGACTCTCTATTACCTAGAAAGTACTTGGGTAGTCATAGCTAATACTTGATTCTCTCGCTCAGATTTCTTTTAGTATAGTTGACCCATCTCTTCTGACCAACATGTAGCATTGCTGGCAAGGAGAATGTTTATAATGATTTCTAATGAGCGTGAATTGTGAAACGAACAGTTCAATTCTTAAAGAAAAATCTGTTTTCCTCATTTCCAAGAGATTAGAATTTTATAGTTTTTTCATTTTTAAAAGTTGTTTTTTAAATGGTCCTTTTTAATCCTGACTAACTAGATACTAACACTTAATGAACTGTGGTTACTTGTGACAGATTTGGGTTTTTTCTTTTTTCCTATTTTTTAAATTAAAAATTCAAAAAGTTATATATTATGTAAGAACTAAAGTGAGACATTTTTATTTTCCAAAAATAAATATTCAGCTAAATTAGGTGTCAGGTAATGACCCTTCCTGCTTTCCCATTCATCGAAGCAATTATTTCATGCCTTCCCTTTTCTTCTTAAATTTCTGATGCTGACAGCCCATCCTTTCCCTCAACAACAACAATAAAAAATGTACCTAGTAATTGGTATCATATTTCATTAAAAAAATTGAAACTATCTGATGGGAACTTAACCATCTTCCACTAGCAGATGTGTTGATGTTATATATTGTGAAGAAGGGGTCTTCCTCTTATGAAAGGCCAGTTCTTCTCACATGCTCCTGTCCCCAAGACTTCTCATTGTCTCACTGGCTTTGATTTATCATTATATTAGTTTGCAAGGGCTGCCATAACAAATACCACAGACTAGGTGGCTTAAACAATAGAAATTTATTTTCTCACAGTTCTGGAGGCTAAATGTCTGAGACAGGATGTGAGCAGGGTTGACTTCATCCCGAGACCTCTCTCTTTCTTTTATAGATGGTCATCTTCTCCCTTTGTCTTTACATGGTCTTTCCTCTGTGCCTATCTGTGTCCTAATCTCTTCTTCTTATAAGGACATAAGTCATATTAGATTAGGGCCCATCCTAAAGATCTCATTATAACTTAATTATCTCCTTAAAGAGCTTCTCTCCAAATATGGTTACAGTCTGAAGTTCTGGGGGTTAGGACTTCAACATATGAATTTGGAACATAACAATAAGTTATGGTCTTTTCTTTCAGATTTATCATTTTTTTTTCTTGTTCTCTCACAACTAGATCATTCCCCAAAGCATAAAATATACTGTAAGCACTCCTATTTTAAAAAAATCATCCTTTGACCCCCCCTGTCCTACTGCAATTACTGCTGCACTGCTGTCCTCCCATCCAAGCCACGTTAGTACAATCACCTATACACTCTGTCCCCATTTCTGTATCACACATTCACACCTCTGCCCTCTCCAATATGGCTTCTGCCAATTTAATTCCATAAAATTAAATGTAGTTGATAACTCTTTCGTTCTTGATACGGTCACCTACCCTGACACCCATAACATCTGCAAAAGACATTTTCCTTATACAGTATCCATGCCATCCCTCTCCCATTAGATAGCAGAGGTGAATTTTGCATTGGATTGAACCAACCCAGTTTTAAGGGTGGGTATTTATTGGTCACCTTACTCTTGCCATGGTAATTTATTCAATACTGGTTATGGATCTGAGATCTATGCCCATCATGACATCCACATGGTCACACTGATGAGTTTTTTTCCCCATGATCCTTGTAAGTGGTCTTCTCTCTCCCTCAGAAGTAAATGGAGAAGCATGTAGCCTGTGTTCTGCTTAACTGCATTTTGTCATAGAAGTGACACAATCCTGTAGAAAAAATACCACGTGGAAGAAGGCAATGATGAGAGAATTTCTGAGAAACAGAACCAGAGTCCTGATAGAACCATGCCTGAGGCTTTCTATATTTCTGGACTTTTAATTCAAGCGAGTCAATAAATCCTTCATTGTTGGTTAGTTTGAGCTAAGTTTTCCCTTCTAACTGAAAGCATAACTGAATCAACAGACTGAATCAACACCATTCTTGCCTGGTCATCTCATCCATCTCTTTCTTCATTTCTCATTCTCTGTCTCAGTCTGGTCCTCAAGTTGGTCATGAAATATGTTAGTGTCAGTTCTCAAGGACATGGTTCTGGGCCTTGTTTCCTTCTTTACAAACACTCATGCAGAAGAGTGCAGACTGAGAAAGAGATTATGTGTGTAGTGGGCTCCAGTGGCAGTCTGGTGCGATGACAGGACAAAATGAAAAGAAGGGCTGTAGGGATCTCTCAGGGATAGGCTGTCTCTCAGGAATCAATATAATTTTTGCTTGTGTGTGTTGAGGGAGTAAAAAATGGAAAAATAGCTAAAGAACAAATGATTGAGTATAGTTAATTATTTAAAAGAATTTCCTTACTATAATTATATTGTTTATTGTATTGAATCAAACACAATTTCTATTCAAGTTCTGAATTCCAAATCTGGAGTTGAATCACCAAGGTGTTTTAGATTTTCGCCTGTGCTTAATCTGTTTTCATGTGCACTTATGAGAAGTCTTAGAATTACTTAATTTAATTACTGATAATTAACAATTCTGAACAGAATTCTAATGTTCTAATATCAAAATTTTATCAAATTCAAATTTGGAAAGTTATTCAAGCATTAATTTTTTTCCCTTGGTAAGAAGGCGAATTTAAGACAAAAATATTATTTTAGGCTTTGTTCAAGGTGATAACAAGGAAAAAGAACATTTCAATATATCTCCATGGTAGCACTTGGTATGTTTTCAGTTGAAAATAAGAGAAAACCCAACAAATATTGATGAACAACAAAGGGGATTTATTAGCTCTCTTAACTGAAAAGTGTAGTAGTTCTTACTGTAGATGAAAGTTAACAATTCTTGCTTAATTAGTTTGATGGCCATGAAATACAGTGAGTCAAATATATGCCAATTTGTTAACTCTAAAATATGAACCATATTAAAATATTTCTGAGGAAGGCCCCCAAAATCTGGAGCCACAATGGCTATTTACCTTAAGTTAGTACTGTCTGCTGTGTTCCACAGAGCACTAGTTTCTTGCAAGGTCTTGAGGAAAAAAAATCCACAGTCAAATGCATCTTGGGATTATGGAGTGGTTAGCAACATGGGCTTCAGAGGCAGAAAGCTTGGTTTAGAATGCTGGCTCAGTCAAAGACATATTGCTCACCGTCTCTAAGCTTCATTTTCCTCCTACACAAATAGAATGGATGTCGTGGAGATGTAAGTATTACCTGAGATAGTATACCACAGTATCTAGTACTTATGGAATGCAGACTCTGTACCAGGTGCTTCTCTGAGAACTTCATGCATATTCACTTGTTTAATTCTAGCAACAGCCCTAAGAGGTAGGTAATATTATTGCCTCCATTTTACAGATGAGGAAGTTGAGGAACATAAAGATTAAATAACTTCCCAAGATCACCTAGCTAGTAAGCAGCAGAGTCAGGATTCATTCCAGGGCAGTATATATCTAAAACCCCTGCTTTTAACAAACATGCTATACTTCTCATTTGATGGTAAAGAAATGTATTTTATTATATTAAACCTAGAATTTTCCTCAACACATTTGGTCACTAAACAGTTTATTTGTAATGCTTGTTAACATACTTACTTTAGAAAATATTGCTGTTATAAATGCACTTGGAGAGGTGAATAAGCAAAGGAAAGTATCTCAGCAGTGAGGTCCCAGTGCTTTCAGGACAGAAAGCAGAGCCAGCCTCAGGGAAAGCTGTATCAGGGGTCCATAACCATCCAGGAGAGAACAGGAGTTTTATTAACTCAATAGCTCTGACCACTAACCTCTTCTAGACTCTTTGAAGTTGTGTTTGTTACCTATTTTTCACTCAAAGTGAATGTCAATTTCAGAATTTCCAAAAGAGATATTTGGGATGATTTGCCAGTTTCTAGTATCAAGACATAGTTTCTTGATAAGTAAACCATAGGAGGATGACCTTCTTAATGTCAACTCTGTTTTTCCTTTATTCACTGTTTACCTTCAGCAGAATCCCTGGCCCAATCAGTTGTGGCCTGGGAGAGAAAATCACGTGACCCAAGGCTTGACACTTTTGTTTGGAAGGAGTGGCTTGTGGTTGTTTCCTTCAGAAGAAAACTCTAGGCATGGCAGACACTTATGATTCATTAAATATTTAGTACTAAGCCTAAGAATAACTTCTTGCTAGTACTAAAATTATCATATATATGTTTTGAAGTTTTAATCACTGATAACATTCATTATATTAACATATATGAAAAATAAAATCAATATTACTTACTTTTAAATCATTACTTGGTGAGCAACTATAACTTGACAGACTAATTTTATGTCCAAGGTAGAGACATAAAATCCCTACCTTTTTGCAACTTCCATTTCAGTAGATGGAATCAGACAATTAAAAAGAATAAATACAAAGTATATTATATGGTTAAATGCACAAGAAGAAAAATGAAGCTGGGTAAGGGAATTAGTGTGGGAGAAGTTATTGTTTTATAGGATGGTCATGGAAGGCCTTTCTGATAAAGCAGAGACCCAAAAGAAGGGAGGAAATGATACACTTGGAGAATAGCATTCCTGGTAAAAGGAACAGTAAGTACAAAGACCCTGTGGCAGTTTAATTCTAGGTGAGGTCATGGAGGTAAGTAACGGGAAGAGTGATAAATATAAGACTAGGGAAATGGCCAGGGATCAGATCATCTAGACCTCTGGCTTTTAATCTGGGGAGGATGGAAAAACATTGAGAAACTCATTTGAGCAAAAGAATCTCTCTTACATTTTGGAAGAATCACTCTGACTATTGTATGAAGAGCAGACTTTAGGGGGGCAAAGGTGGAAGCTGAAACACCAGGAAGAAGACTACTATAACAATCCAGGAAACAGAGGATGGTGGCTCAGAACGGCAAGGAAGTGGTGGACTGCTGGATAAATTCTGAAGATTGAACCAACTGGATTTCCCATCCAATTAGGTGTTAGGACTTGGGTCATGTGGTCCTGCTTCCCAGACCACAATCAATTGGGCCAGGGATTGATACCTAAGAAAAAGGTGGCTATAAAAAAAACAGGATTGCCATAAGAAAGGCCAGTCTCCTTTAATTTAGTTTCCAGGAGATGAGGGGCCAAGGATGACTCCAAGGTTTTTGGCATAAGCAATACAAGGAATAACATTTCTATTTACTGAGAAGAGAAAAATTGTGTAATGAGTAGGTCTGAGGAAGGGTGGAAATCATGGGTTCAAATTTGGATATGTTAAATTTGAGAGGTCTATTAGCTATCCCAGTGGGAATGGTGAGTAGGCAGTTAGATATTATGACTGGAGTTTCAGGGAAAGTCTAGTCAAGAAATAAAAAATGTGAGTCATGAGTATATGGATGGCATTTAAAGCTCTAAGATTTAATGAGTGCACCAAAGGTGTAAAACAGAAGAAATCTGAAGATTGAGTCTGTGGTACTCCCATGTTTAGAGTTTGAGAAGATGAAGGGGGACCAGCAAAAAGAGAAAGAGCAACCAGTGAGTTAAGAGATAATAGTTTTAAAAGGTTTACAATTTTCAAACACTGTGAGGATAACTAATCTCTATGCTGAAATTATGCAATATTCAATATTAGAATCAGTAGAATAACAAGTATTTTAGTTTCATAAAAGGAAAAACCTATTCTATATCTGTAACTTTGCTTCTGTAAAAGTAAAAAACAAGCTGATTGTTTTGGATAAGTTAATTAAATATGCTAAGTAGTTTTAAGGTAAATTTGAATAAGTCTTTCAAACTGACCTCAAAATAAAAGTCTCAAAGTCTAAAATGAAGTCTAAAATAAAATAAATGTAAAAGTCAGATAACCTAGTATTAAAATAAAGATTAACAGGGGCCTCCACATTTCCATCTTTGAGGGAAACTTGAGTTTCTCTAACTTTTCTGCTCAGTATATTCACTGAGGAAACATATGTGACCAGTTCCAAGTTCTCAGGTTCTTCAATTCTGATTTTACCTAGAAGTATTATCAGAATGATAGTGGAAACAGCAAAGAAACCATAACTGCAATCTTGTACAAAACCAATTTGGTTTGGATTGTCACTTACAAAGATGTCTTTTATTTAAAGATAAAACATTAGAAACATTTCCTCCCAGAAAATGAAAGTAGAATTGGGGTGTTTTGATGTCAGAGCTAGAAAAAGGTTTTTATGAGTGCTGGGCAGAATTCTCATCTTCTCTTAAGTTTTAGAGTTAATGTAATATGCTCCCAGATGTGAATACACAGCCATCCACTCTATTCATGCTCTTTCAATGTGTCATTCTCTTTTTTTTTTTTTTTTTCAGTTTCAGAGTTAATACACATAACCAAATATGTACATCCCAGATTGGAATATTCTAAATGTCCCAAGATACTTATTGAACTGTATAAGCCTGTATTTGCCTTTGACAAAAATGTGTTTCATTTATTATCTATTGTGTGAATGCATTCTGTAATAGAGTAGATATAAAAATAAATAAATTCTGGAATGTCAAAGAAATCACTATTATTGAGAAAGACATATGGATTTATAGCATGATGTAAACATGTGATATTAGTAATAAAATTATAGCACTTGTAACTTCTATGGGTGCAGCAACTTTGCTGATATTCTCATCTCCTGTGCTCTACCTGGCAATCAGCACATTTTTGTTGAATGCTTTAAGAAAGTATTGCCTGGTGGCAATGGAGAAAGTTCTAGTGGAGGTATCAGCTAGTTCTTAAACTTAAAGGACTTTCCTAAGTGGAGAAGTGGGGGCTATGGCATCTGAGCAGAGACAACATGTTCATAGAGAGGTTTGAAAGTGCAGAGCCCTCCTGAGAGCTGTGGGTCTGACATAGGGCTCTTCTCCAAAGATATAAAGAGCTGCTAGGGAGAAATGTGGGGCTAGGATGAATGTCGGTGCTTTAGGGTATTGCACCACCACACCCCCTTTTCTAGCATGTCTATCCACTTTCCCTGACCTGAAGGCCAGATCCCAACCTACTCATCATAATGTGAATGTTAACAGCCCAGCTTACAAACACGGAGCTCCGAAGTAAACCTATTCACAAGAGAGAATGTGTAATAAAGAGTTCACTTAGAAGGCCTGGGACTGTTATCATTAGAAAGGCCTGTTTGCAGGCGTGGCCCTTGGTTGGCATCTGGGAAGTTGGCTCTCAGAGTGTTCTCAGTCAATACTTACCTGATAAGGGTGGTTCATTGTGCCTAGACTTTATGAACAATATGGTTTATGCTAAACGTCTGATTTTTTTCTGAGAGTTTGGAATTGTGGCACAAGCAAGGCAGAGCATGCTATGTGACCAGACACCAATAAAAATCTTAGGTGCTAAGTTTCTATTGAGCTTCCCTGGGAGACTTTGAAAATGTTGTCCCAACTCATTTTTGGAAAAATTCAACACGTCCTGTGAGTCTCCTCTTGGAAGTTTGTGCCTGGTTTCCTCTAGACTTCTCCCCGGTGCCTTTTCCCTTTTCTGATTTTGTTTTGTATCCTTTTACTGTAGTAAACTGTACCTGTGTGTATGGCTATATGCTGAATTCTGTGAATTACTCTATTGAATCACCAAACCTGAGTGTAGTTTTAGGGACCCTCAACACAGGGACCTAAGAGAAAAGAACAAGCCTACAAATATAATCCACATCAGCTATGCAGAAAAGCCAACTGAGTTTTGCCATATATACAAATGCTGAATTACTATGTTATACACCTGAAACTAATATAATGTTATATGTCAATTATACCTCAAAAAAAAAATAAAACCAAGTCCTCCACTTTAAAAAACACATTCACTTGAAGTGAATGAAGTAATATTTATACAATAGCTTAAAAGAGAAGTAGAAGACATACTAACAAAGCAAATCACTCAAGAAAAATATCCAGATAATCCAGAGAAAAATAAGAAAGCATATAAAAGTAAAAACAAAACAACTACTCTAATTAACTTGTGAAATAGTTGAGAAGATATTTTATCAAAAAAAATTCAATATAGGCAAATCAGAGAAAGAAAAAAGCTCTTGGAAATTAAACATGTAATTGAATCATTTAAAATTGCTTTTAAGGCATTATTCTTTAAAATAGAAAAAACAACAAAGAAAGTTCGAGGAAGTAATCAGATATAGATAATACATGTGGGTGGTTCTAAATCCTGAAAGTTCCAGAATGAGAGAGAGAGGAAAAATATAGAGGAATAAATTTTCAGAGAAAATGGAAGTAAAGTTCCCAGGGTTGAAAAGAGACATGGATCTTCAAATTAAAATATTCACTGTGAGCAGAATAAATGAAGAAAGATCCAGAGATAGACATATCACCATGAAATTTCAAAATGCCAAAGATGAAGAAATAATGTTAAAATCTAACATAGATAGGGGAAAAAGTCAGCTATACAAGAATGTGATTTAGACTGGTATCTGATACGTCATCAGCAAAATTAAATTCTAGAAGGCAAAAAAGAAAATCTTCCAAACTTTTAATTAAAATTATTTTTAACCTTGAATTCCATACCCAAACTGTTAATAAAATAGGTGGACAAATTATGTGTCTCCTGAAATGCAAGATCAGTTATCTGCTTGGGGATTACTCTGAACAAAAGGAGGAAGAAAAATAAGAAAAGGAAAATATTTACCAACAGAAATGATGAAACTAACCCAAGAATCCAGTGAAAAGGATCCCAGGGATGGCAGTTTTACAAGAGTACCTACCCTAATTAGATTAAAAAATCATTGGATTCCAAGAAAAAAGTGTGATCAGGAAGAACAATGAAGTAGATGGCAAGAAACATAGAGCATAAGTAAAACTTTAGGTACAGGTGTTATAAGTAGTAAGGCATATGTTTCATCTCCAAAGTAAAACTGTATAAGATATTTATGGTACAGATAAGAAGAAAAGTAAAATATGGTGAAGTGTTTGAAGATTAACAATATATAAGGAAAGAAAATCCTTTTGGTCTGGAGTGTTTTCTTTTATTGGAATTTTGATGGCTTCAGCATGCTAGCTTGCCTTGAGGTGAATCACATTTACATGGCCCTTGTAAGTGAATATTATTTATTGTTCTTCAAATTTTGGAATCAATGTAGAAACAAAGCATGGGAGATTTCAAAATGATTATAAGATATAACCATAGTGGGATTGCATAGTGAATCTGTTCACTGATGAATTTCGGGCATCACAATTCATTCTGGGCATATAGTAGCTACACAATAAGTATTTTTGATTGAATGAATAAAACTAAATATAAACACAAAAGAAATATACAAAAACCATAATTGCTTAGAAATTAGAAATACGCTCTACCATTTTGATAAAAGAAATTCATAAGAAAACAACAAACTATCTAGAAAACAATTGCTATGAATTGAATATTTGTGTACTCTCAAAATTCATATGTTGAAATTCTAACCCTCAATTTGATGGTAACAGGAGATGGGGCCTTTGGGAGGTGATTAGGTCGTGGAGGTGGAACCTTCGTAAATGCGATTTGTACTTTCATAAGAAGAGACATGAAAGAGCTTGCTTGCTCTCTGTCTTCTCTCCACCAGGTTAGAATACAATGAATAGGCAGCCCTCTGTAAATCAGGAAGAAGTCTCTTACCAGATACCTTGATCTTCGACTTCCCAGGATCCAGAACTGTGAGAATAAATGTTTGTGGTTTAAGCCTCCCAGTCTATGGTATATTTGTCATAGCCTCCCAAACTGACTAAAACAACAATGAAAGAAGACATCACACCAAAGTCTACAGACCCAGGGAAATCTGTATTCATGAGGAAATGTTTGGCTTTGTTTACCTTTATCACTAAAGAAGAGAGATGAACTACAGAATAAAACAAAATAATTGAACAGAAATATTAAGAAATTAGGTACACAATAAAAAGATAATAATATTAAGAAATTATGTAATAAAATCTGAAATAGATAAAAGCAAAAAATAGGATAAAGTCAAAGTAAATACAAAGGCTACTTTTGTAAAAGACCAAGGAAAATAGATGCACTCCTCATCAGAATGGTAAAAGAGAAGAGAGAGAGCCAAATCTACAAGATTAAGAGTGAGAGTAATAGCCAGAAATACAAAGGAGATTAAAATAATTATAAAAGAATGTTGCATAAACTCTATGGCCAGACATTTGAAAAAACTGCAGAAAATAGATAGTTCCTGGCAAAATATAAAAGATCAATATTTACAAGAGAATGTCAAAGAAAACCAAAAAGACTAAAAAAACTAGAGTAGTCAGTACGATCTGAAAGTTGACTAAATAGCTACCAGTGAAAAAGCCCACAAGAAAAACATACTCTTAAACTCTGCTTATCCCTGAAACCCCAAGAAAATTAGAATAAAAGAATTTTTTTGAAGGCATAAACCCGCAAGGACAGAGAATGGATGAGCAGACAATCAAAAATTTGACAGGAAGGCAGATGGCACTGAAAAAATGGACCAGCAGCACCTGACTTAACATACCAAAGAAAGCAAGTCTTCAGGAGTTGGGGGGAAAGTGGGAAAAGTTACCTAATTTCCACTTCATAAATATTCAGGAATTGGAGGCCTCAAGTACCAGTGGCTACAAATGTGTGGGCTAAGGAATAGTTAGATATGCAGATGACTCTCCTTGCCATGGAGCCTGGGGACTACTCTCCTCTACCCAGAAGAAGACTGGAAATTAATCAGTCCTACTGCTGTTGCAGATGCAGGTAGAAACTACTCTCCTAAATACCAATGGACAGATAAATTATTACCCCACTTTGGGAAAGCAATCACATGATATATACTAAAATATAAAGAATATCTATTAAAATATCTATTAAAGGGGGCTTCCCTGGTGGCGCAGTTGTTGGGAGTCCACCTGCCGGTGCAGGGGACGCGGGTTCATGCCCCGGTCCGGGAGGATCCCATGTGCCGCGGAGCGGCTGGGCCCGTGAGCCATTGCCGCTGAGCCTGCGTGTCCGGAGCCTGTGCTCTGCAACGAGAGAGGCCACAGCAGTGAGAGGCCCACGTATCGAAAAAAAAAATCTATTAAAATTTATAAACTGACTTCTATTCCTTAAAAGTAAGAGAACCAGTCTATAACAGTTTTTAATTATAGCAGTGTATATAGTGGCTAAAACTGGAAAGGTTTTGAATGCCTATCTATAGTTGCTTGGGTGAATAAATTATGAAATATTCATGCTCTAGAATATTATGCAGGTAGCACAAGTAATGAATTCCAGCCATACATGTTCACTTGACTGAGTTTTCCAAAGTATTTCTATGTCCATAGGTAAAAATATGCCTATAGACAAAAATATAATTTACTGAATATAACAATGCTAATAAAAACCTATACTTATATATACTTTATATTTAATCTTATAAATGTTTAGAAAACAATCATCTGATCATGACATGTTTAAAACTCAATTTGGGGGCTTCCCTGGTGGTGCAGTGGTATAGAATCGCCTGCCAATGCAGGGGACACGGGTTCGAGCACTGGCCCGGGAAGATCCCACATGCAGTGGAGCAACTAAGCCCGTGAGCGACAACTACTGAGCCTGCACTCTAGAGCCTATGAGCCACAACTACTGAAGCCCACATGCCCAGAGCCCATACTCTGCAACAAGAGAAGCCACCACAATGAGAAGCCCACACACCGCAATGAAAAGTAACCCCTGCTCACCACAACTAGAGAAAGCCTGCACGCAGCAACAAAGACCCAACGCGGCCAAAAATAAAATAAATTAAATAAATTGAAAACAACAACAACAACAATGAAAGAGAGTACATAAAAATATTTTTTTTTAAAAAGAATAATTTAAAAAAAAAAAAAAAGGGTTTCCCTGGTGCGCAGTGGTTGAGAGTCCGCCTGCCAATGCAGCGGACACGGGTTCATGCCCCGCCTGGTCTGGGAGGATCCCACATGCCGCGGAGTGGCTGGGCCTGTGAGCCATGGCCACTGAGCCTGTGTGTCTGGAGCCTGTGCTCCGCAGCGGGAGAGGCCACAACAGTGAGAGGCCTGTGTACCGCAAAAAAAACAACAACAAAAAAAAAAACCCTGAATTTGGGGAACTAAAGGGCCAGAGTGATCTGCAGAGAATTGATTGGGAGTTGGTGAAAACACAGCTTTGCAATTGCTGAATACAGTCTGTAAGTGTGTCAGATACAGAACTGGGGATGTCATTCTAGAAATTCTGTCCTGATAGAAGACTAAGGAAAGAAGAAGTAAGATTTAGCATGCAGAAAATGAAGCCAGAGAACTGGAGGCTGAGGCAGGGCCTCTCCTGTAGTCCTGGGAAAGATGGCAAAATGAGACCTCTAAGAACCCTGGGCAGAAGAATCCAAGGCAGCCCAGCTGTCCTGTAGGAATTTGGGAGGGAACTGCTTGATTTAGCTGCTTGAGCTTTAGACTCTAGCTCAGGAACAGTGATGACAGTTTCTAGAACCTGCTGGTTTGTGGGGCTAACCCTACTAGGCTGAGCGGCTGCACTGCCACTGGGCTTAGAAGAAGAAAAGATAGTTGATAGCACTAAATATGGTTTGGTCTAAAAGTCAGCATACTGGACAGATAAAATGAAAACATTTTATTCTCATGCTCTATAAGACCAATTTTTAAAGTTTTTCACATCAACATATGCCAAATATGACAATTTCCATTGTGACTATTAAAAAACTTTTATCAAAAACATTTCCATGACTTACATTGTTATTTGATACAATTACTAGGCATTCATTTATATTTCAAAAAGAAATTTTCTATAAAGGTTTTCTTTATTAGTGTTTTAAAAAATCAATTTAGACTACAAAAGCAGTGACTCATATTTTACCTTGATTTTATTTGTCAGTTCAGTTGACAATTGAGTAGATTTTAAAAAGTAATTGATGTTAGTGCTTTAGGAATTGAAATATTATGGACAGATCACGTGAGAGAAAGTGAGTGGCATTTGCCTTTTATTAGTATCTATAAATGGAAAAAAGCAGAATATGAAGGTCGTACAAACTCTAGTATATAAATATATAATAAAATCAAAGTCTTTTGGAAAAATAATAGCAGTCTTTTCAACAAAATTAACTTTTTCACATGGTATCACATTTTAAATTCACAAAAGAAAAATAATCATTCAGAATAATTAACATTAGTGCATTCGCTTCAGTAATTAATATATAGGTAATTTCAGTTTTCCAGCATTAGTAAATTTTGGTAACACTTCAGTAAAAAGCAAGCAATTTCAGTTTAGTGTAAGAATTCAATTGTTTCTTCCAACTTTATAATGTTCTGTTATAATAAATTTGTTTTGTTTCAAACTTACAGTGACATACAAATGACTATATTAATTCATTTTAACCTATAATGTAAAAACATTTTTATTCATTTGGACATTTAGGATGAAAATACCCTTCCCCACAGTATTTAAATATACCTCCTTATAGGGGATATTAGAGTGTAGTGTTTAAGCATGTGGGCTCTGGATTCAGAATGCCTGCTATAAAATTCTGACTTTGTCCCTTCCCAACTATGTGATAATTCCTTAGCACCTCCAAGCCCTAGTTTTCTCATCTCTAAAGTAGAGATAATTATAGTTGTGAGAATTGAATGAAATAACCTATGGGAAACACTCAGCAAAATGTCTTGCAAATAGTAAGTACCAAATGAGCACTAGTTATTACAATGGAAAGAATGCCATGCCTATGTTTAGAGAGCCCTGCTGGGAACACGCTATGATCTGACAGGGCTACAGACCCTCTCTGCATCCAAACAGCTTTTGTCTGTAATTAAAGTCCACGGGGTAGAGTGAACAATACATTGGATTTTATATTACATTGGAATCTGTCTCTTACAAACCATATGACTTTGGAAAACCTATTTAAAATAGCTAAACATGTTACTTTACAGTATTACTGGAAAGATCAAAGTGGATCATATACATGAACCAGATAGGATTTTATCATCAATAGGATTGAATATTATTGTTTGCAGTCAGGTTTATCTTTGGATTAGGGCATTATTTCTCAAACTTTATTTTTTTTTTTAAGCTGAGGAATTCCCTATTCAAATGAAATCTTGTAAAACTCCAGCTAGACTTAGATCACTCCAAGTTTTTAGTAATTTGATTAAAGTGGGCTGATTTAGCTCATTTTTGCTTTTTGAGGTCCACAGAGTTTTCTCTAGCTTTCTTACATATCCTTTAAAAATTAGCTCCAATACCATATTTTCTGTAAGAAGAAGGTATCTAGGCAAAATATATTAGTCTCAGGGGCCAGTGGATAAAAACGAAAAACAAAACAAAAAAACACCCAACCAAAATATTTCATAAAGGGAATTTAACAGAAAGAACTAGTTACATAGGTATTAGAAGGCCAACAAATGAAAACACAGAACATGAGTTACCAAGAAATAATACTTGCAGGAAGCAGCTACCACACAAAGGCTGGGGAAACAAAGAAAAAAGGTTGGGGTTATCAGAACATAAAAGCTCAGAGGTAGAATCCTATGGAGCTGAGTTTCACTCCTCTATGGATGGAGCCACACTGGGCTGCTGATGGCTTTTGTAAAGGATCAAGGTGAAGATGGTTCGGGAGTCTTGAAAGTAGCTGAAGCTGAAACCAACTCCTGCCCCTGTGGCAACAGACTCCATTGCTAAGAAATACTGTCAAGATCAGCAAGGAGAACACAAAAGGAGGAAGCCCCTTGTCTCTTCCTCCTGCCTCTCAATCTCCTTTTATTTTCTTCTTTGGACAAAATACAGTCCCAGGCTGAGTCACAGAGAAATTATAAAAGAGTGAATCTGCATTTCTCTAATGATTAGTGATGTTGAGCACCCTATCATGTGTTTGTTGGCAATCTGTATATCTTCTTTGGAGTAATGTCTATTTAGGTCTTCTGCCCATTTTTGGATTGGGTTATTTGTTTTTTTGATATTGAGCTGCATGAGCTGCTTGTAAATTTTGGAGATTAATCCTTTGTCAGTTGCTTCATTTGTAAATATTTTCTCCTATTCTGAGGGTTGTCTTTTCATCTTGTTTATGTTTTCCTTTGCTGTGCAAAAACTTTTAAGTTTCATTAGGTACCATTTGTCTATTTTTGGTTTTATTTCCATTTCCCTAGGAGGTGGGCCAAAAAGGATCTTGCTGTGATTTATGTCACAGAGTGTTCTGCCTATGTTTTCCTCTAAGAGTTTGATAGTGTCTGGCCTTACATTTAGGTCTTTAATACATTTTGAGTTTATTTTTGTGTATGGTGTTAGGGAGTGTTCTAATTTCATTCTTTCAGAATGGCCATAATCAAAAAATCTACAAACAATAAATGCTGGAGAGAGTGAGTGTGGAGAAAAGGGAACCCTCCTGTACTGTTGGTGGGAATGTAAATTGATACAGCCACTATGGAAAACAGTATAGAGGTTCCTTAAAAAGCTAAAAATGGAACTACAACCCAGCAATCCCACTACTGGGCATATACCCTGAGAAAACCATAATTCAAAAAGAGTCATGTACCACAATATTCATTGCAGCTCTATTTACAATAGCCAGGTCATAGAAACAACCTAAGTGTCCATCGACAGATGAATGGATAAAGAAGATGTGGCACATATATACAATGGAATATTATCAGCCATAAAAAGAAACAAAACTGAGTTATTTGTAGTGAGGTGGATGGACCTAGAGTCTGTCGTACAGAGTGAAGTAATTCAGAAAGAGAAAAACAAATACTGTATGCTAACACATATATATAGAATCTAAAAAAATAAAAATAAAAAGGTTTTGAAGAACGTAGAGACAGGACAGTAATAAAGATGCAGATGTAGAGAATGAACTTGAGGACACAGGGAAGGGTAAGTGTAAGCTGGGACTAAGTGAGAGAGTGGCAAGGACTTATATATACTACCAAATGTAAAATAGATAGCTAGTGGGAAGCAACCTCATAGCACAGGGAGATCAGCTCAGTTCGTTGTGACCACCTAGAGGGTGGGAGGGAGATGCAAGAGGGAGGAGATATGGGGATGTATGTATATGTATAGCTGATTCACTTTGCTATAAAGCAGCAACTAACACACCATTGTAAAGCAATTATACTCCAATAAAGATGTTAAAAAAAAGTGAATCTGGAGCTGAGAGATAATAGTAAAAAACTTGCACACAGAATTTGTTACTTTTTCCTTCTTTCCGTTCTAGTTCTGCAATACTTTTTTCTTACCTTGTTTATATTTGCTGCTTTGCCAGATTATATCTCTATTTGGAGATGTCATTCACCCACTAGACTCAGTTAAGTATAGCTGAGACGAGTTCAGTGAACACTTATAGAGTGGCTGTTATTTCTAACCAGTTAGATGACGATGATATAAAGATGAAAATGATGCAATCTTGGCTTATAACCTGATATTTTCAATACAATGAAGCAAACACAATGATAACCTGGCTACTAAGAGACCCAGAAGAAGAGCAATTAGTCAAGCCTCCGGCAGGAAGGATTCATAAAAATACATGAAAAAAAAGGATGCTTGAATGGGACTTGAGCTTAATCTTGAAAGATAAGGAAAGGTGCAGAGGTGAACAGCCTGGAAAATGTATTTTTTTTGTTTTTTGGTTTTTTTGTGGGGGTTTTTTAGAGCATAAAGCATGACCTAAGGAATGAGAAGAGATGAGACTAGAGATATAGGCAAGGGATTGTGCCTTATTTCTACACATAACTCCAATCATTTGTGTAATGTCAGGCATACAGTGAACACACAATAAATATTTGGTGAATAGTGGAATCAGTGGGGTATGATTCAGAACATAGTATAATATATAGATGGTGATAAGCTGTGAGAAGTTACAGGATTATAGCTTACCATTAAACACCTAGGATATCAGACAGCTAAACATGTAGTAGTGGAACCCCAAACATAAACTTTATGATCTCAAATAACAGGTGTTCTTCTCATAATGAAATTGCATGAGAGATGGCTATGACCAATTTCTAGACAGACAGTCAACTAACATTTCTGGATGGTGATTTGAAATTAACTTGAGTGCCCAGGATAGGAAGAATAAACATGAGAGCAAACTGTAAGAGAATGTAAGAAGATGTTCTTTTGATATTGGCTCCGAGTTTCTTTGAGGTTGCAGGTAGCGGCAGAAGACAATGCTTTTGGACTGACAGCCCACCACAGGGTGTTATACCTAAAGAGATGAGAAAACAGAGATGTTAAATTGGCCTACTGCCTCATGAAACCCTGATAGAGAGACCTACCTGTATTGGCCATTTCATATGTAACTTCCATGAAAATAAGAATGAAAATAATTTTAGGAATGTCTCTTTGAAAAATTAAGTGTATTTTAATTCTCCTTGTAATTTGTAATAGTTAAATAAATGAAGCAGAGAAAGACTGAAAAAAAATGAGAAGGTAGGAAATGTCTCATACCTCATAAGTAGTTCAGCTAATATTTTTATGATGAATGAATAAAAATGGATAACATTTTGAATTCAATTTGTTTTAGCAACTTTTACTTTTAGTTCCAAAGCATTTCCTTGTTAATTAAAATTTTGTCTCCTGATGAAACTGTTTAACCTGGGTAGCTGATCAAAGGGAATTAAATTTCTTCAGTGACTAAAGTCAGAATCTCCTGAAATACATAATTAGGATATATTCAGGCTAAGAATGAAATAAATATATGAAAGTGAGAAAATTTAATTGCTTGTTTTGAAGAGTCAAAAAATTGCAAATGTGATAGTGTCTTACTATAATCCCATGAATATTTTTTAAGTAGTTGTAAATCAAAGTGGATTGAATTATCAAAGGTAATGCATTTTCATAGAAGTTAAGTGTGGAGTAATTTTTATGGAGAGTTTCTCTAATGCTTATTCTTTCTGTCTTTCCAGAAAAGGCAAAAAAGCTTAAGAAAGGAGAGAAATCTATAATTGTTATCAAGGAGAAAATGGTTATAACATCTAAAGTAAAATTGTGAATTGATGGCTCTTTTAAAAAATATATTAAATTAAAAAAATACTTTCTGACTTTATGTTAATGATATTAACCCATTTTCTATCAGATGAGTTGCAAGTGTTTTTCCCAGAATGCACTGACCTTTCACTTTTGTTTTCGGTATTCTTTGGTATGAGATTTTTATTGTTTATTAAGCAAATCTCTTTTATATCCACAATGAATGGGAATGCCTCTACTATTTCACTATAATAGTTGAGTCTTTCTATCCTAGTTTCTCCACTTACTATCTGTATAAAATAAGTTTCTTTAAAATCAGGACAGTAACTTACCTTCTAGTATTGTTGAAATAATTTAAATAAATGCCCAATAAATGGCAGAAACCATTAAAATTATTCTTAAACATAATTTTACCATTGGTGCAAGATTTTCCTTATGTTAAGACTATGTTTAGTACTTTTTAAAAAATTTATTTATTTTTGGCTGTGTTGGGTCTGTTGCTGCACGCTGGCTTTCTCTAGTTGCGGCGAGCAGGGGCTGCTCTTCGTTGTGGTTCACAGGCTTCTCATTGTGGTGGCTTCTCTCGTTGTGAAGCACGCGCTCTAGGTGCATGGCTTCAATAGTTGTGGCATGTGGGCTCAGTAGTTGTGGCTCACAGGCTCTAGAGCACACGCTCAGTAGTTGTGGCACATGGGCTTAGTTGCTCCATGGCATGTGGGATCTTCCTGGATCAGGGCTCGAACCCGTGTCCCCTGCATTGGCAGGCAGATTCTTAACCATTGCACCACCAGGGAAGCCCAATGTTTAGTACTTCTTAAAACCATTTTAAAAATAAGAAATGGCTTTTGAATAGTATTGAATACCTGTTTAAGCAAGAGCTATTGATTATAGAAAATTATTTTAAAAATAAATTGCTGAATTTGTTTTAAAAACGATTTCTTTAAGATGTCTGAATCTTTATGCAAATAAAATTGTCTACATAATTCTTTTCTGCATCCTTTATTGATTTCAGTTTAGAATTATCCTAGACACATCAAATTAATTGGACAGCTCTTTTTCATTTTTCTTGGCCTGGAATAAACTATGCCAGGATCAGAAATAGCTATTCTTTAAAATATTGAAAGCCCACATCCACAAACCTTTGTGGCCCAGAATCTTTTGAGCAGTGATAATTATAATTATGTGATATTTTCCCCAATTATCTTATATAAATAGTCTGTTTAACTAGCAGATATATTCCAGTGTCAATTATGGCACTTTTAATATTTCTACAAAAAACATCTATTCCACTGACATGTGTTAGTTTAGATTTGTATATAGCATTCTTTTAAATTAAAACAACCAATTATTGTTAACTTACTTGCTTTTTCATATTATTTTTAATTTTTCTCACTTTTTGTAATTAGATTTATCTATTTAAGTCTTTTTCAATATATTGGTTTTCTAGAATTTGTAATTCCAATATTTTCCTGATTTCTAGTTTTAATGTGTATATTATAAATGATTTATTTTTTAAGTTATATTCCCTAAAGTTTAAAAAATTTTTAACTAATGTTTTCCTAAATATGTATTTATGAATTTTTTCTTTGTTAGATAAGAAAATAATTGAAGCCTGTTTATCTCTGTATCCATATGATATTTTATATGGTTTCTGTCTTTGATCTATCTGCAATTCTTTTTGATATATGGTGTGAATTAGGATCTAACTTTTTTTTTCTAAGAGTACTTAGGGGTTGTAATGTTATTTATTTAATCAATCTTCCTTTCTTCACTGACTCAAAACACTACATTTACGACAAAATAATTACATTCATAGATAATGTAGTCCTTGTATCTGTCTATGAGCTTTTTATTTTACTCAACTGATATATCGGACACCTGTACTACACTTGTAATATTTGTGACCTGATGGTTAATATCAATACCTGAAATAAACATTGCTATCCTTACCCATTTCCCTTTTTCTTTATCTTAACCTCACAGTATCAGCCAATGAGTGAGTCTTTTCTACAGTTTTGAATAATCTTCTCGACTTTCATTATTCCACATTCTCTTGGTTTTACTTCTGTCCATCCATCTATTCCTTTTTAGTCACCTGCAAGTGTATTTCCCCCATATCTAACTTTAAATGCATTTTCTATAATAGACATACATGAAATAAGCTGAATTTATTGGTTTTTGTGCATGTGTGTGATTATAACAGAAATAAAAAGTTGCTCAAAATTTTAATACCTCAGAAATACCTAATTCAGACTTCTACTTTTGGCTTTTAAGAGTCTACTTGTATCAGATTAATATTCTCACAGTGAATGAAAAAGCTTTATAGATAAAAAATTTAAACTGTTCATAAACATTAGAGAATGACCAAGGAGTTCAGAACCTGAGAGACCAGGATCCCTGAGAGAAGAAAAATGCATTGAGCTTGGTCTAACATTTGGTGTCACTATTCCCCTTGAAGTGTTCATTGTATGTAAATTGTAGCTAAGAGTCTGAGAAGTCAAGCAGGAAGCAGCAACTAAAAAGCTGAGAAGCCTAGAAGAATTTTCAACAAACACTCTCATGGTGTGAAGAAGACAAAATTCAGTTCAGGACCTGCCAAGGGTGAGGCCTCTGGAAGTTATAGTTGGTGTTCCTGAAGGGTCACATCCAAGGAATAAGGATAAAAGGAGACTGATTATCCTTCACAAAGACTGAAACCCAATTTCTCAACAGTTCAGTCCACACTGGATTAAGGTGATCCACTCCCATAGCAGGCTGACAGACAGAAACAAATGTAAATCTTCTCTGAAGAAAGAAGATGTCATCCAGAACCTCATGTAAGCTTCAATGTGTGTGTACACATTGGCATTAAAAACAAAACAAAACAAAATTCCTGTAAGATAGGATACAGTATTAAATAATTGAAAGCAAGAGAAAATAGGCAGTATAAAAAGAACCACAGGTGGTACATAGTTTGAAGTAATTTGACTTAGACTTAAAATAACTTTGATTAATATATTTTAAATAGATGACAAAATAGATACTTTTAGTAGAACTGAAATCCATAAAAAGAGCAAAATGGATACCCTAGAATGCACAAATAAAATAATTAAATTATGAAATCAATAGACTGATTTAACAATAGATTAAAGACAGGTGAAGATAACATTAGTGAACTGGGAGAAAGGTCAATAGAAAATATCTGGACTGAAACATGAAGAGGACAAACAAGATGATAAATTCAGAAAAGAGCCTAAAAGACATATGGAAATGATAAAAAAACTAAAATATTTGTACTTAAAATATCAGGATAGAGGAAAGAATGCGAAAGGAGCAATATTGAAAGAGATTATGGCTAAGAATTTTACAAATTGAAAACTGGAGTCCTCACTGATAGATTCAAATTGCTACAAACGCCAAGCAAGTCAAATACAAAGGAAACTACACCAAGGCTCATAAGACAAAGAGTATATCACAAACTGTTTAAAGGAAACAGACACATTACTTTAAAATAGAAAAATAAGAACTTCAGCTTCTTTTTAAAACAAACATTATAAGCCAAACCCAGAAGCAGAGTATTAGAGTGCTGAAATAAACCCACTGCTAACCAATGAAATTATTTTTCAAAAATGAGGTGAAAATGTAAAATAGATAGCTAGTTGGAAGCAACCACATAGCACAGGGAGATCAGCTCGGTGCTCTATGACCACCTAGAGGGGTGGGATACGGAGGGTGGGAGGGAGATGCAAGAGGGAGGAGATATGGGGATATATGTATACATAGAGCTGATTCACTTTGTTATAAAGCAGAAACTAGCACACCATTGTAAAGCAATTATACTCCAATAAAGTTGTTAAAAATTTTGTTTAATAAATAAATAAAAACCAATAACAAAAGAAAAAAATGAAGGTGAATTTAAGATATTTTTGAACAAATAAAAACTGAGAGAATTTGTTTCTCATAAACTGACTAGAAACTGATACTAAAGTGAGTTCTGTAAGTCAAGGAAAATGCTGAATAAAAATGTCAAAAGAAATTTTGAATTACTACAAACCATGTCATCATATGGGTGAACCATAATTTATTTAACCATTGTTATGGATTGAATGTTTGTGCCCCCTCCACCAATTCATAGATTGAAGCTTTAATCCCCAATATGCTGGTGTTTGGAGGTAGAGCCTTTGGGAGGTAATTACATTTGGGTGAGGTCATGAAGGTAGAGGTAGAGCCCCCATGATGGTATTGGTGCTCTTGTAAGGGGATGAAGAGATCTGAGCTCTGGAGCTCTCTTTGCCAAGCAAGGAAACCAGGAAGAGAGCCCCAGAACCCGACCATGCTGGCACCCTGATCTCAGACTTCCCAGCCTCCAGAACAGTGAGAAATAAATGTTTGTTGTTTAAGCCACCCAGTCTATGGCATTCCAGTTATAGAAGCCTGAACTAAGAAATCATTAACAGTTTTGCTATTAAAAACAACGCTTCAATAAATAAACTTATACATATGTCATTTGGCAATTTTGCCAGTATACCTGCAGGTATCACTCAGTTGAACTACCTCATAAAAGAGTGTGTGCGTTTGTAATTTTGATAGACATTGCCAAATCAGTCTCTAAAATGTTTATGTAATTTATGCTCCCACTGGTAGTGTCTGAGGATGCCTTTTCTTCCATACCCTCTCTGAAAGTGTGAGTTTTCAAATATTTCTTCATTTCTTAAAATAATAGGTTAAGTGATATCCTCGTTTTTATTTAGGATGTCTTTATAATCAAGATAAAGCAACTTTTTAAAAATACTTAAACACCAAATATTTTTCATTTGCTGAGAACTGTCATCTGCTTTTTTAAAAATTGCCAGTGTTTTTTTTTTATTAATTTGACATACCTCTACAAGGATGAAAGAAATTAGCCATTTGTCAAATATGTTGCACTGTTTCCAACTTATTGTCTTTTTTTTTTTTTTTTGCAGTACGCGGGCTTCTCACTGCTGTGGCCTCTCCCGTTGTGGAGCACAGGCTCCGGACGCGCAGGCTCAGTGGCCATGGCTCACGGGCCTAGCCGCTCTGCGGCATGTGGGATCTTCCCAGACCGGGGCACGAACCCGTGTCCCCTGCATCGGCAGGCGGATTCTCAACCACTGCGCCACCAGGGAAGCCCTTGTCTTTTGACTTTATGTTTTTATGTGGATATTTTAATTTTCAAATAGTCAAATTTATTAATTTCTCTCATGGTTTTTGAGTTTTATGTCTTTAAAGCATTCTTAATTCTAAGATTATGGGGGAAAATATTCCTATATTTAATTTTAGAACTTTTGGGGGTTTATTATTTATTAAATCAATGTTATTTCAAAACACTGATATTTCAAAGTTGGCTGACTATTCTCACTAATTTTTTTTTCCATATATACTTTAGAATTAGCTTGCATAATTTTGAAATTTAAAAAAATGCCATACTTACAATATTGACTTCTCTTATCCAAGAATATAACAAATCTTGGCATTTATTCAAATCCTTTTGATATCTCTTAGTAACATTAAAATTTTTTCATTACATAAGTGTACTGCTTTTCTCATTGTTTTTCCTTTAATGTCTCATATAGAAGGTTTTTTTTAATTTGACTTTTATTTCCATTGTATTTCATAACAGGCTGTTGTTTATATATAGATGTAATAAATTTCTATGTAAATCCAGCATACTTACTGAATTCTCTCTCTGTGTCTAGTAGTTGGACAAATTATTCTCTTGAATTTTTTAGGTGCATAATAATAGTTATCTGCCTAATGAAAATATTGCATTCTCCTTTTAATGTTTATACCTTATATTTCTTTCTCTTGCTATTTATCTTGGCTAGATCTGCCAGACTAATTAATGATAGTAGTAATAATGAGCATTTTTCTTCTTTCTGGTTTTAATGTGAATGTTTCTATTGTTGAAACATTCAGTCTGAGGTTAGCTTTTGGATTGATGCATATACACACACACATTCATGTTAATGATTTACATTATGTATACAAATACTTATGTACACTTATTCACCATAATAAGGAGGTATCTCTGTTCCTATTTTTATGGGAATCTTTTAAATAAATGTTTTGAATTTTATCTAATACCTTTTAGTCTTATGAAGATAATCATTTCTCTCCCCCTTGGACATACCAAACAGTAGATCATAATAATAGATTGCTTTATATTAAATCATCTACTCCTAGCAAGAACTTTTTATCACAGAAAATACATACTTTGAATGCTATTTAGAATTTTTTGCATTGATATACAACAGTACTCTTGGTCCTTAAATTTACTGTATTAAGCTGGGTTTGGACAGTAACAAAAGGAAGGGTTTTCCCTTCCTATTTGATGGAGCTCTAGTTCACAGGTAAATCTGGTGTAACACTTTTTGTGTAAGGCAATTTGGTCCTGAACCTTTGTTTCTTTTAAGAAGACGAGGGTAGGCAGTGAGAGCCATCTTGCTACACATGATTTCACCTCCTTCTACCCATTCTGCTAGCCTGTTTCTGATGAACATGGCACTTCCTTTCATTTTCTCAATTACCTGCATCTCTCTCACCTCCCCCAATATCAATTATTTATTTTTATAGTGTGTCTTGTTTTTTCCTTTTTAAAGTGCAGACCTAGTTCTATTAACCCATTCTCATTTCCTTGCATTATTTTCTCATTCAGTCATATTCCTTTACATTTCTGCCATTATCTTCAACTGTCCCTTGCTTGTGGTACATTGTGGAGATGCCTATTTGAGTTTACAGGAGATATTAAGCATGTTTCTAAAATTTTCTTCTGTTTCCTATGTTAAGTCATTTTCAAAGTTGGGGTGTTTTCAGTGATTCTTCCTTTCTCTTGGCATCAAAATGTTTTTCAAGGACTCCATATTGTTATTGTTTTTCTGTTGTTTCCTCATTACTCATTTTCAAATAGAAGAGATCTATGCAGGTCTTTAATTTGCTGTCAGACAAGGTAGATGCAGTTTTCTTATAGTTCCTTACATTCTGCTTGTTCACTCTCACACTTCACCTTAGATTTAGTCCCAGAAATTAGGTGGATATTCATATGCAGTCCTTGACTAAATTTCCAATGCCAAAAATGTAGGACAGGCACTATTTAAGCAGCAAACTGGGAGATCTGTAACACTCTCCTTGACTTTCCATAGGAATGTTCTTAACGATACACACACACACACAGAGAAAGAGAGAGAAACCCTGCCTGTGTGCCTGAAAAGAAAGAGTAAAAATAGGCCTTCCTGGGGAATTTTTTTACTAGCAGCATTTTCATTGGGGATTTTGTTTTTGTAAGAATAAACTAGTAGTGTATATGCTCTATATTCTGAACTAGAAAAGTATTAGTTGCCAAAAGAAGATATAAAGACTTTGAATGACTTCTAGAGACAGCATTTAACATTTGGTTGCAGAGGTCATTCTGATCAGAACATCAGATGACACTTCATGCATAAATGTCAGTGTCCTTCCCTAGCTTTTACCCCTTTGCCACATCAACATCTAATATCTTCCCTTTATTCCCTTACTGCACTAGCATCCACTACATTTGTTCACATATTAGGAGAGTACGATTTCCAGGAAGCAAATGCTGAAAATAGTAGATGAGGGGTTGTACATTACATTCTGCATTGTGTTCTGGAACATGCAGTCATATTAGAATAGTGCTATTGATGGGGCAATAAGAGGAAGAATCCTTGAGAATGGATGGTTGATGTAACACACACATGCACAAACACACACATGCACAAATATAAAACTTTAAAGGCATAATTTAGCCTTCGCTTATTAACATTTCCTCCTAAAATGCATTTTTTTTCTTGAGACCATGCTGTACCAGTGTTAGAAACACTCAAACTTTAGTAGAAAGAGCACATTATACTTCAGTAAATTATAATTCAGTGAAGGAAGTTCTTAGCCTAGACTAAGAAATCTAAAAATAATAAACTTATCACATCTTCTAATTTTGTGTGAGAAGTACTTCATTTAATCTCCAACCTCACATTTTCTTCCTATTAAAAGGAGATGAAAATATTGAGCTAGATTATTGGCAACTGATGAGCCAAAATTTAGAAATAATTGCATAGTTCCTTAAATATATAACATTATATAAATGCTATGAGAAGCTCAAAACAATAAATAATCCATAAAGAGTATTGACTTTATACTTTCATTATAAAGGTACATTCCCTCAAGGCTTGAATATTCCATGAAGAATTCCATTAATCTTTTATGTATGGCAGACACAATGAAAAACACTGATATGTTGCATATAAAGCACTTCTTAAAATAAGATTTTTTTAAATTACCTAAATTATATCTAAGCTCATCTTTTCTTATTCAAAAGCGATGGTAAGTGCAAAAGATCAATTATTTTTTCTCATAGTATAATCTAGTTTTAGTTTAATGTATTTTAGTGACAGATGAACTCACCCTGATCTATTATATATCATACTTTTATATTGTCATCCAAAAGTAAAATAGGCAAGTATAAGCTTTTAGTAAGTGGGTTTTATAAAGCACACTGGTCATGTCAGCAATTTCAGTTACTCTCTTTTACCTCCTCTTCATCATTCCCAGTTCTTCACAATTTTCAATTATAACTTATGGATGCATTTACTTATTGGTTTCCTTTGCTGGGATTCTTTTAGCCATGTGGAAAAAAATTTCTGTGGTCTGGTTTATATGATGAATTTGAGGTTGGAGATTACTGTGTGGCTTTTAGGCAATAAAACTGAAACAAATTTTTCTGCATCAGGTATTGATATGTTTCTGTTTCTATATTATAAATATTATTATCCATTTATTTACTTATGTGAATACACATTGAGACAATGATGCCCTAGACAATCAGGAGTGGACAACTGTCAATATGTTTTAATTTAAATTATAAATGATGGCCTTAAAATAAAGAAAATGCAAACATCAAAAGAAACATTATTTTAATTCTACAGAGATTTATTTGTCTTCTATAGAAAAAGTAAATACTACGTACTGAGGGAGTTTTAGCATTCCATGTTAAAAGAGAATTCTACATCATACCATACAAAAGCAAATTTTTCTTAGCTGAAAAATTAAAAACTGAAAGATGAAAATTTAAAAACATTTTAGAATAAAATATAGAAGATTTTTTGTAACGTTTTGGAGAAGGAAAGCAGTATTAAAATAAATGTCATACAGTCAAAGAACAGCTCTAAAGCTAGATTATATTTGATTCTCATCTATTGCTATAAACTTGGGTAATTAAGTTTTTTTTCTTCAACTTCCTAATCTGTAAAATAGAGGCAACAATTTAATCTACCTCAAAGTGTTGTTATGAGGATAAAATTTGCTTAACTCATGTAAAGCAATTAGAACAATACCTGCAACATAGCAGAACTGTGGGTCAGTTGTCACCCAGATTGAGGACAGCAGTTGGTCACAGTGGTGTTCTTATTATGGTCAAGGATGGAAGTACTCCAAAGCATACACAGACACAAGGGTTATGCCTCTGAAGCCCTAGATATATCACCTATTCCATTTGCTGAAACAAGTCACATGGCCAAGCACAACTTCAACATGTTGGGGAAATATACACTTGCCATGTAATGAATGGGGTAAAGAATGAATATTTTGGAAATATTATCAAATATACTATACTCATTAAAGTCACCACTTGCAAGATTGGTTCTTTGAGGTTTGGTCATATAGAACTGTGATATGGTGTGGCTGTTTGAGTAAAAAATGAAGATTTTTACACATAGGCTTGTTTTGGAAGAGTTTAAAAGACAGAAGCATGGAATCACCTGCATTTGAGGAAATGGAGCATAAGGGATTTTAAAGAGTGTAACTTTGATCTATGTGTACCCTTCACAGTTTTCAAGAAAGGCAAATAAGGTAAAGAGTTATTTTGAAAGTATTTTTTGCTTGCTGTTTCTTTGATTATGCCATCAATCTGGTCCAGGAGTACGTGAACAGTAGCGTACTACACACAAAGTGCGACCAAGTCACCACAATCCCAATAAGCTTTTAAAAAGAATTTACAAAGTAACAGTTTAACTACCTCACCCATTTTGGCATGAAGATTCATCGTGCATTCATAAAGTTGAGTATCTCTGTTTTCTCCCCATAAGACTGGGCTGGAATTCTGAGAATTATCTTTTCCACGATCCCTTGCCAGAGGCATCCATTTAAAATTCTGTCATGCAGAAGTTTTTTTCTGTCAATGGTAGGCAAACGCAGGAGCTTTAACCAAAGTGCAAATCTCCCACCTCTGCCTGTGGCAGCTATGATTACCAGGGACATAGGTTACCATGGTTCCTGGCCTTGAGGACAGTAGCAGCTTCCTAGTTTTCTGAAGCCTAATGATGAACCTCAGAGCCAGAGTAGCCTTTCCTGACTTTTTCCTCCAGCTATTTCAATGAGTATGTAAGCACTTAATTTCCTGTAATAAATCTCTTCCTGTTAGAAATACTTACAGTGATTTCTATTTTCCTTCTCTGAACACGAACTGATAGAGCATTTTTCATGTTGATTGGCCATTTATACTTCCTTGTTCACCAAATGCCTGTTCATAAGCATTGCCCATTTTTTATCCTATTGTGCTGTAAAATTAATTTTAGAAATACTAACGTTTTATCCCTTTTGTGCTACTCCTTTTTCCTGTTTTTTTTTTTTTAACTTTGGTAACGATTTCTTGTCACACTGAAATTTTCTTTTTTTCTTTTTTTCTTCTTTTTTTTTTTTTTTTTGCGGTACGCGGGCCTCTCAGTGTTGTGGCCTCTCCCGTTGTGGAGCACAGGCTCCAGACGCGCAGGCTCAGCGGCCATGGCTCACGGGCCCAGCCGTTCCACGGCATGTGGGATCCTCCCGGACCGGGGCACGAATCCGTGTCCCCTGCATCGGCAGGAAGACTCCCAACCACTGCGCCACCAGGGAAACCCTGAAATTTTCATTTTTATGTATTCAAATCAGGTATTGTTTTTCTCTATGGCTCCTGATTTCCTCTAAATGCTTAGAAAGATCTTCCTCACTCCAAGTTATAACTATACTTACCTATATTATTTTTCATACTTAGTTACTTTATTTTTTGTTTTTTATCTTTACTGAATTTGGAATTTATTTTTATGTGTATAATAAAATAGAGTTATACATTTATTTTCTTCTAATTTGAGAGCCAGTTGTCCTACAAAAATAATTTTAAAATACTTTCTTTCCCCTTTCTCATATGAATTTTTAAAATTTGTACTTGAATTTTTTAAACATGTAAACATTATTAGGACTTCTCTTTCACTGATATTTCTGTGTACTATTTGTTCACTACTATATTTTTTTGATCATCATTGCTTTTTAACAAGATTTATTCTCTGATAAGGCAATTTCCATGAAAATTCTCACATCTATGCTTTCTTATGAAGTTTAGAATATTTTTTCCAGTTTGTCAAGCATTACATCTAATCTACTTTAATTTCATTAAATATACATATACAGACAAATACACATAAGTTTGGAAAGGATTGATATTTTAAGGCTCTTAGATCAAATACTGGAACATAGAATGTTTCTGCATTTATTCAGACTATATTGTATATCTTTCAATAAAATTATAGTTTTCTTCAATAACTTGTATTTTTATTGCTAAAATACCTGTATATGGTACACCATATTCCATTCAATTAGATCTTACTAATCACTAAAATATTGAAATGACATTTACTTATCCATATATTTCATTGTCTTCTCATATAATAATTAAGGAATCCAATGATTCATTACTTGAGAAGTTGCCATATACTTGTCTGTGAATATATCCATTTTTTTCAGAAGCCATAAGCCAATTTATCAAGCATCTGAACCGAGAGATTCTTATGTGCCTGCAACTTTTTTTTTTTTCTTTTTTCTTTTTGGCTGTGTTGGGTGTTCATTGCTGCGCACAGGCCTTCTCTCATTGCAGCAAGCCGGGGCTACTCTTCGTTGCGGTGCATAAGCTTCTCATTGTGGTGTCTTCTCATTGCAATGCACAGGCTCTAGGCACGCTGGCTTTAGTATTTGTGGCTCGTGGGCTCAAGAACGCAGGCTCAGTAGTTGTAGTGCACGGGATTTGTTGCTCTGTGGCATGTGGGATCTTCCCAGACCAAGGATCGAACCTGTGTCCCCTGCACTGGCAGGTTGATTCTTAACCACTGTGCCACCAGGGAAGTCCCATGCCTGCAACTTTTATAAACATTTTATCCAGTATATTAAGATGCAAAATAGTTGTCATGTTAAGTGTTATACAATATAGGAATTTGAATACTGAATTATAAAGAGCATATTTATATGTGCTCATAAGCAGTGATCACCTGTTTGAATATTAGCATATAAAATGATTTGTATATTATAAATCATCTATATGTGATTTTTTTCCCACAAGATTACTAAATGCTAGTGCAATTATTGCTTGGCATCAGAAAAACCTCTGCTGAAGATTGGCAAAACAGACCTAAATTTGAAAAAAGTTATTTCAAAATAGAAGACAGCTTACTAAAGGCATTAAGAGACCTTAGTTTGTTCTCTTCTACCTGGATGTCTCCAGTTATAGGCAGAGAGAGACCATCTTTTTTCATCTATAAGGAAAGAGAATAGTTTTCCCAGAAGTGAAGTATTCTACTATGAAAATCAGCTTCAGGACAAACAACAGCATATGAGAGCAATACTTCTTCTTTGTGTGTTGGAGTTTATAACATGTAGAAGGAAATGTTGAGCAACAACACAAAGGCTAGAAGGGAAAAATGAAGTGATATTATTGTAAGGAATATATGCTCAAGGTAAAATGGAATGTTACTTAGAAGCAGATAAGTTAAAGATGTACTCCATAAATGCTGACGCAACCACTAAACTAACAAAACACAATGTTATAACTAATAAGTAACAAAGAAGAAATAATAAAAAATACTCAATCCAAAAGAAGGAAAAAGGAGAGCCACCCAGTCTATGGTGTTTTGTTATGGCAGCCTGAGCAGACTAAGATAGGTATCTTCAAAAAACCTGCAGATAACATCATACTTAATGGTTAAAGAGTGAGTTATTTTCCCCTTAGACATGTAATGAAGCAAGAATTTCTGCTCTCATCATCCCTGCTAAGCATTGTTCTGTAGGTTCTAACCTATGAAATAGGCAATAAAAGAAATAAAAGGCATCCAGATTGTAACAAAAGAAGTAAATCATTCTTTATCCACAGACAACATGATCACATATGCAGAAGATTCTATGGAATCTACAAAAAAATTAACTAGAACTAATACATCAGTTTAGCAAGATTGCAGGATACCAGGTCAATATATAAAAATTAGTTGCACCATGGTAATTTTCAATTTCCCTCATATCTTCTACATTTATTAATTAGAATTTCTCTGAAAAGAACATTTGTCTCTTCTCACTCATTTATTCAGTCAATAGTTTATTTATTTTAGTATGAACTGATGAATATTTATTTTATAATTTGGGTTGTAATCCAATACTATGTTATTTTTTGTTGTTGTTGCTCAAATTGTTCCAGCTTTGGACACTGAGGGGCTCTTCTTGGTTGGTGTGTCTCCATTTCTCCCTCGTCCATCCTTTATTTTCCTTTCTCTTTCTTTTTCTTCCTCCCTCCCTCCCTTCTTTCCTTCTTTCTTTCCTTGCTTCCTTTTTTACTTATTTTTTTTTTCATTTTTGGAGTTCTTTACTTTTTGACACCACACAATGCTCCAGGCTCACCTTTTTTTTTTCCCAGCTCAAGGCCAATATTCAACCACTTCACAAGAATCCCTAATACTTTTTATTAAAAAATGGTACTTAGAAATCAGAATCTTAAAATCAATATGCTCCTTTCTCCAAAGACTCTAATGCAACATTACATTAGAGTAATATATTTAGTATACATAAGGAACATTAAGGGGTTCCTTATAGCCTGCAACCTTGATTATTTGTTACTTCTTGTAACAGTGAGAAACCTGGCTGTCATTATCTACAATATATTTACTTATTTCTTCAGCCTTGTTATACATATAGCATAGTTTCAGATTTACTAACCCATATGCGGTGAGAAACAATTTTACCAATTAAAGGGTTTGTGTAGTTCTTTTTGTCTTTAACATTACAATACCTACTTAAAATACTGTTTTACAGCATTACAAAGGTCAGTTCCTTTCTTTCACATCCTCTTCAGTGTGGTTGTGTCATACATTTGTAATACAGTTAGATTCATGTATAGCCAACTGTATTCCGTCTGGGATCCTTTTCAACATCATGGTTGATTATTTTTTCAGTCACATACAGTAAACATCACTCTTTTTTGGTGTACAGTTCTATGGGTTTTGACAAATGTATAATCATGTATTTACCATACAGAATATTTCTATCACCATCAAAATTTTCTCGTGTGCTCCTTTATAATCAACTCTTCCCTCTATCCTGCATCTGTTTTCTGTCTTTATAGTTTTGTTTTTCACAAAATGTCATATATATATGTAGATTATTTAGCTGGCTTCTTTCATTTAACAAAATGCACTTAAGATTTATCCATGTTGTTACTTGAAGCAGTAGTTCATTAATTTTGGTTGCTAAGTAGTATTCTATCATATGGGTATAACTGTTGAACCACTCACCCATTAAAGGGCAATTGCATGCTTTCAGGTTTTGGTGATTATGAATAAAGTTGCTATAAACATTCTCGTACAGATTTTGTGTGAACAAAATATTTTAACTCACTTGGCTAAATATCTAGCAAAAGGATTGGTGGGTTTGTATGGTAAGTATATGTTTAACTTTATAAGAAACTGCCAAATCATTTTTAATTTTGATTAAATCCAAAATATTAGTTTTGTGGATTGTGTCTAGTGTCATATCTAAGAACTGTTTACAAAACCCAAGATCAAGTAGACTTTTTCTAGAAATTTTAGAGTTTTACATTTCACAGTTACATCTATAATTCCATTTTAGTTAATTTTTGTGTTAGATGTGACAATTAGATCAGGTTCACTTTTTTTGCATATGCTCTTCTGATTGCTCCAGAACCTTTTGTTGAAAAGATTGCTTTCTCCTTTGAATTGCCTTTGTACCTATGTCAAAAATCAGTTGACTGTATTGCATGGGTCTACTTCTAGGCTTTCCATTCTGTTCCATTGATCTGTGTGTCTATTCTTTCACCAGTACCATGTTCTTTTCTTCATTACTGTAGTTTACATGTAGTCTTGAAATCGGGTAGTGTGAGTCTTCTATTTTGATCTTTTTCAGAATGTTTTGACTATTCTGTTCCTTTGTCTTTCTGTTTAAATTTTATATGCAACTTGTAAATATTAAAAAAAACACACACCTGTGGTTTTGATTAGAATTACATTGAATCTATATATTAAATTGAGAAGGATTTACATAAGAGCAATACTGTATCCTCAATCCATAATCACAGTGTGCCTCTCCATTTATTTAGGTCTTCTTTGATTTCTTTCATCAATGATTTTTTACTTTTCAGCATATAGATTTAGTATGAATTTTGTTAGCTTTGTTCCCAGTGATTTCATATTATAGAGTGCTACTATAAATGGTATTTTTAAAATTGTAAATTCCAATTTTGCTGGTAATTAAGAATATGATTGACTTTGTATGTTTTTCTTGTATCCCTAGACCATTCTTAAAAATGCTCATTAGTTCCAGAAGATGTTATGTAGACTCTTTTGGGTTTTCTACATATAAAATCATATATGTAAACATGGCAATTGTTTGGGTAGCTAAAAAGTAAAAAACAGTACTATGTCTTCCAAATAATTTAGATTTTCGAGAGAGATAATCCTATTTAAAAAAGTAAAATATATACAAAATTCTAATCATGATAAAACTGTAGCCTAACTGATGTTTTTAAACGTATCTAAAGAAAATGTTAATAGATATGGCATTTAGAACAAATAAGCCAAGAGAGCAGACAGAGTTTTGACATTTATAGGTTAGTAATTAAACAATCAGCACATTTCAGGGAAGATGGACACTGAATCTTAAGGACAATGAAAAAGGTTTCTGGTGTAGACAGGAATGATTCATCCTATCCGAACTTGGCCTGGATGAAATTAACCTCTATTTGTCTGATTTCATTTCGTCTAAGCATCCTATTGATTATCATTTGGTTTCAGGTTCTGAAGTCAAAGTGCTTTGGTTCTATTCAGCCCCAGAATTCAATAGTTAGGTGCAGGCTTTTTATTATCTTTGAGCTCCATTTTCCTCATTTGTAAAATGAAGCTAAGAATAGTGCTTACTTCCTAGGATTGATGCGAGAATTAAATAAGATAATACAGTTCAGTTATGCTAATGTGGGCATCTCATAAGTAAAACGGACATAGCAGATATCTGAGTTTTCATTGTTCTTACTGGCATCCCAAACTGGCATCTCTCTCAAAAAGATGTCCAGATGAGAGACCCCAGCAGCCAGAAGCAATGGAGTGTACCAAAGGCTATGGGAACATAGGGGGCTAGAGAAGAATTCATCTTTAACATGAGAGAATTGAGCAGTGGCAATTAGCCTCTTCTCATGGGACTTCCCAGATGACTCAGGGAGAAGCAAGTGGGCACCCACTTGTGCCCAGAACATCATCAAATAAGAGTGGACTATAATAGCTAGTAAGACTTACCCTTTCTGTAATATATGGCTACCCAGGAAGACTTTTGCTAGAAGGACTTATGCCTCTTGTCTTTTCCCGACCCTGGAGATGCTGGAAGGAGGAGAGGTATTGTGGGGCAAGAGAACTGAAAATGTCCTCCACCTGGCACTTCCTTTTCACTTGATACCTTGCAGGTACTGGCAGTGAGAAGGTGAACATCGAATTATCTATGAGATACAATCAACTGGATTTTTAATATCTGAAAATGAATGCATAGCTATATATCCTACCCAATATGTCTTAAGAGACCAAAAAGGAAAAGTAAACAGAGCAGGTTTTGAATAAAAAATAAAACATTTTCATATTTGTATTCTACAGAAAACAGACTGTGCAATTAACAGGTTTTTGTAGCTGGGAACAATTTTTTCCTAATTGGGAACTCTTTTTTTTTTTTTAACTTACTTTTTCATGTCAAGAAAAATGTTTTATTTTTCCTTTCATCATTTTAATGAAGTATTGAAAGAATATATGTAGAATATGAAGCATAATAATAAAAGTAACAACACAAACCAAGCTGCAACTTAAGAACTAGAGGTGACAAATATTTCCTACTAAGTGCTCTCCCTATCGTGTATACCTGTTTCCACTCTAGAAGTAATCGCTCTCTTCAATTTGTGTTTATTTTTTGTGTAGCAGATACTGTCCGTGTCCCACCTTCATACTCTTGGCACTCACCATTCTTGTAAATGCAGATGGATTCTTACAGCGAGTGTCTGCAACTCTCTGCCTAGGGGATTTCTCTGGAGTGGATAAGGTAGGCTAAAAGTTCCAGAGAACTTGCTTTTTGTTCTTTTTTAGTATGTTTTAACACATGCACATACACACACACATGCACACACACACACCTCTAAGCAATATATTGTTCAGTCTTGTGTTATCATAAATGTGATATCACACATTATATAGTTTTCTGAGACTTTCTTTTTTCATTCAACATCATGTTTCCAAAATTCATCTGTTTTGTGTATACCTGTAGTTCACTCATTTTACGACTATGTATACTGTCTTGTGACTACAACTTGAATCAACATAATTTTTTAAATTCATTCTCCCATTGATGGATATTTGGGTTGCTTCCATATTCTTTCTATAATGAATAGTGCAAGACTCTCAGGGAACCTGTGCAAAAATTATTGTATCATAGTTCATGAGAATGTTCATTCCATATTGCATTCCAAAGTGTTGTAGCAACTTACATTCCCTCTGGCATAAGAATTCCCATTGAAGCAAATTCTCTGCAACATTTGATCTTGACATTTCTTCACTGGTTTGTAGTGCTGCCTTCATTGTATGTGAAGTTATCATCATATATGGATCCATCTGGACTCATTGGAGTAGTCATTAACTCATTTATCTGTTGTTGTGCCAATAGCATATTACCTTTATACTATATTTTGTAGACTATCCTAATATATCTGGTAGAACAAGTTCCCCTCTTTTGTTCATAAATGTTGACTTTACTATTTGTGGATCATTTCTTTTTTTTCAAAATCATTCCTCAAAAAGATATAAAACTTTTTGTTTGTGGTTTCCTTGAATATTTATGTTAATTTAGAGAGTAGTGACTTTTTATAGTATTGAGACATATCATCCAAGAGCATGGAATGCCTCTCTCTTTATTCAGATCATTTTCTATGTTACTTTCGGTTCTAAGTTTTGTCCATAGAGATCTTGTGTATTCGTCTAAAGGAATTCCTAGGCACTTTACTGTCATTGTTACTATTGTGAAAGTTATCCTCTTAAGGTTAATTTCTATTTGGCTATTGTAGTAGAGAACCAAATCTCTCATAAGTAGATATTCACATCATCTGCAAATTATGGCAGTGTTATGTTTTACCTTCTAATGCTTATCTTCTTTATTTCTTTTTATTTCTTTGTAGTCTTTACCAGAACTTCCAATATTATATTAAACATGAGCAGTGTTAGTAGATCTTCTTGTCTAGTTCCTATCTTAAAAGGAATGCATTAAAAGTTTTTTCATTTCTTACAAGGTTTACTGTAGATTTTGGTATATACCTTTGACCAAGTTAAAGATAATTCTCTTTTATTCCTAATTTACTAATGTCTCTTGTGAAAAATAGAGCTTGCCTTTTATCAAATGCCTTTCTAGCTCAATTGTGAAAATGACATATTTTTTCTCTTTATACTATTAATGTCACAAATTATAATTGATAGATGAAATTCAATTTATTTTATAATTATAAGACTATTCACTGGATATGATGAGAGAGAAATATGATGTCTAGAGCTGCTTTAGCTTGCTATAGCTTCAGAATGAAGCCAACACACAGAAAAAAGCAGAACAAAGCTAAGAGATGAAGAAAACCGGGTCCTGGCAATATGCATTGTGGCATGACGTGACATGTGAACTCAGTGGTCTCCTAAACATTCCTTTGGAAAGCCAATAAATTCTCGAAAACCACTTTGAGGTTGTTTTTTTCTGCTATGTACTTGACTTGAACATATTACTCACATAATTCAAGGTCTGATTTTTTAAGTGACTAACATTTATAAAATTGCCAATTCTATCTTTATGATTTGAATGATTCCTTTTTTGTAACATCAATTTGCAAAAATTTATGAATCTGTTCCTTAACACTAATCCACTTGTTTGTCTATTTTGTCTATTTCTAAACCAATAGTATTCTCATTTTTTAAGATTTATATTGCTTTTTAGTTATATTTATTTTTGAACGGTTCAAAGTCAAAGTTTAGAACAATGTACATTAAAAACTCTCCTCCCGACTCCTGACTCTCAATCAGTGTTTCCTATTCAGATCGCCCAGTTTGATAGATTTCCTGTATATCCTCCCTGAGAACTTTAAGCATACACAAGCAAGTATACTATAAGCCAAAAAAGTAGTGTACTATATAAATTGATCTGCACCTTTAAAATAGTGAATCTTACAGATTATTCCACTTCAGGATATAATGCACATTTTCATTATTTTTATAGCTGGGTAGTATTCTGTTGAATGAATATAGCCTCATTTTTTGTTTTACCAATCTTCTATTGACATTTCTTTTTTTTTTTTTTTTTTTTTTTTTTAGTATTACAAATAGTTAAGGATTGAAAACCTTGTGCACATATCATGTTGAATATGGGGGTATGTAACTCAAGTATACATTCTTTGTTGTGAAACTACTGAGTCAGAAGGTGTGTGTATATATATATATATATATATATATATATATATATATACACACACATATATTTATACAAATTTTTAATTTTTGGAAAAATATTGTGAAATTGCCTTGGCTTAAAAATTATGCATTTCAGGCGGTTATATGTTTGAAAATATCTATTTTTCCACAGCCTATTATCAAAATATTTTATACTGGTGAATGAAAAGTAGTATCCACTATTTTAAAATCAACCTTACTGAGATATAATTTACATATGACAAAACACACCAATTTTAATTGTACACTTCAATATGCTTTGACAAATTTATACACCTGTATAACTACCTCCACAATTAAGAGAAAAAAATGTGTATCACCCTAAATGTTCCTTTGAGCCCCACCCAAGTGATTCCCATACCCATCCTTAGTACTTGGAGGTCATTGGTCAGCTTTGTGTTGCTATATATTATATATGCTGTTTGTCAAGTTTCACATGAGTGGAATTGTACAGTATGTACTCCTTTGTGCCGAGATTCAGTCATGTTTTTGTGTGTATCAGTAGTCTATTATTTTTTATTGCTGAGTAGTATTCCATTGTAAAAATACAATTCATTTATCAATACACCTATTAATGAATATGAGTTAATTTTAGTTTTGGACATTTGAATAAAGTTACTCTCAACATTGATGTACAAATTTTTATGTGTACATATGTTTTCCATTCTTTGGGGTAGATACTTAAAAGTGGAATCTCTGGGTCAAACTTTATAAGAGATTGCCAGCTGGAGCAAACTGGTTGTAAAATTTTGCATTCCTATCACTAATACAGAGAATTCTGTTTGCTCTGCATTCTTTCTAACACTTGATATCATGTCATTTACATTTTTGCCATTTTAGTGAGTCTATAATGCTATCTTATTACAGTTTTAATTTGCATTTCTCTGATGATGAAGGATGTTGAGCATCTTTACATATACTCATTTAACCACTCTTACATCTTTTTATCTGAATTTCTATTCAATCTTTTGCTCACTTAAACAAATTTAGTTGTTTGTTTGTTACAGAATTGTAGGAGTTTATAACTATACCTATATCTGTATCTATTATCTAGCTATCATTTATCATCATCTATTATCAATCATCTATCTATATAGTTTGGATACAAGCCTTTTGTCAGATAAATGTACAACTTTTTGCCAGTTTGTGGCTCATCTTTTCATTTTTTAAACGATGCCTTTTGAAGAGCAGAAGTTTTTCATTTTGATTAATACAAATTTATCACTGTGTAAAAGTGTGTTTATTTGTTTTAGCTGAGAAATCTCTGCATGTCCCAAAATAATGAAGATTTTACCCTATGTTTCCTCCTAGGTTCTTTATACTACTGGCTTTTATGTTCATGTCTATGAATCTTTTTGAATTATTTTTTTGCATGTGGAGGGAGGTAAGGTTCATCTAAATCAAGTTTATTTTCTTACATGTGGATATGTAATTTTTCCAGGCCCATTTATTGAAAACATTCTCTATTACCCATAAATTACCTTTTCATCTTTAAAAAAAATAATTGACCATACATTTGTAGACATACTTATGAACTCTCAATTCAATTCCATTAGATTATATACCTGTCTTTACAACAGTATCATGTTGTCTTCATTGCTGTAGTTGTGCAGTGAATCTTGAAATTAGGTGTTGTAACTACTCCAAATATTTTCTGCTTTTTCAAAATTGTTTTACCTATATAGGTTCTTTTGATTCCAATACAGATTTTAAATTCATCTTGTCAATTTCTATTAAAAAGCTTGCTGGGATTTTTGATCAAGATTGTGTTAAATCTCTTGGTCAGTTTGGGAAGACTTAAAGTTCTAAAAAGCTGAGTCATCCAGTCTATGAATAGGATATAACTCTTCACTTATTTCATCCTCTTCTTTGCCATGTTTTACAGTTGTTATTGTGTATATCTTGTGTATATTGTTCCCCAGAAAATATTTTCGTTTTTTGATGATGTTGTAAATGGTATTCTTTAAATTTCAATGTCCATATTTTTATTAGTAATACAGAAATGCAATGCATTTTGTGTCTTAAGCCTAGTATCCTGTGACCTTATAAGGATAAAGAGATTTCTACACCTTCCTTTCCAATTTGTATGCATCTTTTTGTATTCTTACATATTACACTAAATAAGACTTCTTTGTCCCTAACATTAAGAGGAAAACATCCAGTGTTTCACTATTAATTATGAGGTTAGAGAAAGATTTTACACAAAACCGCATATCCAATTGAAGATGCTCCCTCTTTTTTTTTTTTTTTACAGCTGGTTTTTATTAGTTATCTATTTTATACATATTAATGTATATATGTCAACCCCCATCTCCCAGTTCATCCCACCACCACCACCACCCTGCTCTCCCCCCTTGTTGTCCATACGTTTGTTCTCTACATGTGTATCTCTATTTCTGGATTGCAAACGGTTCTTCTGTACCATTTTACTAGATTCCGCATATATGTGTTAATATACGATATTTGTTTTTCTCTTTCTGACATACTTCACTCTGTATGACAGACTCTAGATCCATCCATGTCTCTATAAAGGACCAAATTTCATTCCTTTTTATGGTTGAGTAATATTCCATTGTATATATGTACCACAACTTCTTTATCCATTCATCTGTCAATGGGCATTTAGGTTGCTTCCATGACCTGGCTATTGTAAATAGTGCTGCAATGAACATTGGGGTGCATGTGTCTTTCTGAATATGGTTTGCTCTGGGTATATGCCCAGTAGTGGGGTTGCTGGGTCACATGGTAATTCTGTTTTTAGTTTTTTTGGGTTTTTTTAAAATAAATTTATTGATTTTATTTATTTTCATTTTTGGCTTGTCTTTTTGTTGTGTCTTCGTTGCTGTGTGCAGGCTTTCTCTAGTTGTGGCAAGCAGGGGCTACTCTTCGCTGCGGTGTGCTGGCTTCTCATTGTGGTGGCTTCTCTTGTTGCAAACCATGGACACTAGGTGCACAGGCTTCAGTAGTTCTGGCATGCCAGCACAGTAGTTGTGGCTTATGGGCTCTAGAGCGCAGGCTCAGTAGTTGTGGCGCAAGGGCTTAATTGCTCCGTGGCATGTGGGATCTTCCTGGACCAGGACTCGAACCCATGTCCCCTGCACTGGCAGGTGGATTCTTAACAACTGCGCCACCAGGGAAGCACTATTTTTAGTTTTTTAAGGAAACTCCATACTGTTCTCCATAGTGCCTGTATCATTTACATTCCCACCAACAATGCAAGAGGGTTCCCTTTTCTCCACATCCTCTCCAGCATTTATTGTTTGTAGATTTTTTGATGAGGGGCATTATGACTGGTGTGAGGTCATAACTCATTGTAGTTTTGATTTGCATTTCTATAATGATTAGTGATGTTAGGCATTCTTTCATGTGTTTGTTGGCAACCTGTATATCTTCTTTGGAGAAATGTCTATTTAGGTCTTCTGCCCATTTTTGGATTGGGTTATTTGTTTTTTGATATTGAGCTGCAAGAGCTGCTTGTAAATTTTGGAGATTAATCCTTTCTCAGTTGCTTCATTTGCAAACATTTACTCCCATTCTGAGGGTTGTCTTTTCATCTTGTTTATGGTTTCCTTTGCTGTACAAAAGCTTTTAAGTTTCATTAGGTCCCATTTGTTTATTTTTGTTTTTATTTCCATTTCTCTAGGAGTTGGGTTATAAAGGATCTTGCTGTGATTTATGTCATAGAGTGTTCTGCCTATGTTTTCCTCTCAGAGTTTTATAGTGTCTAGCCTTGCATTTAGGTCTTTAATCCATTTTGAATTTATTTTTGTATACAGTGTTAGGGAGTGTTCTAATTTTATTCTTTTACATGTAGCTGTCCAGTTTCCCCAGCACAGCTTATTGAAGACCCTTTCTTTTCTCCATCGTATATTCTTGCTTCCTTTATCAAAGGTAACATGACCATATGTGCATAGGTTTATCTCTGGGCTTTCTACCTGTTCCACTGCTCTATATTTCTGTTTTTGTGCCAGTACCATATTGTCTTACTTATTATAACTTTGTAGTATAGTCTGAAGTCAGGGAGTCTGATTCCTCCAGCTCCATTTTTCTTTCTCAAGATTGCATTGGCTATTTGGGGTCTTTTGTGTTTCCATACATATTGTGAATTTTTTTGTTCTAGTTCTCTGAAAAATGCCATCAGTAGTTTGATACGAATTGCATTGAATCTGTAGATTGCTTTGGGTAGTATAGTCATTTTTATAATGTACATTCTTCCAATCCAGGAACATGGTATATCTCTCCATCTGTTTGTATCATCTTTAATTTCTTTCATCAGTGTCTTTTTGTTTTGTTTTGTTTTTTTTGTTTGTTTGTTTTTTTGTTTTTTTTTTTGTGGTACGCGGGCCTCTCACTGCCGTGGCCTCTCCCGTTGCGGAGCACAGGCTCCGGATGCGCAGGCTCAGCAGCCATGGCTCACGGGCCCAGCCGCTCCGCGGCATATGGGATCCTCCCAGACCGGGGCACGAACCCGTATCCCCTGCATCGGCAGGCAGACTCTCAACCACTGCGCCACCAGGGAGGCCCTCATCAGTGTCTTATACTTTTATACATATAGGTCTTTCCTCTCCTTAGGTAGGTTTATTCCTAGGTATCTTATTCTTTTTGCTGCAGTGGTAAATGGGAGTGTTTCCTTAATTTCTCTTTCAGATTTTTCATCATTAGTGTATAGGAATGCAAGAGATTTCTGTGCATTAATTTTGTATCCTGCTACTCTATCAAATTCATTGATTAACTCTAGTAGTTTTTTTGATAGCATCTTTAGGATTCTCTGTGTATAGTATCATGTCATCTGCAACCAGTGACAGATTTACTTCTTCTTTTATGATTTGGATTCCTTTTATTTCTTTTTCTTCTCTCATTGCTGTGGCTAAAACTTCCAAAACTATGTTGAATAATACTGGTGAGAGTGGGCAACCTTGTCTTGTTCCTGATCTTAGTGGAAATGGTTTCAGTTTCTCACCATTGAGAATGATATTTGCTGTGGGTTTGTCATATATGGCCTTTATTATGTTGAGGTAAGTTCCCTCTATGCCTACTTTCTGGAGGGTTTTTATCATAAATGGGTATTGAATTTTGTCTAAAGCTTTTTCTGCATCTATTGAGATGATCCTATGGTTGTTCTCCTTCAATTTGTTAATATGGTGTATCACACTGATTGATTTGCCTATATTGAAGAATCCTTGCATTCCTGGGATAAACCCCACTTGATCATGGTGTATGATCCTTTTAATGTGCTGTTGCATTCTGTTTGCTAGTATTTTATTGAGGATTTTTGCGTCTATGCTCATCAGTGATATTAGCCTGTAGTTTTCTCTTTCTATAACATCTTGGTCTGGTTTTGGTATCAGGGTGATGGTGGTCTTGTAGAATGAATTTGGGAGTGTTCCTCCCTCTGCTATATTTTGGAAGAGTTTGAGAAGGATGGGTGTTAGCTCTTCTCTAAATGTCTGATGGAATTCGCCTGTGAAGCCATCTGGTCCTGGGCTTTTATTTGTTGGAAGATTTTTAATCACATTCTCAATTTCAGTGCTTGTGATTGGTCTATTCATATTTTCTATTTCTTCCTGGTTCAGTCTCGGAAGGTTGTGCTTTTCTAAGAATTTGTCCATTTCTTCCAGGTTGTCCATTTTATTGGCATAGAGTTGCTTGTAGTAATCTCTCATGATCCTTTGTATTTCTGCAGTGCCAGTTGTTACTTCTCCTTTTTCATTTCTAATTCTATTGATTTGAGTCTTTTCCCTTTTTTTCTTGATGAGTCTGGCTAATGGTTTATCAATTTTGTTTATCTTCTCAAAGAACCAGTTTTAGTTTTATTGATCTTTGCTATCGTTTCCTTCATTTCTTTTTCATTTATTTCTGATCTGATCTTTATGATTTCTTTCCTTCTGCTAACATTGGGATTTTTTTTGTTCTTCTTTCTCTAATTGCTTTAGGTATAAGGTTAGCTTATTTATTTGAATGTTTCTTTTTCTTGAGGTGGGATTGTATTGCTCTAAACTTCCCTCTTAAGACTGCTTTTGCTGCATCCCATAGGTTTTGGGTCATCGTGTTTTCATTGTCATTTGTTTCTAGGTACTTTTTGATTTCCTCTTTGACTTCTACAGTGATCTCCTGGTTATTAAGTAGTGTATTGTTTAGTCTCCATGTGTTTGTATTTTTTACAGATTTTTCCCTGTAATTGATATCTCCTCTCATAGCGTTGTGGTCAGAAAAGATACTTGATGCAATTTCAATTTTCTTAAATTTACCAAGACTTGGTATGTGACCCAAGATATGATCTATCCTGGAGAATATTCCATGAGCACTTGAAAAGAAAGTGTATTCTGTTGTTTTTGGATGGAATGTCCTATAAATATCAATTAAGTCCATCTTGTTTAATGTATCATTTAAAGCTTGTGTTTGCTTGTGTTTGCTTGTGTTTGTTTTTGTAGGTCCTTTTCTTCTCTTGTGTTTCCCACTTAGAGAAGTTCCTTTAGCATTTGTTGTAAAGCTTGTTTGGTGGTGCTGAATTCTCTTAGCTTTAGCTTGTCTGTAAAGCTGTTGATTTATCCATCAAATCTGAATGAGATGTTTGCCGGGTAGAGTAATCTTGGTTGTAGGTTCTTCCCTTTCACCACTTTAAATATAACTAGCCACTTCCTTCTGATTTGGAGAGTTTCTGCTGACAAATCAACTATTAACCTTTTGGGAATTCCCTTTTATGTTATTTGTCATTTTTCCCTTGTTGCTTTTAATAATTTTTCTTTGTCCTTAATTTTTGTCCATTTGATTACTATGTGTCGTGGCATGTTTCTCTTTGGATTTATCCTGCCTGGGACTCTCTGCACTTCCTGAACTTGGGTAGCTGTTTCCTTTCCCATGTTAGGGAAGTTTTCAACTATAATCTCTTCAAATATTTTCTCAGGTCCTTTCTGTCTCTCTTCTCCTCCTGGGACTCCTATAATGTGAATGTTGATTCATTTATTGTTGTCCCAGAGGTCGCTTAGGCTGTCTTCATTTCTTTTCATTCTTTTTTCTTTATTGTGTTCTGCAGCAGTGAATTCCACCATTCTGTCTTCCAGGTCACTTATCTGTTCTTCTGCTATTGATTCCTTCGAGTGTATTTTTCATTTCAGTTATTCTTTAGTTCATCTCTGTTTGTTTGTTCTTTAATTCTGCTAGGTCTTTGTTAAACATTTCTTGCATCTTCTAGATCTTTGCCTCCAATTCTTTTTCCGAGGTCCTGGATCATCTTCACTATCGTTATTTTGAATTCTTTTTCTGGAAGGCTGCCTATCTCCACTTCATTTAATTGTTTTTCTGGGGTTTTATCTTGGTCCTTCATCTGGTACATAGTCCGCTGCCTTTTCATTTAGTCTATCTTTCTGTGAATGTGGTTTTCATTCCACAGGCTGCAGGATTATAGTTTTCTTGCTTCTGCTGTCTGCCCTCTGGTGTATGAGGCTATCTAAGAGGCTTGTGCAAGCTTCCTGATGAGAGGGACTGGTGGTGGGTAGAGCTGGGTGTTGGTCTGGTGGGCAGAGCTCAGTGAAACTTTAATCCACTTGTCTGCTGATGAGTGGGGCTGAGTTCCCTTCTTGTTGGTTGTTTGGCCTTAGGTGACCCAGCACTGGCACCTACAGGTTCTTTGGTGGGGCTAATGGCAGACTTCTGGAGGGCTCATGCCAAGCAGTACTTCCCAGAACTTCTGCTGCCGGTGTCCTTGTCCCCTCAGTGAGGCACAGCCACCACCCGCCTCTGCAGGAGACCCTCCAACACTAGCAGGTAAGCCTGGTTCAGCCAGCCTCCTATGGGGTCACTGCTCCTTCCCCTGGTCCTGATTGGCACACTACTTTGTGTGTGCCCTCCAAGAGTGGAGTCTCTGTTTCCCCCCATCCTGTCAAAGTCCTGCAATGAAATCACTCTAGCCTTCGAAATATGATTCTCTGGAAATTCCTCCTCCCATTGCCAGATCCCCAGGTTGGGAAGCCTGACGTGGGGCTCAGAACTTTCACTCCAGTGGGTGGGCTTCTGTGGTTTATTTGTTCTCCGGTTTGTGAGTCACCCACCCAGGGGTTATGGGATTTGATTTTTATTGTGATTGCACCCCTCCTACCATCTCATTGCAGCTTCTCCTTTGTCTTTGGATGTGGGATATCTTTTTTGGTGAGTTGCAGTGTCTTTCTGTCAATAACTGTTCAGCAATTAGTTGTGATTTTGGTACTCTCACAAGAGGGAGTGAGCACACGTCCTTCTACTCTCCCACCTTGAACTAATCTTGAAGATGCTCCCTCTTGAGATGCTCCCTGTTGTTCATTTTAATTTTTTCAAGAGCTCATCATCAATGGAAGTCAAATTTGTTAAGTGATTTTCTACATCTATTGGGATAATTCTGTGTGTTTTCTCCTTATTCTGTTAAAATAGTGGATTATGATTGATGTTTAAATGCTAAACTAATCTTGGGATAAACACCACTTCTGGGATAAATTCCACTTGGTCAAGATTTCTCATACTTATAAATATTGTTGAATGTTATTGCTAATTTTTCTTTAAGTTTTTTTTCTTATTGTTGTTCATATGATATATTGTTCTGCTATTCTTTTTCTCTTTCTCTCTGCCTTGTTTTATTTAGTTTTGGTATCAGTGCAATTCATCCTCTATTTTCTCAAAGAGTTAGTATTAATATTTTTATTTCTTAAAGATTTGATATTATTCACCAGTGAAACCATCTGGCTGAAAGTTTTCTGTAGGAAGCTTTTATAACACAACTCTATTTCTTTAACAGAGATGGGCATATTCAGATTTTCAATTTCTTTTTGAGACAGTTTTGGTAATTTTGTCTTCAAAGGAAATTTTTTATTCATCTAAGTTCTCAAATTTATTGGTATAAAGTTCATAAATTTTCCTTATTGTCCTTCTGATGTCTATATGATCTGTAGTGGTAACTCCTCTTATATTGCTCACCTGGTAATTTGTGTTCGCTTTCTCTTTTTATTCCTTCATCAGTCTAATAAGGTCTTACCCATTTTATTTATAATTTCAAAGAACTGACATGTGGTTTTCCTAGTTTTTAAAGTTCTTTATCTCTTCTCTATTTTGTTTTCAAATTTCTTTTTTTAGATCCTTAAGCTAGAAGCTTAGAGAATTTATTTTGGATCTTTCTTTTTTATAATGTCAACTTTATAATTATACATTGCTCTCTAATCACTTTTTAAACTGCATCTCACAGATACTCATGTTGTATTTTCATTTTCAGTTAGTTAATTTATTTCATGATGTATTCTAATTTCCTTTTTGATTTCTTCTTTGAGCAACAAATTATTTAGAAATGTATTGTTTAATCTCCAAATATTTTAGGTTTTCTAGAAAGCTTTCTGTTGCTGATTTTTAACTTGAATTCATTGTGGTAAAAAAAATACTCTATGACTTCATTCTTTTTAAAATTGCTGTGACTTGTCTTATGAATGAGCATGAATATTGCTTATCTTGATTAATATTCCATGTACACATGAAAATAATTTATATTCAATGTTTTGGGATGCATATTTATATATATAATTATATTTATGAATTTATATATTTATATGTTATTATACTGTGTAATAATATAATTTTACATTTTTATAGTCCAGAAAGTTGATGGTGTTATTAAAATATTCTATAACTTTGTTACTTTACCTATTCAATGCCACATACAAGAAAACAAAAAAGAGGAATACAGATTGGAAAGGAATGTTGAGAAATGTATCCAGTCACTAATGACATGAGAATGTACATAAAACTGACTGTTCTTTTCTAATGGAAAGTTAAACTTATTGTTTTTTTTTAAATAGCTCCTATTTTAAAAGAAGAGAGCTAAACCTGTAAGCTCTGATCTTCAAAGAGAGAGAGAGAGAAAGGAAATCTAAATAAATACAAAGCTTCCCTTTTTGTTTCTTTGAAAAGAAAAAAATTTTTTTCATTTGTTTCTTGACTCCTATTCTTCTAGGAGGGAATGAGAATTTCTCTATTACATTCATGTATCTTTATTCAGAGATATTTTATCTGCACAGAATCAAGGGTGGCCATCAGACAGAACCAAAAGGCCAGCCTTGATATTGTCCCGTCCCACTTGCGTGAGACAAGTCACTTGAATATTTCTTGAAGTATTTAGAAATGATTGTATTTTCTGCATATCTAAACATCTACCATTTTTGTCCATTATTTTCTAATGAAAAATTAAATTTACCATTTCTATTCAATAATTTCTACTTAATATACGGAAAGGCTTATTTCTCCTGGGAAACTTTCTATTGCTATAAATATTCAATGTATCCTTACAGTTTTTATTTTATCTTCACCATTGGTTGTAAAGAGTTGAAAATAGTATAATCATTCTTTGTGTGTAGAAACACTTATGCTACACAAAAGTTATAATAGTGAAGATGATTGCTATGAAAAATGAGCTTAAACAGCTAAAACATTAACAGTGGAATTATCTAATAAACTTAAAGCAACTTGAGACATATTGCCAAAAACTGAGATTATATCAACATGTAAGCTCAGTTTGTGTTTAAATATCATTTATTTTTGTCATATTTTATCAGTCTAAGCAAATGCTTTTAAGGTACTTGAATGTAATTGAATTTTCTCTACTATAGAACTTCAATTATTTAATAATTTATACCACTCTTGAAGGTTTCTATTTAGTAATGTTTCTTTCTTATATTTCATCTAAGATGTAAGATATATTCTGGGGGCTAACAGAATCATATTTCTAAAGGGTTGCATTTATCTTGTATTCTTACTATTCACTTTTAATTGTAAGCATAATCAATAGTCTAGCTTTTAAGATACATTATACAAGAGAGAAGTAATAAGGCTCTTTGAATGTTTTCCAGCATTTGCCTGACAAAAGTAACAATAAAAACAAATATTAAGATTCAAGCATACACTATGACCTAGCATGTGCTCTCCTTCATTTTGCAGCAAAAGATTGTCCAGAAGGAGCTAGTCTAAATTTTTACATGTTATTTTGAACTTATTTTAAAACACTGTTGTTTAAAATAGTGCTTATTAAAACAAAAACCTTATTTTATTTCAGCTCGCTCTTCATTTTACTGTAAGAAGCCTTCATAACTTAGTAATTGAGAGGGTTCTGAGTCAGACTACCTGGCTTTATCACTTCTAATTCTGGGACCTTGGTCAAATTACTTGAGCTCTTTGTACCTCTACTTTCTTATATATATGTAAAGGAAATAATGATATGGTTTATTTCATAAGACTATGCTTTATGAGATAATATATGTTAGGGATTATAAAATTGGCTCATAGATGGCACCTAATTAACATTAGGAACTTATTATTACTCTGAACTCACACAGAATGTTTAGTTATACACAGTTGTCATTTTGACAAAAAAAAAAAAAACTTTTAGGAAGATAATTCTTTCATTCACTCAGTAAAGATATGTTGAGAGTTTACAATCTGTCAGGCAATGTGCTAAGTGCTGAAGGAAGGATAAAAACTGTTTCTGACCTAAAGGAGGTTACTGGTTGTAGGGAGACAAGTGAGGAGACAGCAAAACAAAATGATGGCTGCTATGATGTAATAGATCAGGGATCAGCAAACTTTTCTGAAAAGGGTCAGATAGTTAATTATTTTTGGCTCTGTGGGTCATGCAGTTTCTGTTGCAAGTACTCAGTTCTGCTGTTGTACTGCCAGCTAAAAATTGGCATTTGCCATCTGCCTTTACAAGGGTTAAATCACAAGCTGCTGTGACTGCTGACCTTCAACACCCCCTGAAAGGAGTTCAGCGTAGAGATCAAGAATGAGGCAGTCTGTGCCCTGTGAAAAACTGGCAGAACAGACCTTCAGATAGATAGATATTTTCAGGAGAAGATTTTATGAGCCCAATTCTTGGATCTCCTCATCTCTAGAAAAGCACTAAAATCATAAATGGTGATATCTGCTCTTCGGGACTAGCAGTAGCCTTCACAAGACTATCAGCAACCTTGTGTAAAAATATGTGCTTGATTGCATGTACTTCCCCTTAACCAAAATCACATATATACTGACCTACCCCCTTACATCTTCAGAGCAGTTTCTCAGAGCTATCTGAAATGCTTCCTCCCAGGCTATAGTCTTCATCTGGCCTCCAAATGAGGCAAACTTAACTCACAACTCTCATGTTGTGCATTTTTTTCAATTGACAGTACTAAAGCACTTGTTTCATACTATACAAAAATAGGTAGGAGGCCAGATTTGTCTCTAGTCCATAGTTTTTTTGTCTGTAGTTTGTTGACTCCTGAGATAGAAGGATCAGGGTTCCTGGGAGGAGTGGTTTTAAGGGAAGTCTTTCTGGACAAAAGTATGACAAACAGGTTTAAATATAGAGTACAGATAATTCAGGTGAAAATGAGTGAAGAAATAATATGCAAAGCATAAAATAGCATGTGCAAATAATAGCCATCTATAATAGCCTCCAAAACTGAGTACTTACTCTGTACTCTGCACTTTACATAAATTATTTAATTTATTCATCTCAATATCCATATGAAGTAGTCATTATTATGTCTATTTTGCAGAGAAGAAAATTGAGACTTAAAAAATTAGGCATCTTGCTATGGTCACACAGATTATAAGTACCAAAGGGGTGTTTTGAAACCAGATCTAAGTGATTCCATGCATGCATGAGCTCTTAAACATTAAATTATACGATGCCAACAGATTTTTAGCTATTTAGAAAACAGCAAATACCATGGCCAAGGCATTGAATGGATTTGAGTTGATGGAAGAAATGGGGCAAGATCAATGCTGTATTAGTGACTTTGGAATTTATCCTGAGGGTTAAGGAAGAAGTATTATAGGATTTTTAAGCAACAGACCTGTGGTTTAGAAAAATGATTCTAGCCACATGGTGGAGGAAAACTCATTGATAATCAAGGCCCTCAATCAATATTTGTTAAATTTTTAAAAATAATGAGTGTATTAAAAGGGTTGAAACAGGATACATGAAATGTATTTGGAAACTAGAGCAGTGATCTAGGGAAGAGGTTATGAGGGTCTAAATGAAGACAGTGATTGAGGGAATGGGAGAAGAGATAATAGACATACAGTTGTTCTCAAATTTAATTCCCTAGCATAATTACTGTGGTGCTTTAAAAAATTCCACATGCTAAATGTCATTCCTGGAGATTCTGATTCAATAGGCCTGGGTGGGAACTAAGCATCTACACTTTGTAAAGATTTCATGGATGAATCCGTCAGCCGCATAAAGAAGCCCTGGGAAATAGAATGAGTACCATGTAAATTATGGCACATTTACTAAGATTAGGAATGAATGAAGAGGAAGAAGATAAATTTCAAACTGAACAAGGTACAGCTGAGTCAATTTAGGTGCATCAAATGGAGACATCTGACAGGCACTGGTTAGAGTTTCCAGAGCTCAGGAACAGGGCTAGACAGCCAATAGAAACACGGAAGTCAGTAATCATTCATAGAAAGAAGATTAAACATATGTTCTATAAGTTATGTTACAGCTGAATTCAAGATCAGAATGCCTCAGAGGGCAATCAGGCATTGGAACAGAGGCCTATTGGCTTCCTAGTACTTTAAAACACACCACTTTTCTTTTTTTCTTTTTTTAAAAATTTTATTTATTTATTTATTTATTTATTTTTGGCTGTGTTGGGTCTTCTTTTCTGTGCAAGGGCTTTCTTTAGTTGCGCCGAGTGGGGGCCACTCTTCATCGCGGTGCGCGGGCCTCTCACTGTCGCGGCCTCCCTTGTTGCGGAGCACAGGCTCCAGACGCGCAGGCTCAGTAGTTGTGGCTCACGGGTCTAGTTGCTCCGCGGCATGTGGGATCTTCCCAGACCAGGTCTCGAACTCGTGTCCCCTGCATTGGCAGGCGGATTCTCAACCACTGCGCCACCAGGGAAGCCGAAAACACACCACTTTTCAACCGTGGGTTTGTCCTTTATTAGGGTCAGCAAGGTGCTACATGCCAGCATGGTGCCATAAAATTTCCAGAAATTAGGCATTTTCTAGTGCTTTCCTCAAATGCGGAGTATAAAGTTGTTTTTAATGGGGCTGAGTTGGTCAGGAGGAGACAATCCCCAACAGCACTAACACTCAGTGTACACCAGCTAATCGGAACACACCCCCATCCCTGGGGGAGGCAGTTGCCACAATTAGCAGAACTTTTGCAAAACAGAAGAAGTAAGTGAGTACAAAAGAGAATGGGCTGTACACTTAGTCAACACCTACAGCAATTTCTAATGTTTCATTTAACAGAAATAGTCCGTGCCATCAGTATAAAGGACAATGCCTATCTTTTGTTTGTTGGAAATAAAGCATATATCCAACTCTCATAAGGATAACTAAAACCATTTTGATTTTTTTTAAGAAAGGGAAGCTAGGGCAGAGACAGGTCTGAAACTTTCACAGTTTAGATGGCATCTTTCATGAAATTCTTGATACTGAGTCAAATTAACAAGAAGCTTTTGATAACTACTCTGAAGAAGCATTATAGAAGTGCATTTTTGTACATTTGGTCTTGAGGACAATTATCTAGTAAATCAATGACTGATGGTGGGTAAATGAATGCACAAGAGCCTTATTTATTTATTTATAATTTCTGCTCCTTGGATTCCCAAGAGAACTTGAGGTGGCTTACAATAAAAATGTTTATATGTATATTTTATTTTATTTTATTTTTTAAAAAATTTTATTGGAGACTAGTTGATTTAAAATATGTTAGTTTCTGCTGTACAGCAAAATGAATCAATTATATATATACATATATCCACTGTTTTTTTAGATTCTTTTCCCATATAAGTCATTATAGAGTATTGAGAAGAGTTCCCTGTGCTATACAGGGAACTGTATATTAGTTATTAGTTATCTATTTTATATATAGTAGTGTGTGTATGTCATTCCCAATCTCCCAATTGATCCTCCCTCTCCTTTCCCCCCTGGTAACCACAAGTTTGTTTTCTACATCTGTGACTCTATTTCTGTTTTGTAAATAAGTTCATTTGTACCCTTTTTTAAAATTCCACATATAAGTGATATCATATGATGTTTGTCTTTCTCTTTCTGACTTACTTCACTCAGTATGACAATCTCTAGGTCCAAAAATTTTTATTTTTATTAAGGCAAAAAATTTAAAAGTCAGTATTAAAAGGGCCATAATGAGACACAGTGACCCTCCCTCTGCTTTCTCCCTGAGTCCTTCTCCCCCTGAACAATTATTTTTCAACTTTTTCATGTTTTTTCCTGATATTTGAACGTAATATATATGTTGCTATTACTTGACTTAATCTTTTTAATATATTAACTTCATTTTATATTAGTTCTCCTAACCCCCCTTAATTCTCCCTTTTCCATCCTTCTAATAATAGTTCTATCACAATGTTTGATTGAATCAATAGGCAGTGTCTACCTCATGTCACTATGCATATTATTCATTGTGGAGCCAAGTAGCATATCATGACTGTTTCCCTTCCAGCACAATATTCTCTATCCTCCATATCCCCAGAATTAATAATTTGCTTGCTTTTTCATTTACTGAACTTTATGTATGTATTGCTAATTCTTCCCAGTAGCACCAATAAGTTCATATGGTTTTCCAAATACTTACACAACTAACCTATATTTATTATTTTTTTCTTTCTTTCTGGAGAATGTCCTCCAGACCCTTCCACTTATCAGCTCTATTCTGGACAGGTTTCTTCTAATGCATAGGTGTCCTTTTGGGAACTTCTCTTTCTACTTTTCTACATTGGATTCCTGTTTCTTGAATCCAGTGGTTTCTTCTTTCTTGGTTTAGTGCCTTGTTTTTCTGGATGACATCCTTCACTAGCCTACAAAGAAGTGGTGCATGAAAAAGAATATTTTTTAAGTCTCACTTTTTGAAGATGTCTTTTTCCATTCCATGGAATTTTAAAATTTGGGTTATCTTATTTTTAAGTTCCATGTGCTCTTTGTTGTCCCTTTATCACAGCATCTCTTTTGTGTTAGAAATGAAATAAATCTTTTTGGTGGTATTAATTATAATGATTTCTTAAAGTTTTCTTATTTTTCCCTGCTAACATTCAGTATAGTGTTCTATGTATGTCAATTAGGACAAGCTGGTTGATAGTGTTGTTCAATTCTTCCATATCCTTACTGATTTCCAGTACATATATTCTATCAGTTACTAAGAGAGATGTGTGAAGTCTCCAACTGTAATTGTGGATTTGTTGATTTCTACTGTCAGTTCTATCAGTTTTGCTTCATGTATTTTAAAGTTCTATTGTTAGATGTATATACATTTAGTAGTATTATACCTTCTTAATAAATAAACCCTTTTATTATTAGTGATGATAATCATTAACATTATGTAATCTCTCTCTCTCTCTCTCTCTCTCTCTCTCTCTCTCTCTCTCTCTTTGGTAATAATCCTTGTTTTGAAGTCTACTTTGTCTGATACTAATATAACCGATCAAATTTTTTTTAATTATTTTATTTTATTTTATTTTATTTTTTGGCTGCTCTGTGCAGCATGTGGGATCTTAGTTCCCTGACCAGGGATTGAACCCATGCCCCTTGCATTGGAAGCAGGGAGTCTTAACCACTGGACTGCCAGGGAAGTTCCCAATTTTTCTTTTGATTAAATTTTACATGGTATGTCTTCTTTTTCCACTTTTATTCTTGCCAATCTATATTTTTATATTTAAAGTTGGGTTTTTATACTTAGCTCAGCAGTTAGATATTGATTTTCTTTTTAATCCAATCTTACCATCTCTGCCTTTTAATTGGAATGCTTAGACAATTTACTTTTAATGTGATTATTGTTATTGTTACATTTAAATCAGCACTCTGCAGTTTTTTTCTCTATTTTTCCTATCTATTATTTTTTTCCCCTCTTCCCCTTTATTTTCTGTGTATCTACTATAGGTTTTTGCTTTGTGGTTACCATTAGGCTTACATAAAACAACTTATATTGATAACGGTCTATTTAAGTTGATATCAACTTAAGTTTGAACACATTCTAAAGCTCTATGTTTCTATTTCCCCACTGATGCTTTATGTTTTTGATGTCACAATTTACATCTTTTTATCTGTGTATCCATTAACAAAATACTGTAGTTACAGTTATTTTTATTTTTATTTTTTTTTGTGGTACGGTGGCCTCTCATTGTTGTGGCCTCTCCCGTTGCGGAGCACAGGCTCCGGACGCGCAGGCTCAGCGGCCATGGCTCATGGGCCCAGCCGCTCCGCGGCATGTGGGATCTTCCCGGACTGGGGCACGAACCCATGTCCCCTGCATCGGCAGGCGGACTCGCAACCACTGCGCCACCAGGGAAGCCCCTACAGTTATTTTTATTATTATTGTCTTTTAATCTTCTTACTAGCTTTATAAATAATTAAGTCACCACCTTTACACTATTAGATTATTTAAATTTTACTATATATTTACTTTTACCAATGAGATGTACACAGTTCACTCTTGAACAATGCAGTGGTTGGGGTATCGACCCCCCTGCATAGTTGAAAATTTTCATATAACTTTACAGTCAGCCCTCCACATCCTTGGTTCTGCATCCACGGATTCAACCAACAGTAAATCATGTAGGACTGTAGTATGTATTTACTGGAAAAAAAATCCATGTTTAAGTGGACTGCACAGTTCAAGGGTCATATTGTTCAAGGGTCAACTGTGCTTTGCTATGTTTTTCTGTTACTAATTAGTGTCCTTTTATTTCAGCTTAAAGAAGTCTCTTTAACATTTCTTGTAAGACATGTTATTTCTTTCATTTGTCTTCTTTTTCTGTCTGTTTTTGATTAGTTGAATATTTTATATAATTATACTTCATCTCCTTAGTTGTTTTACTAGTTAAACTACTTTCTCTAATTTTGTTTTTAGTAGTTGCCCTATTACTAAACAAAGTTTACAGCATACAGCCTTAGTTTATTTCAGTCTAGCTTCAAATATTATAATATCACATTTTTTATCCTGTAAGAAACTTGTGACAGTAAACTTTCGATTTTTCCCTCCCTTTCATTGTGCTATTATTATCATACTTTTTATTTTACCTGTGTTATAAATTCAAAAACATTGTTACTGGGTTTTTTTCTTTAGATAATTTTGGGATAGAACATTTAAAAATATTCTTTTATAGCTATCTTAATTTCTATTATTTCCAGGACTCTTCATGTTTTTTATATATATTTCTAATTTGCTCTCTGAAGGACTTCATTTAACATTTCTTAAAGTGTGTGACTACTGGTAATGAATTCTATTATCTCTTGTTTATATAAAGAGTTCTTTACTTTTACTGGATATACAATTCTGGGTTGACAGATTTTTTTCTTCATTTCTTTCTTTTAGTACTTTAAAGATATTGTCTTGTGACTTGTATAGTTTCTAATAAGGTCTGCTGTAATTCTAACTTTTGCTCCTCTATACATAATTTGTCTTTTTTTTTTCTGCTTCAGCCTTCAAATTTTCTCATTATCTTTGTTTGTTTTTTTAACAATTTGTGTATTGTCTTTGTGATTTTAAAATATTATTTTTACTGCTTGGGTTTCTCTGAGATTCTTGGATATATTTTTTGTCATGTTTTATTACTTCTGGAAAATTCTTTGCTTTTAACTCTTTACATATTTCTTCATAAAATAATTTCTTATTTTTCTTCTTCTCCTGGGCTTCAAGTTACATGTATATTGGACCATTTGATATTGTCCCACAGTTCTTGAATGCTTTTTTCTGTTTTTTTTTTTCATACATTTTCTTTTTCTTTTCAGGTTGATTAATTTCTACTAACTTTTCCTAAAGTTTTCTGCTCCCCCGTTTATTTGTACTTTCTTTTTTAAAAAAAATCAGATCTTCTCTGTTCTTCATTTTAATCAAGGTATTTCTGAGTCATTTTGTTCCATGATTATTTCTACTTAACAAAATAGAAATGCTTTCTTTTGTTTCTATTTTGTTATTTTGAGATTTTGCATTAACTATTTTATCATTTCTATTGTTTTTACTTTTACTCTTTTTTCACCCTAGTTTACTGAATGGAATGCTCAGCTCTTTTAAGAAAAAATGGTTTTTTGTAATGTTTCATTTCATACTATTTCTTCTAAGTGATGCTTAGCTGCACCCCATGTTTTGATATATAATGCTTTCATTATTGTTCAATTTTAAGTATTTTCTAATTTTCATTATAATTTCTTTTATAAACTCCTTTCCATTGCTGAACTCTGGAAAAATCAAATACATAAATAAATTTTAAAAACTTCATTTCCATTATGATTTCTTTATTTTAAAGCTGTAATATTATAATTGTAACTTTCAAATGGGTGTTTGTCATCATTTTTTATGTTATTGAGACTTAGAGGAAAAAAAGTCCTTATTAGCAATTGGCATGAGATTTACACAGCACAATTTTGAAAATTATAACCAGTTTTATATACAGTTCACCCTTGAACAACTTGGATTTGAACTACACAGGTCCACATATATACAATTTTTTTTCAATAAATACAACAGTAATACATGATCTGTGGTTCATTGAATCTTCAAATGCTGAACCACAGATATGGAGGGCCAACTGTGGGACTCAAGCATCCGCAAAATTTTGTTATCCATGGCTGGTCCTGGAACCCATCCTTCATGGATACCAAGGGAAGACTGTATTTCATTCGTAACAAATCTTGGCCTTGTACTTCTGGTCTTCTACTATAGGTACACCAAATATTAATACTCAGGTTAATGGGAAGGTGTATAAAAATTTATATAGGAGAAGCCAGGAAATACAAAGATGGAATAAAATATAAGATTAAGAAAATACTTGGTCTGTTGTTTCAGCTGCGGTCCTGAAGTTGAACTTTACAGCAGTCAAAACACAAATAGTGAACACTAATTAAATTTCCCACAAGGAAAATGTGAACTTATTCTTTAGAAAATAGTTTTCCCTAGTATTCAGGACACATTTGTCTCAAAAAAGTTTTTCATAAGAGGGACACTTCATTGTGTAAGTGAGCTACTCAACAACTTCTCAATAATAAACATAGTAATGGTATCACAACAGTGCCCATGTCCATGCCTCTATGTAGTTCATGACTCTAGAAGGCATCATTTACAATGTCTTCTGTGCCAATGGCTCTCACTGACATTACACAGGATTTACACTGCCCATCTATACACAGAGTTCCTGCAATATATAAACCGAGGCCATAACACTGAATGTAGCTTAGTGAAAAGCTTCTCCAAGAGAGAAATTTGCTGTGATTCCTTTGAATAATTTCACCCTGAGCAATGGTCCCAAAACTAAGGGCTATGGAAAAACCCTAACCATTATTCATGACAACGTAATATCTGCCTCTTCTAAATGGCTCCACAGTTTTAGTAGCTGTGTGGTCTTAGGCAAGTTAGTTAACCTTTCTAAACTTCAGTTTGCTCATATGTAATATAAGGATAATAGTTAAACCTGCTTCATAGGGTAGTTTTAACATCCAAGTGAGAACATCTATATAAAACACTGAGCAAAATATAAAGCTATAATTATTTTAAAGTTGAATATGTTCTTAGACTTCAATACAACAGGGTTTCCATATGGTAATGGAAATACAAATATTTAATTGTCCATATATTCTCCTATATTGATTTTACTTTTAATAAAGGATGAACTATTAAAAACAAATCAGTTATTAACTCTTATAAAGAAAGCATACAAGATTACTCACACATGCTCATATTTAGCTTAAGGAAAGCCATCTGTGGTATTCCTCCCTGCAGATGAAGTCATAAGGCCCAGTTTCAAGTGATGTCATTGTTACTTAGTAAATGTGCATTCTTAGGTACATAACGTAGTATCTCTTGGTTCATTTCTTCATCTGTAGAACTGAGGGATTGGAGTGGATGATTTCTGAGGTCCCACTGTGCATTCACCGTATATGATTCTTTGGCTCTTGTTGGTACTACTTTCTGAATAGCTCAAAACAACAGGATCAACAAATTTGAAATCCATCATGGTCCAAAAGTCTGAGATTAGTGGGAAATGTGGTAGTAAAGTTCCAGTGCAACAACAAATCAATATCTAACTGCCATTTTGCTGTCTTCAAAATGCAGCCCTTTATATCAACAGAATGATACAGAGCTCCGTTTCTTGGAAAGCAATCCAAGAAAGAGTGATTTAGAGAGAAAAGCTCAAGGAAAGATAAGCAAAGTCAAGGAGAAATACAAAGGTGGCTCATAAAATTGACCCACATCAAGAATCAAATTGATGTTAGGATTCAAGCTAATATTTACTAGCTGCTTAGAAAAAAAAATCCCCTGCAGGACGAAAAAAAATGTTTGAAAGGATACAAATTTGTTAGATGTCTATAAGCATTTGGAAAGGGATATGGAAAAAGAAAAAGAAGAAAATTGAAAGCCCTGAATGTCTTATGTTATTTTAGAGTAGAAATTAAATGCACAGATTGAAGGAGGCTTTTTGCATGTAACTGCAATAGCTACACCTACCCAGTGCTCTCCTTTGTTCCCCTTAGCCAGTCTAATTGTTTCATATAATAAAAACATCAGGGTTACTCTCAGTTTTTTTTTAACTTGTAAGCAAAAGATATCATTAGTGTTGCTAATCATCCCTTTCATATTTCACGAACAAATACGTTGTGCAGGTGTCCAATCAGAATAAAGTAATCCCTCACCCTAGAGTAAATTCCATTTAATTCCCTCACACTATCTTGCCTCTGTGACTCAACTTTCTAAGCAGAGTTCACATTTGTGTTCTGCTTAGTTTTTATACCTACAACTCATAACAGTGGGATGGGAGAGTGTGAAAAGTTCCCTTCTATTTTATTATGAGGGATAGATCTGTTGATATATGGTGACCTGAAGGAAAAAAATGAACACATTTAACTGATTCCAAATATGTTATTTTCATTGATGATTCTCTGGTTATGAAGTCGGGATATTTTGATTGAGCCTTCCTTAGAAGAATTGGACTTTTCTTTCTGTTGTTTACCACAGAATTATCCCAGCTGGGGGTCCAAAATAAAATTTATTGTTTATACTTGCCTCAGCCTTCTGTAGATTTCAAATAGAAACATTAAAGCCCTGTGGGGAATGGTGAACTCTCATTGATTTTGAACTGAATTATCAAATATTCACTGGGATGATAGATAAACCTGTAGCAGTTTATATTACCCTTAAAAATGGCAAGACTTTAAAATTTCTGCAAACCCCCTCGAAAAACTAAAAAACATAAATATCAGTGCCAATCAGTGTTAAGAGCTCATTCAACTTTTATTAAGAAAACTAAGTTCATTTATTTTCTCACTTAGTCTTTGGTATATAAAGAAGAAATACATTAGTAAACAATATGCATCCTCCTTTTTGACTTAGGCAATCCTACCATAGATATGATTGTGCAGCTTGTTTCTATAATTACCATTTTTATGATATTTTGATTCTGTTATTCCTTTGTCAGTCGATACTTAGAAGTTTTTTGCATCTTCTTAAGTTTGAAAGTCTGACAAATTTTAAGCTTAAAATGTTTGCTAGGTGAAATGCTCCCAAGTGCTTTTTTCTTTTTTTTTTCAGGATCTAAAAACATTTTATGTGACCCCTTAGAGCTAGAAGTATTGATTTTTTTAATGGGTACACTTTTCTCAAATGGAGTCCATCGTTTAAATCCAACATCCACTCCTTGTTGAAGGAGCAGTTTCTTGTTTCCAAGTAATTACTGTTCTCTTTTTTTTTTTGCCACTGATAATGCTATGTTTAAGGATCTATGTATTCTTTCTCTCAAGGAAATTTAAAGTTGGTCTTCCATGCCAGAAAACAAGGAGGAAAGTGAATGTTAATAATTGATAAGTTGTTTTAAAAGTTATGTCACAGAATTTTAAAACAGAATTTTGAGCTTTATTCTACATAATAAACATCGTTTATATCTTTTGAGATCAGGTGGGTATATCTTCCCAGATTGGAGGAGATAGGTCCACTATTTTTCTTTTCACTTTGTACAAATTTTCTCAAGAAGTTAGGGATTGAAATCTGTCAGATATTACGATTTTTTTTATTCTACCTTTATGAAAAATATGAAAAGCATCCTGAGAGCAAAGAAGTCATGGTATCCATTCTCCCAGAAGTTCGAGTCACTTACATTGTTGATCACATAACCACTAGGCCCTCTGCCAATAACCTAAGATATATGATGGTAGATGATGATAAGGAAGGCATTCTTTTATGGGTTTGCAGTTACTCTCTTGCCTTAGGCAAGGTGGAGTTGAGATCTGTCTGGTCTCTCTCGGTTCTTTCTAGCTGCCTGGACAAGGTGTAGCTCATCCATCCATTTTGACACCAACCTCCTAAGATGGCCTTGCTCATAGACCTGGGCTACTAGCCAATATTCATTAATTAAACAAAAGTTATCTGACAGTTTGTTAATTCAAGGACAGTTTGCTCTGACTCTATACAGCTTAGGAAGATAGTCCAACCAGAGAAAGTTGAGAGTTCATGGTATGGTGAAAAAGCACAAATAGTTCAATGGGTCTAAAATGTAACATTCAAGAGGCTCATTATGAGAGATGAGGCTGGAGAAGTTTGAAGAAAGAGGAAGGCAAATTGTTGGGTGCCTTATATGCTGTGGTATAGAGTTTGTACTCAATTCTGAAAGCAGGAGAGCCATTGAGTGACTATGAGTAGGAGAGTAACATATTAATTAATTGTTTTGTTTGTTTTGTTATTTTGCAAAAATTCAGTCTGGAAGCTCTTTGAAGAAAAGTTAAGAGCAGGAGAAACTGGAGTCCATCTGACCAGCCAGGAAACTCTTTATCAACTTATTTAAGAAATCTAAATGCATAACAAAAGCAGCAACTATGGATTGGCATACAAAGACAGATTGGAAAGACGTTGAGAGAATAGAATAGGTAACATTTATTGTTTATTTAGATATGGGGATATAGATATAGGTAGGAACAAATTCACTGCTGCAGAAACTCATAATCATTTCCAGTCCTGCAACCAGAGAAATTCACATCCAGGAAGTAGTACCATTCCCTGAAAGAAAAAACAGGGGAGGGGGGGAACAGATTTTAGAGGGAAATAATGCTGAATTCAGTTGAATCAGTATTAATTCGTACCCTCTTTAATTAAATGGATATTTTACTTCTTCCAAATACTCTCTTTACCATTCAACACCTGTGGTCTTCTTGACTCCTGTCTCAGTGGTCCAGGAAGCAACCATTTTAGGGGCATCTGCAATATATTTTTGCCAAAGAAGTTTCCCTTGCATAAACTGCTTTCCTCTCTGCTTTAACAACCCTACTTCTCCTTTAAGGCCTAGCTCATTCTCTACCTCTTATATAGTGTAAGTAATCCATACCACATTTTAACAGTTGTGTCCGCTGGGCCCTATAGGCCTTAAATATTTGAAATCTTCTTTCCTTTCCATTTGCCCTCTCTACCACCACCATTCTGTAGACTATCTTTTCTAAAGTGTGAGATATGTCGCAATGGTAGTACTTGAAATGATTTTGGAAGATACACTAAGATGGTCTTAAATAAGATAGAATCACATAGTGAGAAAACATTCCTCTTTCAATTCTCTTTCATATATTCAGGTTAATTCAAGAGGGAAGGTTCAATTTTGACTGTAATGAAATAATATTAATCTCCTTTAAACCAAAAGCTAGCAAACCTCCATTAGAGCCTTTTAAGAGTCAATGTTACATAGCTAGAATTAGATAATTTCTTTGTTTTGTTTTTTATTGCATTCCCTTCTGTTTTCAAAAAGTGATAGTGTTGTGTGTGTTTTTTTTTTTAATTATTTAGGGCGGTGAAACAGAACTTTCTTTTTAAATACATTTATTTCAGTTAAGAAGTGAATTGAGTAAATTAATGACAGTATTAAAGAATTAATATAGATGGTGTGCCAATATGGGAAAAATTATGAGAGTATTATATTTGTCTCATGAATATAGCAAAAATCAGAAATCTCAGATGCAGATCACTAAGTCTGGGAAACATAATTATGATTCCCACCAAGCCAAACTACTTGGTTTTCTGCAAATACACATTCCTATTTCAGACTTTTATGCATTTGCTGTGTAGGTACCTTAGCTTGGATATTTCCCCCAGCCTTTTCCACTTAACTTAGTTTCTACATCTCCAATGTGAAACCTTTGCTTATCTTCTCCTATTTACTCTGTATAAACTGTCACATTAAACTGTACTACAAGTATTTGTACAAATATCAAACTCCCCAAATGATTGCAAACTCTTCATAGGCAGAGATTGGTGTCATTCATCTTTAAATCTCTAGTTTCTAGCACAAGGACAGATACAAAATAAGCAAATGTTTGATGAATGAATTAATAAAAATTTTGCTTATCTCTTGCAGATTAATAATGTTGTTACTTACATTGTTAGTTTTTTTAAACAATGAGTGAAAGTAGTAATAATGATTCTAGTCTGTGTGCATCTGGCATGTGTAGGTGTGTTTTAGCAGAACAATGTGAATGTACTTAATGCACCAACCTAGACACTTAAAAATGGTGCAATGGTAAATTTTACATTATGTGAACTTGTCCAAAATTTTAAAAAAAAACTTTACAGAAGATAAACAAAAATTTAAGATTTTAATGTTATTTATTATGTGAGCTGAGCAGACATCCCAAAAGGTGTCTACTCCCTCTGTTCAGGCTCCGTCAAGGGCTGACCACCCTGACTGTCCCCAGTGTGCTTGGGTTCTCCAACCACTATGTTATTTCAGTAATTTGAAAGTAAGTATGAAGCAGCAATGGGTCCAACACCCTTCCAAAAAACCTGAAGAACTGGATAAATGTACCTACCTGAAAAGTAATGCTTCCCACTCCATGAGACAGATATTGTCTATCATATCTTTATTTCCTTCATGTGTTCGTATCACAATGATCCTGTCTATTTATCTTTGCTCATTTACTGTCATCTCCACCTCCCACTCCAAGAATGTGAGCTTCGTGGAAAACCTTATCTGCTTTCTTCACTGTTATATCCCTATTACCTAGAAGAGTTCTTGGCATATAATTACTGTTAAGCAAATCGTTGGTAAATCAATAATTTAAAAATATCTCACATTCAGAATGCACTTTAAGAAATATGTGAATGTGGACTTCCTTGGTGGCGCAGTGGTTAAGAATCTGCCTGCCAATGCAGGCGACACACAATTCGAGCCCTGGTCTGGGAAGATCCCACATGCCGAGGAGCAACTAAGCCCGTGTGCCACAACTACTAAGTTGCTGTCTAGAGCCCGTGAACCACAATTACTGAGGCCGCATGCTGCAATTACTGAAGCCCGCGTGCCTAGAGCCCGTGCTCCACAACAAGAGAAGCTACCGCAATGAGAAGCCCATGCACCACAACTAGAGAAAGCCCGCACACAGCAACGAAGACTCAACACAGCCAAAAATAAATAAAAATTAAAAAAAAAAAGATGGCTTGCACAAAGAACCCCTGAGAGGATGGAGGCTTGTAGTTACCTGCTGCAACAGATATGTGAGTGGGGTACATCACTAAAAATAGAGAGATGTTTAAGAATCTGGTGCCCTCTTCTCCTCCAGCAGCCAGTCAAATTCCAAATCTCACAGATGTAGTCTGGAGGTATATCCTTAATATAATTTAAAAAGAAGATGCTTGGATCTAAGCATACCAGAGGGATGGGATAGTATACTGGAACTGAGTAAAAAAAAAACAAACCCTCTTCTTTGGAGAAACTAAAAGGTCTAAGAGAAAGGATCTCCCAAGTCTGACAAATTATAATAGTGGGATTGCAACTAAAATTTGCTGCTTTTAAGAACTACACTTGAAAATATGAATGAGGAGACATTTGAGGAAAACCTCCAAACCTTCAAATGAATGAGGGAGCCTAAGAAACCAACAAAAACATACAAATAAAAGGAATTATGAGAAAATAGAAATGAGACAGGAAAAGCTAAAGATTTTAAACAAACATTACAGTACACCATGATATTGGATAGATAAGAGAAATTATCACTTCCATCAAAAAACATGATGCCATGAAAAAATAATTTGAAAACATGAGAGAGATAGCCAAACCAAAAGTTTAAAAGGAGGGTGGAAGATAAAGCTAAATGAATTTCTCAGAAAGTAAAAGAAAATGACAAAAAATGAAACAAGGAAGGAAACAAATAGCCTGTTAAACCCTTGACCAAGAAGGGTTCCTGAAAGGTAGACAAGAGAAAATGGGGAGTGGCAGTGGGAACTATCAAAATAATGGAGGGAATTATCCAGAGTTGAAGATCAAATGTCATCAGATTGAAAGATATCATTGAATGTTACCCTCACCCTCCAAAAAAGGTGCAGCATCATAAAAGTTCAGCTCACCAACGTTAAAAAGGAGATCCCAATAGCTTCCAGAGTGAACAAACACAAGGAATAGAAATACAAAGGGCATTGGATTTCTTACCTGAAAGTTATATTTTCAAAACTGAGACAGTTATTTCATCTCAGGATCTGTAGCAGGTAAAACAGTCAATTGAGTGAGAGCAGAATAAAGGTATTTTCAGACATACAAAGACTTAAAATTTTACCTCACATGGGGAGAAGAGACAACTCTTTTGCATAGAAGAATTCCAAATAGCTTATTAGCTACTCCCCCCTTCAAGAAAGTAGAGCTTTACTCTCTACTCCTTAAGTGACATGTGGCACTTAATGACTTGTTTCTAATGAGTACTATATGGAAAAGAGGAAAACATAACTTTACAAGAGAGAAACCTACCTGGCAAACACTACCTTAACCAGATGATCAAGTTTAATATCATTGGTGATAAGTCACGTTGTTAATGTGCACCTTTGATATGATGTAATGAAATAGCACTTTTTCCCCAAAACACATTACCCAGTTTAATCATGAGAAAAAAAAATCAGACAAATCCAAATTGGGGGACATTCTCCAAAATTCCTGACTGGTGCTCCTCAAAACTGTCAAGATCATCAAAACAAAGAAAGACTCTGAAATATTATAGCCAAGAGGAGCATAAGGAGGCATGCCTGCTAAGTGTAATATGGTATCTTGGATAGGATTCTGGAATAGAAATGGAACATTAGGGAAAAAAACTAATAAAATCCAAATAAAATGTGGATTTAGTTAATAATAAGATATCGATATTCACTCATTAGTTGTGACAAATGTACCATAGTCATGTACTCTGTTAATAACAGGGGAAACTGGATGTGGGGCATAGGGGAACTCTCTGTACTGTCCTTCCAACTTTTCTCAAAATCTAAAACTATTTTAAAATAAAAAGTTTACTTTTATACAATTAACATCCACAAAGTTTTATTGGATGCTTCTGGAAGTTTTGAAAGTAGAGTAAGTAAAGGAAGACATGAGATTAGAAAATAGATGATTTGGCACAGGAATGTGCCGTGAGTATGAAGAATACTGAGTTTCATTTTGATTGAGGTCTTTTGAAGCCTCAAACAAGAAGGTCTTCTGGAAAATGATGCAATCTCAAAATTAACAATATGACAGAGCACTAGAAAACAAGTCAAACCTATGACAGCTTTGATAGAAAATTATGATCAGGAATATTGTCTTCTACATAAAAAAGGAAAATGAGATAATATATGAAAATTAGGAAAATCTAAAGAAAGAGTGTGCAACAAAAGAAATGTAATTATAGCTCCCTATGTGGATCTGAGGTAGACAACACTCTTTCCATAATATCACAGAATGCATAATAAACTAACTCTCTTAGAGAATGAGGAATTGAATGGTGATGTAAGGGAGTTAACTTCTTATCTAGTGTAACAATCAATAGTAATGCTTAAAATTGATAAAAACCAACACAGTAGTATATTTTTCTAAATGGGCATAAATACCAGGAGAAATAGCTAAACCAGTTGAAAGTGGTTTACTCTGTGTAGCAGAACTGAATAGTAAGGAGATGCAAGGCAGGGTTCTACTTTATTTTTCATACGCATATTATAATTTTTTGTAGTTTAGTCAAATATGGAGTTTATTGCATAAAAATTTTGTTGTAAGAGTTTAAAATTTTTTTTATTGAAGTATAGTTGATTTACAATGCTATGTTAGTTTCAGTTGTATAGCAGCGTGATTCTTTTTGTTTTGGATTTTTTTTCCATTATAGGTTGTTACAAGATATATATATATATATATATATATATATATATATATATATATATATATATATATATATATATATATATTTTATCACTAGGTCTTCAGTACCTGCTGAGTGAGTGCCTGCTCCCTAGTAAACAACCCCTAAACATTTGTAGACAATTTGAAAAAAATTAAAGTTTCATGCTGTGTATTTGCAGTTGATAATATGAAATCACTTGGTATCAATATTTTGACATCTTCTCTGAAATCTTCTGCTTTGTCAGTTGTTAAGATGAAGATACTACTAATTATCTAATAGCATTTTGGTAAAGATGTATAAGGACAGCATGCATAGTGTGTCTAGCACACTGACTGGCTCATAGTTAGAACTCAATAAATATGAGGTTTTCCCCTCCCCCCATGCTTTTTTTCCCTTCACTATTGGCACACCTAATTATCCTATTTCAAGCTTATTCCATACATTTCATTAAAAACAATTATTTTTAAACCTTTCCAGTGAGCTAGAGAAGGCCTTTTTGTAGATTAATCACTCTTCCATCAGATACTTCTTTGTTTCCCTTATACTTTCCACCTTTAACAAATGTTTTATTTATAGGTATATATTAACTAACATGTGATAAAAGTAAACATTTATATATAGCAATCTCTAGCTTAATATTATTAATCCATTCAGATATTCTGTGCAAAATAAAAATGAATCTAGCCTGGAGGCATTCCCATCACTTTAAAAGGAAAAACTCTAAAGTGTTGCTTGTCAACTCCAAACTCCTAATCAAAGCTAGAACGGAAGAAAAAGAAAAAACTTACAAATAATAACAAACTATTACATTGGGAAATGGAAAACATCATTTTGAAACCATCAAATAACATATTTGTAAAAAACAAAACAAAAGCCCCACATCTCTGTGTATGTAGTACCATGGCCTCCCTTAATACCAGCAGCATTTGAGATGCATAATCACTTTATTGATGGTCTGCTGACACTTTTCAAATAATCTATATGTACTACTAATTATAATTAGATTACATTTCTAAACTTTTTCCATTAAACTTTTTTTTTAATGTTGTATTGTGTTCTGGGGATACTGATATAAAATTTCCATATAAACATTAGATGAAAAATGTAGTGAAGGATATTTATATTCTGGGAAGTTTGGGTATTGAAATCAAGAAGTATTTTTACTGGCAAAACACTGATGTGGAGACATTCTGCCATTGTGCAAGCACACAGGCTCTAATACAGTTCCATTTTAAAGGGAAAAGTTTGAATGGTTATAGTATTCATGTTTTTAAAAATAAAAATTGAAATAGATACTTTTATTATCTTACACTACCTGAAATCACTAGAATCACAGCTTAGGATATATTTATCTAAGGCAACACCTTTATTGTAATAGGATAAAATTTAGGTCCACAGAAGTGAATTGATATTCAAAAGACATATTAAGTTAGTGGAAGAGCTGATTATTGCAGTGGAACTCCTTGTTCTGTGCTCTTTGATGTAAAGCACTATTGAATTACGTTTAAATTTTAAGGGAAGGCTTTAATCAGAACCAGAACCTATATATTAAGGTAATTTCTGTGATAATTTTCTCCTGTCATTCAAGAATTGCCAAAATGACAAGGGACATACATTTTTCGAATGTTATTTCACATTTGAAGAGTAATATAATTAGGGCAAGTATTTAAACTAAAAGAAAAAATTCAAGTGATTCTTATAAAGATAAGTGCAATTCAAGTTTCAAATTTATAAAAATAGTCTTTAACTTTACAAATCAATTAGGTTTTCAACTTTCAGCCTGAGTACATTTAAAAGTTCAAGTATTTATTTATGATCTTTGGCCTGTACAAAACTCATGCAATATACTATTTTCTCCTAGCATAGGTAACTTGTGCTTGATTTTAACTTCCTTATCAATATCAAAATTCATCCTAAATTTTTAAACCTCATCAAAGGCACTTTATCAATTGGATTTCTGTCAAGTTTAAAACTGTATTCATGACCCTGCCCTAGTGGCGCAGTGGTTAAGAATCCGCCTGCCAATGCAGGGGACACGGGTTCGAGCCCTGGTCCGGGAATATCCCACATGCCGCGGAGCAACTAAGCCCGTGCACCACGACTACTGAGCCTGTGCTCTAGAGCCCGCGAGCCACAACTACTGAAGCCCGCGCGCCTAGAGTCCCTGCTCCACAACAAAAGCCACCGCAATGAGAAGCCCGCGCACCGCAACGAAGAGTAGTCCCCGCTCACTGCAACTAGAGAAAGCCTGCGCGCAGCAATGAAGATCCAACGCAGCCAAAAATAAATAAATAAATTTATTTTAAAAAACTGTATTCATTCAATATTAAGGATTCTTTAAATTATAAATATCAGTTTAATTCTTAAATAACTGAACTTACTGTTGCATAAAAAACAATGAATCTTTGAATAGTATATTTGATAAGGCATGATTGCCAGTGCAGCACATTTTCAATATATCCAATATACCTTTGTGTTTAACATCATACATCTGTGGGATTTGGGGGGGAAATGGTCATTTTTAATTCTGCTGTCCATCTCTCATATTTTACAGATGAAGAGGTAGCATTAGAAACGTGTGCTTTATCCAAGGTTACAGCATAATGGTACCATTTTAAAGAGTTGCTACCTTGAAAGTTCATGAAGATGCTAAAATTGATTTAAGGCTATTCTGTTATTTCTTTCTTCTTTCTCCATGAGAAAAACAGCAAAGCCACTTAGGACATCAGATGACTTCTTTTTTCTAAGTATTTTTTAATGTTTTAAATATGCTTGAATTTGCTCTTAATGAGACCACTTGATTCCAGAAATGTCAAAAGTGGCAATCAATAATAATAATAAATATTTATCGAACACTTACTATTGAATGCTTTGGTCCTTGGGACAGTGAATTTTATTTTGATCTTAGCACTTTACTCAAAAACAAGAACAAAGTCAGATTGCTAAATCTTAGGAGGGAAGACTTGTCAGGGGGAGGCTTTTGCTATAAACAAATCATCAACCAACCAACCACTTTCTGAGACTTCTACCTATATGTATGCTGTTCACTTCTTCATTCATTTTACGTTCCCAGTGCAATTTTTAGTTTTAAATACAAGTAGTCAGGGGAAAGACAGTAATATAAAAACAAACTCTGATCCAATCATCTTGCTGAATCAGTGAGCTTTGGCCAGAAACAGGTGGGCTACCAAGACTGAGAATAGTGATGGGAATATTACTAGACATCTCAGAGGACCCAGAGACCAAAGTTAGAGGAAATCTAGAAACACCTGAAATGGTAGTAAAGGACAAAGCAAGGGTTTTTATCAGTGGTAAGTGGATGGACATTGAGAATTAGAATTTTTCATTGTTCAGGAATTGAGGCAGACAAGACAAAGATTGAAAGAACCAACACTGACCAGCGGTCAAAGCTGGCAGGCAGGGATGTCCATAAGAAGCATGAGGGGCTTTGAGATAAAGTTGAGAAAAAAATGCAGATGAGGTCATTTTCTGTACCAAACAGGAAGTTCATATAAACTGCTTACTAGCAAAATATTTAAATAAATATTAGTCAGTAAATCAGTCAGTCCCAGGCTTTGGACAGGCTAGAACCCAGTGGTGAGAGTAAGTAGAAGAGTTAACCTGGATGAAAAAGAGCAGATGAGAGATCTCATCTGAAGCAAGTAGTCCTTGCTTCAGGTAGGATGGCTCTCCTCATACTTATGGTGTATTGCTCTATTATCATCAGTATTTGTGCAGTAGTCTCTAAATTCTCTTACCAGAGGACAATTTTCTCAGTTTATATGGTCAAGTGTTATGGCCTTGATATTATTTCTATTTGTAGGCACACAGATAAAAAGCTGGTGTTGCATACTTCAAAGAGGTCTACATTTTAATAGTTAGATGTTCAGCAAAATATGTTAGGATTTGTCAGAGTGCCAAGATAACTTCCTATTAAATATTATAACATAACAAACACTTGGTTTGATATTTGTCATTTGCTGTCTTAATTTTTGCACCTTTGAAAAGATTTTGTTAACATATGAAAAATCAACTCTACTATTTTCCTACCAAGTCTACTATCACCTTACCATTGTGATCATAAAAAAATGATAATAATTTATATGCCTTAAAAAATTAAACCCATGAGCTTTATTCAAGTTTAATGAAGTAGTAAAGTTAGATGTATAATTAATTCAGACTCTTAGGAATAAATCCTTTTATCCTCTCATGCTAGAATTTTTGTTTTGAGCATATAGAAATGCACTGTGTTCATAAAGTCAAATGTATATTTTCAGTCTGGGAACATTGACCTATTCACCCAATCCTTCTTTAGAAAATTGATTTTTCTCAATGCAATATTTTATTGCTACTGCTATAGGACCACGGTTTTGACATTTTTTAAATTGGCAGTAAATGTGATATCATAATTTCTAGTTAATGCCTTATGGCATCCATAAATTAATAGGTGAATTGGAAGCAGGTATTGTCAAAGAGTGGATTTTTATAATCCATGTAAAGGGTTAGATTTTTAATCTGCATTGCTTTGAATTATGAAAGGTTACCTTTTTTTTTTTTCTGGAAAAGTTCTGTGAAAAACTTTTTTTCCACATGGAGGTTACTGTTTAAAGAGTACCATTTAATAGTGGAACAAATGATTCAAATTTTCCTGATAGAGAAGAGTGAAAGGGTAAACTCTGGATAACTGTGTAATGTTAGTATTTATGTCACAAGAGGAGTTTCCCTGAGGTAGCGTGCAATTTAACGCAATACAAGTGAGCCTGCGCCTGTGGAGACTGCAGGACTGGGAGGTGATCCAATATTGATGAAGTTAATCAATACCCAACCTTAGCAAACAGTTAAATATATTCACAAGAATTCAAAATAGTGGTCTGAAGTCAGAGTAATAAAAGCTTTTACCGAGGTCACTAAACAGAGTAATTAGAAGCAAGCCTATATTGTAAGTCCTCATGGCATTGTGTCAGGCAAATTTTTTACCTTTGCTTCCTGCAGATGATTAATTCAGATCACCCATAAACCACATAGCCTTAGCATAAACAATGTGACTTTGGTAAGAGGAGACCGAGAAAGTGTAGAAGAGGGTAAGGTGGAAAGGTAACAGCATTTCTAACTGTGCGCTAAGGCACATGGTAGACACTCCACAGATACTTGTGTATGAGTAAATAAATACGTGAAGTAAAGAATAAGTAGTGGAAAGAAAAAAAGAAAAGGGAAGGGGTGTGGCCAGAGAGCAGCCATAAGGACTGATGGAAAATGTGTTTAGAGAAGCAATAAGAAGGGAACTTTGAATGCCATTCTGGCCACAGTGACTCTACTGGCAATAAGTGGAGTACTTTAAAGCAGGCATGAAGGGGCCTTTAGAGGACTGGGGAACCCTCAAAAATGAAAGGGTTTTTAAAGCCTCACACAGGAGTAACCACTTGTGAACAGCCTCTCCTTATTCTCAGAAGAATTTGTCAGCGTCAAAGAGCCTCCAATTCCCCTAGAGAAAGAATGCACATAATTATGATATGCATAGCCTTTGAAGTCAAACAGATTTGGATTCAAAATTGGGCTGTTACTTCATAGCTGTATGATTTATCTCCAGCAAGTGACTTAACCATTCAGAACTCAAGGGAAACATAGTAGGTATTCAATAAATTGTGTACTTAAAATAAGCAGTGTTTACTTATAAATATTCATCGAAAATAGTACTTCTAATGGTAGAACTGTCACTTACATATTCTGATTTGGTTTTATTCTAATTCAGGTGGTTCTGGGCTGTTTTCTACATTGATGAAAAATTTTCCAACTACTGCTGACCACATATGCAATTAACAATATCATTCTTTGCTGGTCTTGTAATCAGGTAAGACTATAAATATGCAGGATTGATATGTAATGGTAATTATGATTATCTGATGAAATTAAAAAATTAGTGTAAAAGAAAATCTATTCCTATTGCTTATAATAAGAACATTTTGATCATAGAAATGTGGATTATTTCACAAAGAGGAGTTATCTACCCAAATTAAAACACTGCTGATCACGCAGCTAAACATCCAGCCCCACCAAAGACATTGAACATTTTTATTTTAACATTTATAAAAAACATTCTTATTAAAGGCTTTATTCAAATTATTAAATCTTTTCTAAGTTGAAGTTTCATTTCTCAGTTTTAAAAATGGAAATCTTTTCATGATAGAGACTCTTCTATGATTACCTAGCAACTTTACTGCTTGAGTTATTTACAAATTACTGAGATTTCAAAATGTCTACATAAATAAATGGAAATAAATACCCTATTTTGGATTTTAAAAGCTTAATATTATAGTGATATGAACCCCAGCCAAATTAATTTTAATTATTATGTAATTCTGTTCAATTCTCAATATTATGAGAACTTGGTAATATGATCTGAAAGAGTAAACATGCTTGGCTAAACAGCCAAGATATTCTGAAAATGAATATTAATGAAGAAGGCTGTTCCCTACCAGATATTAAAAACATATCTTAATGTTATATTTATTAAAACAGCATGGGACTGCTACATAAATAGATAGATCCATGGGAAAAAAAGGAAAATACAGAATCATACTCAAATATACAGCTTGCACACACATACAGCATTAACCCTGTACCAGGTATGTTTTTAAACCTATGACAACATTAATTCCTTTCCTTCTCACCACTACCCTGTGGGGTAGGCACTGTTATTAGCTCCTTTTTACAGATAAAGCTTGGTAGAGCATAAATAACTGCCTGAAGCCACCCAATTCATTTGTGAAAGCTCAATTTGCATCTAGACAGCCTGGCTCCCAGAGTCCACATTCTTAGACACTGCTTTAACCCACTTTTATTGTAAGCTAAAGAAGCGGTCCTTAAAGTGTGTGTTGGAGACTCCTCAGGTCCATGAGACTCTTCCAAAGTCCATAAGATCAAAGGTATTTTTAAAACATACTAAAAATAGTATTTGCCCTTTTCACTCTCATTCTCTTACAACATAAAATAGAGTTTCCAGAGGCTGTGTAGCATGTGCTATTGCAACAGATTCGATACACACCCAGATAAGAGAATCCTGCTGTCTTCTCTGAAGTTAAACATTAACGATATTTGCAAAAATACAAGATAAAGCCACTCAGATCACTAAAATGCTTTTCTTTTGGAAATATTATTTTTTATGAAATGTTATTTATATTAACATGTAAAAGGGGTCTATTATTTTTCAATAAATAAATATTACACAAATTTCTGAATTTTCATTTTTAAAATAGTAAATATTGAGAGGTATAACCTGTTTTTGTTGTTTAAATTCCATAAGCAGGTCTATGAGGTCCTCAATAATACTTAAGAGCATAAAGGGGTTCTGAAACCAAAATGTTTGAGAATTGCTGTGCTAAATTAAGCAGTTCAAATCATATGGCAGAGAAAGTTTTATTGAACAGTGTATTGGACACATGGTTCAACCATTTTGGAAAAATAAAAATTATAGTCTTCCAAAGACTCTACAAATTTCTGATAGAAGTAGAAATAGATAACAATCTTTCTCTGAAGCAATCTGACAATACAGAACAAAAGCCTTAAAAATATGACTCTAATTCATCAGTCTCAAAGTTAGCAATATATCTTAAAGAAATAATGACTAATGTGTTAAAATAACTTAATTAAAATAATGCTAATTATTGCTTTCTAAAAATACTGAAATCTTAATTGTATAAAAATAGATTGATTAAATAATTATGAAATGAGTAAAGACGTTCCAAGCAGCCATTAAAATGAAATAATCGAGGACTATTTCTTGATGTAGAAATACTTCCCTACATACTGGTAACCCCCAAAATTTATATGCATGCATACATGTGTATAATATACATATATAAAATGCATATATTTTTATGATCATGTTCTTGTAAACATTTTTTATATAAATCTCTAGCCATGCATATAGCATAGCAGAATGAATATATATCAACATTTAAGCAGAGCTATTCTTTAGTTTTTCATCTATATTTTTTATTTCTATATTATGAACATATATTAATTTCATGAATTTAAAATTTTACTTATGACAGTACAATTATTCAACAGTGAGGAAATGATAAAATTGTGGCACTGCATGATATATTACACTGCAACCAAAATGTTCAGGAAAAAGCATGAAACTAAATGTACTGAGGGAATTCCCTAGTTGTCCAGTGGTTAGGACTCCACACTTCCACTGCAGGAGGCACGGGTCGATCCCTCATCTGGGAGCTAAAATCCTGCAAGCCATGCGGCCAAAAAAATTAAATATATAAAAAATAAATGCATTGAGTGATATGTGATTGAATCTTGCAACAACAGAAAGAAAAATAACAGAAATAGCTATCAAGGACATAGTTTGCACAGTGGGGAAAATGTGTATATAAATCGGATATCCAGGTTTAATATCATTCTTTCATACATATTGCATTTCTCAGGTGTAAAAATGGTTTGTAGTTATGTAGGAGAATGCTCTTGTTCTTAGCAAATATGTGCTAAAGTATTTAAGGGCAAAATGTCATGAAGTCTCTAACTTGCTTTCAAATGACTCAATAAAAAGTGTATATTGATGCAAAAAAAATAAAAGAAAGAGCAAATGTGGCAGAAGGTGACAATAAGTGAACATAGGTGAAGGGTACAAGGGTGTTGACGGTACTATTATTGCTTTAAATAATAGGTTGAAATCTTTTCAAAATAAACTGTTGGTGGGGGGAAGGTGAATAGCAATACTAAAGGCTGCAACGAGGAGTTGCAATTAAAGAGGAAGAGATGCAGCAGATAATTAGCCGTTAAACGATGTCTGGGTGGAGACATCTTTTTAACATTCATTGAGCACCCACTGCATGTTCAATAAATACATAAGTGCTGTGGAAAAATAGTCATGAGAAAGTTTTAGTGACAAGAGGAAATGTTTAGGCAGGACATAAAACAATTACAGTATCATCACAGCTTTAAAAAATATATGTACAGAAAAAGACTTAGGAAATATACGAAGTTGTTAAGAGTGGTTTTTTTAAGGAGTTAAATGCATGGGTGATTTTCATTTATTTATCTATACAGTTCTTTATATTCCAAAGTTTTGACAATGACTAAATATTACTTTTCCAATGAGAAAAACATAGCTCTGAAATCAAATGCACTATGCCATGTGGAATCTTTGTACTTCTGATTTACACCTATTACATTTTATTGAAACAGGATGATAAACCACTTTGCACTCTCTAGCCTGTGAGAGCCTAACAGCCACAGCCAAGATGACACATTTCCAAGAACACATCCCAACAGTTTGTGAAAGTTTATGCATGGTAAAAAACAAGCAAGTACTGTGAGTAGGGCTGTATAAAGAGATGTCCAGCACTTGGACATTAGGATAAACTCTGAAAATTTTACTCTGAAAATTAAATCAGGGGCTTCCCTGGTGGCACAGTGGTTAAGAATCTGCATTCCAATGCAAGGGACATGGGTTTGAGCCCTGGCCCAGGAAGATCCCACATGCCGCGGTATAACTAAGCCCATGCGCCACAACTACTGAGCCTACGCTCTAGAGCCCACATGCCACAACTACTGAGCCCACATGCCACAACTACTGAAGTCCATGTGCCTAGAGCCCATGCTCCCAACAAGAGAAGCCACCGTAATGAGAAGCCCGCTCACTGTTGTGAAGAGTAGCCCCCGCTTGCTGTAACCACAGAAAGCCGTGCACAGCAACAAAGACCCAATGCAGCCAAAACTAAAAAGAAATAATAAAATAAATACATTTATTTAAAAAAATTATATCAATTAGATAAACACCTGTTGGAAATAAGCAACTCTCATCACTTCACCTTAGCTAACTGAAGCCATTAATGGATCCAAAGAAAGAATATCAGTATGTGACAGGGGCCACTTTACAAAGGCAGTTGTGAGGGGTAGATTAGCAGATTTTCCTTCATAATTCAGTAAAGGCTCTCTGGGCATCAAGTTTTGCCTCATAACTAGAGCAATGAGTCTGGAATCAATCACAATCATCATGTTTATTTTGATATCCTTGTTGATAGGATAACTTTAACTTTGCCTATGCTGTCAGAGACAAAGGATGAATTACAGTTCATAAATAAAAGATGGCCAGTATTGAAATGAGAGCATAGTTTTCAGGTACTTATTTCAAAAATTCTACTTATTTTATGGGCCAGAGTTTCTGATTCAAGGTGAAATTTCTTGTTTAAATAAAAACAAGTGAAATTCCATTATAACATCAGATTTTAAAGTTGATATTTACATGTATCTTAATCTGTTGGGCTGCTATACAAAATGCCACAGACCTGGTAGTTTATAAACAACAGAAATTTATTTCTCACAGCTCTGGATGTCAGAAGTCCAAAATCAAGGTGTCAACATGGTCGCATTCTTTGGTGAGAGTCCTCTTCCTAGTTTATAACCAGCACCTTCTCAGTGTGTCCTCACATGGTGGAAGAGGCTAGGGATCTCTCTGGAGCTTCTTTTATAAGATACACCCCAAAGTCCCCATTTCCTAGTACCATCATCTTTGGGGGGGTTAGGATCTCAACATATTAATTTTAGGGGTATACAAATATTCAGACCATAGTAACATAAAAAAGGAAATTGAACTACATTTCTTTTTGTAAATGGGCTGCCGCCATTATCCACAAACAATCCCATCAATTAGCAAATCTAAAATATAGCTCAGTGTTGGGTAATAATATAGTTTTGAGTGACCTGATGATATCTCTCTAAATTGCAAGTTAATTAGCTTTAAAACGTATTGTCCATATCTTTGTTTCAATATGGCAGGTTATCTCAAATCAAGATAAGTATATTTTAGTATGCCAAATTGTGTCAAAATTTATCAACATTATCCAAAGTTATACTGCAGGAATCAAACTGCCAAAGACACCAGGCTAAATGCAAGAAAAGCAAATCTTAAAATTGAAACAGTAAATTCACGTTTTATTTTTTGGTTAGTAATTATCACTCAAACAAAGTCCACACCTAGAGTCATTACTTCCCTCTGCAATATTCCTATGAAGCTAGCGAGTGTTGATTAATTACATTTGGGCATTTTTGTTTCATTTTGGCCAACTGGCCTCATATTTATGTATCCTAATGGGTTGATATTCTGAATAAACATGGAGTACAACCAAAGGGACTTCAGATATATTTTATTATAATATATTTCTTGGTAAGAAATGAATGAGAATCTATTATCTAAAAAGTCAACATATTACCTACAGCATTTATATGATTTATAAACTGCCTTCTCTAAACGTCAAATTTTAAATTAGACCCAGAATTCCAACTCTTGTAATTTATTCTGGAAGTAATCAGGAAAATGCATAAAACGTATACACAGAATATTATTCCAGCATAGTTGGTAATTTTTTTTTTAATGGAAACAATGTTGACAATCAATTTTGATACTCCATAAACAAGGAAAAAGCTTGTTTACATTTATATTTATTGACATAAATAGAGGTCCATTAGAAGTTTTATGGTACAGGTAGAACCTTATTATAGTATGATCCTATCTGAGATGTTTATATGTCCATAATATTTGATAAATTGAAAATAATCTCGTAAGACATACCCCAAGCTGTTAGCTGCAGTCATAGAAATTGTAGGGAGATTTTAATTTATATTTTGTATCTCTCTTTCATACCATATGCACTTTAAACAAAAACCAAATCATTTTATAATTATAAAAAACTAAAATTCCAACAACACAGCCTGCCTGAGCCTATATTGATTGATATGTGACAAATGTATATTAGTGACCTAAGCAGTCCCCTACTCCATCAATCCCATCTTCATTTAGTTTTTTCCTACTCACCTTCTTTGGACTCAACCTAAATATCACTTCCCTAGGAAAACCATCCCTAACACTTGTAAGCAGATTAGGCTTTCCTATTATAAACATGTTGCACTTATGTTTTGTAATAAAATTTACAATTGCAGTTTCTTGTTCTTATACATTTTATTTGCAGGATTATACAATTCATTATGCATGGACTGTGGCTGTGTTGATCACTGCTGTATTCCTAACACTTAGCCTTCTGCCAGGCTCATGGGAGGGCTCAGGTACCTATTTGTTATATGTATCAATGAATGAATTTTAAAATGTGATGCATCATCTGAGAAAGGATAATTCTAAATTTGTTTACATAAAATATTATAAAAAATATACATTTAGTTCATATTCAATAATTTGACAACTAAAAGAACGTGTTACACAGAATTGTCCTAAAATATTGAGAATGTATAAGGTCTCTAAACATAGCACTGAATTTTGTTTGACTGAATGAGATTATAAGACAATTGAACCAACAGTTATTATTAATCCTATTTGTAGGTTGGAAAGCTGAGGGTTATGTCCCTTGCCCTAGGAATCTTTTTATGCTGTGGCTCTTTATATGAAATACAGAGACTTGGATCGTTTGGTTATTAGATGGTATGGGAATTAGAGTTGAAATCGTCTGTGTTTTATATTCTAACTTTTTCAGTTACTAGCTGTACATCTTAAAGAGGCAGCTAACCTCTTTGGGGTTAATTTCAGTTACAACCTAGTCACAATTCAATACTTAGAATGTGTTGCACTATGTAATGACCAAAACTCTTTTCTTAACCTACTGTATAGCACAGGGAAGTCTACTCAGTGCTCTGTGGTGACCTAAATGAGAAGGAAATCCAAAAAAGAGGGGATATATATATACGTATAGCTGATTCACTTTGCTGTACAGTATAAACTAAAACAATATTGTAAAGCAAATATACTCCAATAAAAGAAAACTATTTGCTTAATGTATAATTAAATCTCCTCTTTCCTATTTTGTGCAGTTGCTTGGAAGCTAGTGGTGGAGATGGGAGACATGGTGCTTCTGCTATCTATTCTCTCTTTGCTCACTTCCTCATTACCTGCTACTTTGATTGAAGCTGGGAGAGGGAGAACAGGTAAAGAGGATAGGTGAATTCCTATCTGGCTGGTTGGGTTCATGCTCTGGTCTTGGCAGAGTTGGTGTACTTGAGTAGATGTTTAAAAGATTAAAGTTGACAGTGTTTTGGAGCATTTTTAGAGGCTATTCAAAGATATTTTGCCTGCATTCCATTCTGGAATACACTTTTCCCAAGAAGATGCATATCCTTTCCTTGTAGTTGCTGGTTCTCCTTTCCTATCCACTAATAATGATACAGCTCCACTTAGCACCTCATTCTGCAGAGAAAATAAACCAAGATGATAGCCTGTGGTGCTCTCCTATGTACCCCATGTCTGGATCACAGAATTCCTTCCTTCCAAAAACTCTATGAGGTTAGGATGATTTCAGTGCATCAGTAGCACTCTCCTACCACCAAAGCAGTTATACATCATCTCTCTAATCCTTTCACAGGATTAACAGCAGATTAGAAACTGTGGAGTGAAAGATTAGTGAACTTGTAGACATAGCAATAGAAAATATCCAAAATAAAACACAGAGAGAAAAAAGACTGAAAAAATTAACAGAACATGAGTGAGATGTGGGACAACTTCAAGTAGGCTATGTCCATTTAATTGAAGCTGCTGATGGAACAAAGAAAGGAAAGAAGATAGAAAAATATCTTTTTAACTTACAGTTAAAAAGTTCCAAATTGATGAAAACTATAAGGCCAGGGTTTCAAGAACCTCAAAGATACCAACCACAAGAAACATGAAGGAAACTACTGCAAGGTACCTCATGACAAAATTACTTTCAGCCAGTTAAAAAGCACAAAACAACTAGAGAACAAAGAGGGCTTCCCTGGTGGCACAATGGTTGAGAGTCCGCCTGCCAATGCAGGGGACACAGGTTCGTGCCCTGGGCCAGGAAGATCCCACATGCCACGGAGTGGCTGGGCCCGTGAGCCATGGCTGCTGAGCCTGCGTGTCCGGAGCCTGTGCTCCACAACAGGAGAGACGACAACAGTGAGAGGCCTGCATACCACAAAAAAAAAAAAAAAAAAAGAAAAAGAAAAGAAAAATAGAGAACAAAAGATATGATAAATATAAATCAGTAGTTCTAAACTGGCGACTATTTCACTCTCTCAAGGGGACATTGAACAATGTCCAGATACATTTTTCATTGTCAAAACTGAGGGAATGAGGGAGTAGAGGCGAGAGATGCTGAATGATGACATACTTTGTGTCAGAAATAATGCAAGCCAGAGGATATGGAGCAACTTTAAAGAACTGATAGGAAAACACTGTCAACCTAGAATTCTACACTCTGCAAAAAAGTTGTTTTCAAAATAATGGTGAAATACAGACCTTATCATACATAAAATGTTGAGAGAATTCATTATCATGAATTATAATTAAAGAAATGTTAAAGGAAGTCTTTCAGGAAGAAGAGAAATAAGACCAGAAAGAAACAGGGATCTACAAAAAGAAATAAAAAGCACTGGAAATGGAAAGTGTACAGATAAATACAAAATACGTATTTTATTACTTTTAAAGATATCTTTAAAAGGTGGCTGCCTAAAACAAAAATAACAATAATGTAATATGTGGTTTATAATGTATATTTAAGTAGAACACACAAAGACAATAGCACAAAGTCTGAGATGGGAGGAGAAATGGAAACTGCTATCGTAATATTCTTATGTGTGAAATGATAGAATATTACTTGAAGGAAGACTGCAATAAGTTAAACATGTATACTGTATACCTTTAACAACTACTGGAAGAAGTAATTATGGCTGAATAACAAACAAACGAGATAAGATAAATCAGGAAAAATACATAACTCTCCAAAGAAGGCAGAAAAGGAGACAAAAAGGAATAAAGAACAGATTAATCAACCAGAAGACAAGTAGCAAGATAGTAGACTCAAACTCAAACATATCCAAAAGCACATTAATGGATAAGGTGAAGACATTCCAATTAGAATGCAGAGACTGATGGATTAGATTTTTTTAAAGTGAGATCTAATTATATGTAGCAAAACAGAAACCTACTTTAAATACAAATACAGAAGTACTTTGAAAGTAAAAGGATGGAGACAGCTAACATTAATCAAAAGAAATCTGGAGTGGCTATATAAATATCAGAAAAAGTTGATTTCAGGGAAAAGAATATTACCTGATAAAGATGGTCATTTCATAATGATAAATGGGTCAATTTATCAACAGGACATAAAAATCTTAAATGCTTTATTTAAAAATCTGTGAAGGAAAATACACAAAGCAAAACACATTAAAAAATACAAGGAGAAATAGGAAATTTTACAATTACTATTGTGCAAATACTGTCAAAATATAGTATGTAAAAGTACAAATACTGAAAATTTCAATAACTGCTAGAATAAGTAGACATGAAATCAATTAGATATAGACATTTATTGTACAATCTATCTTACAACAGCAGAATACACATTCTTTTTAAGACCACAAGCACCAGTTATTAAGACTGGCATATTTAAGGGTAATAATTTGAATAGACACTTCACACAAAACAACTAAACACATGAAAAAATACTTGACATTATTAGTCACGAGGGAGATGAAATCTAAAGCACAAAATGATATTACTATATACCCATTACAAAGGCTAACATTTGAAAGATTGACCATATGGAGTGTTGGTAGGAGGTGCGAAAAATGTATGTTATGGAAAGCTTTTAGAATTTTTTGAGCAGGAGAGAAATACATGGTTTATGTTTTACATGATCAATATAGTATAACTATTGTATCATTATGATAATAACTGATACAGATTATTCAAAAATCCCTTTGAGTTCAACAACTTATCTAACTAATTAAGTTGAGTACAGAATGTTCATGATTTGATATGTTCAGATAGTTGACATGGGTGAAAAATGAAAATCCAGACATAATTCAATGGTCTGAATCTGTGTACTGACTATGCTATGCAAAGGATTAATAATCTCTAAAAGTGAAAATTGGTCTTACAACTCTGCAAAGCACAGTTTTGTTTCTGGATAATTACAGAATAATATAAAATATCTATTTTATGTATCCCTTAGAGCGGTGTTCCCCAAACTTTTTGGCACCAGGGACTCGTTTCGTGGAAGACAAATTTTCTACGAAAAATTGGGGATGGTTCAGGACGTAATGCGAGTGATGGGGAGCGATGGGGAGCTGCAGAGGAAGCTTCACTCTCCCGCTCCCCTCCTGCTGTGTGGCCCCATTCCTAAGGCTGGGGACTGGTACAAGGGGTTGGGGACACCTGCCTTAGAGAACTCTTTAGACGAATTCAAAGTCTTACAAGCAGTAATAATAGCTTACTGCCTTCCATTTTTCATAATAACAAGATACTGATTACTTGGAGAAATTATTTCAGTATATTTAATTTTTCTTTACATTTCACCTACCAGATTACTAAGCAAAATTTGATATTATTGTCCACCTCATTAAAGAGCTTAAAAGAAGTCACAGAGGATTTAAAGTAAACAAGACAGTGGGTGTTAACAGAAAATTAAATATATTTTGATGCCTTATTTTTACATTTCCTTTTTTTTGGCTTTTGGCGGATTATGGGTGGTCAGGCTCTATTTCCTGCTTAGAGATGCTAATATTCTGTTTTGCTAATGAAATGATGGGAAAAAAGAAAAAGAAAAAACATGATTCACATAGTGCAAAATGCCATCCATGCCATTTTCATTCAAGGTATATTCACTAAGCACCTTCTATGTGTCAAACATATTAGGGATTCAGTAGTTAATACCACAGGAAAATTCTCTGCTTTTGAGAAATGTACATTCTAGTGAAAGATACAGACTAAAAGGAAATAAACAAATGTATATCTCAGGGGAGAATATAGTTAATGAGCACATGAAAGGGAATGGAGGAAAAGGAGTGCTTCTAGGGTCCTCAGAGAAGGTCTCTCCCAAGTAGTGCATCTGAGCTGAGATCTAGACAGTGAGGGAGGGAACTTAGGCAGATTTTCTTAAACAGTAACATTCCAGACTGAAGAAACTGCAAGTGCAAAGACCATGGGAATTATGCTTAGCCTGCTTGAAGAACAGAAAGGAAATCCGTATGACTGGTGTGTGACTGGTGCAGAGAAATGTGGAGGAGAGTAGTCAGAGAAATTGTCGGGGTGGGAGTGGATCACAGAGCACCATGAAAGTTTTGGGGACTTTACTGTGAGTGCATTTGGATGCCATTGTAAAGCTCATCAGAAGGGGTGCATGAGCTGACTTACATCTTGAAAGGATTACTCTGTCAGATGACCTGAGTTACTACAGGGAGACAAAGATAAAAGCAGGAAGACTTCCTGGGGAACTTTTCAGTAACCTAAAAGAAAGAATATGTAGGGAAAGAAGTGAGTTGCCTATAACTGATTTCCTGACAGACTACATGCGGATGTGAGAGAAAGAGTCAATGATGGGTCCAAGTTTTGGATTTCAAGCATCTGCAGGGAGGGAACAGAAATTAACTGCAGGAAAAAAAAGCAGATTTGGAAGTAGACCATTTGAAGTTCATTTGGAGTATGTTAAATTTAATATCTTAGAGATATCTGTTTAATTGACTTCTGCACCCTTTGGATCAACACAGCCCAGCATATCTATTTTCTGATGGTAGAACACCAAGAAATGACCTGAACTATTCCTGTAGTCTTGGAGACAGGTCACCATTACCATTGACACCATTGCAGACCACAGCATCCTAGCAGCAGGCAATTCAGGACCTGTCAATTTATCGAATGACATGTCCTATCAGAGTGTCATTTACTGCTCATGCCTCAAGTATTTTGCCTCCTTCCCTGGGACTTCTCCATAGACAATATGGTGTAGGATGTTGAAGATCTCATGTATTTCCCACATGTGATATCTGTAAGTGGGGAGTGGGGAGTGATGACTCTTGATTTGAATCCTTGACCAATGAGAGGCAGGAACTGGTGAATATATTCTTCTCTCTTTCTCCATGAAATACAGGTATGTCCCAAAGGATGGAATAATTAGTCAGACTTGGAAGTAGTAAGCTCTATGATGGATCCTTATTTTGATGCTCCCTAATTTCTTGCTTATCTCTAAGATAGTATTCCATAATAAAATAATGGAACACAAGCTCCTTGCCTCAAGCTAAGACAACACCCATGTGGAAAATCTAGTCAGCAACTGGATAGACAAGACTTCAGTTTAGAAAAGATGTCTAGAAACAGAAAATATGGAGTTATTGGCATATTAATGGAATTTAAAGCTTTGAGACTGGATGAGAACCCCCAGAGAAGGGATGTAGATAAACAATTTGCATGAAGACTGAGAGTTGGGACACTCCCCATTATTCAAAGTTTAGAAGATGAGGAAATACAGCAAAGGAGGCAAAGAGGAAGTAGTCGGTAAGATAAGAGGAAAACTGGGAGAATGTGTGGTATCCTGACATCCAAGAGAAGAAAGTATTTGAAGGAGAGCAGTCAAACGCTGCTGAGAGGTTAAGACGAAGACTGAGTTTGGATCATTTTCTTTGTCAACATGGTGGTCACTGTGTTCTTGAAAAGAGTTTATATCCTGGGGTACTGAGGCAAAATTCAAACTGGAATTGGTTCAGGAGAGAATGAGAAGATTGGAAGTAGGTTCAATAACTCTCCCAAAGCATTTTTCTTCCTAATTTCTCTGCATTCATTCCTTTGGTGACTACAACCAGTGTAAATGCATTAAATGCCATCTACACATTGAAAATGCCCAAATGCATATATTCAACCCAGACCTCTCACCTTATCTATAAAACTGTATGTCCAAATACTTTCTTGACATCTCAACTTGGATTTCTAATAGATAATGTAAATTTAACATATAAAACAGACTTCTGAACTCCTCACCTTCTCCCCCAAAACCTTATTCTCCTTTAGTCTTCCACATCTCATTGAATGGACATTTCATTCCTTCAGACTTCATGTCCAAAAATCTTAGAGTCATCCATGACTCCTCTCTACACATATAACATTCAATTTGTCAGTAAACTCTGTAGATTCTATTTTTAAAATATATCTAAAACCCTACAGTTTTCACTTCTTTCTTTGTTACTATCCTGGTCCAAACCATCATCATCTTTTACCTAGATTATTGCAAGAGCCTTCTCTCTGGCCTCCCTACTTCATTCCTTTCCTCCATCACTTTTCTCTATTTATATTCAATAGGGCAGCTAGGCATAATATTTTGGAAAGCAACCATACTCAAGTTTCTCCTCTTCCCAGAACCTGCTAATGACTTCCCCTGTCAGAGTACAAAGTCAATGTCTATTCAATGGCCTACAAGGCCACATGTTTTCAGGCCCTTCTTCCTTCTCTAATTTATCTCTTGCTGCTTTCTTCCTCAGTGTACATTAGTATCCTAGCTGTTTCTCCAACAGTCTGGCACATTCTGGTCTCAGGGCTTTGCCTTGGCTGTTCCCTCTGTCTGGAATGTTCTTCCACCAGCTAACCAAAAGAATCATTTCCTTACTTCTATCAAGTCTTTGCCCAAATGTGAAGTATTTGAAATACTTGATACTGCAACCCCGGCCCTGGCTCTCTCCCATCCTCTCATCTTGATTTGTTTTCTTTCTATAGTACTTACTTGCTTTATAATTTATTTATTATGTTAATCCACTATCTTCTTCAAGTAGAATGTAAGTTCTTCTGACAGAGATTTTTATTTGACTTATTCATTCTTAATGCCTAGAATACTGACTGTGTATAGTAGGTACTCAAAACATATTTATTGAATGAATAAAAATGATTACATCTGCATATTATATGTATTTCTCAGGCAGCAAATACTGGTAAAATTTTAAAACAAGTTTGATATTATCCCATTGGAATCAAACTGCCTTGATTCACTAGCTTGCTTTAAAACTCATGTAATCTCTGCATTGATGACATAACATTTTTGATGTAAATGTTCAAAGGTCTTACAAGTTCTGTTCCAGTATGTTAGAATGCTCTTATTGATGTGGAGAGCCAAAGATAAGGCAACACGAAGAACAAGATGAAAAGGGAGGTTTAAGATGGGGATATTTTGGAACATTTACTGACAGAGCACAGAATATAGGTTTGTGGATATGAATTTCTTATTCAGAGCCAGGTTGAGCAATGTGACCCTTTGCCAAAGCTTCTTACATTTTCCTTAGATTACTGATGTGAAGCTTCTGTTTTATTGAAGCTTATGGTGATAAGAATGTTGGGCCCAGGTTAACATCTCTTTTTTCTTGAAATCCAATGAAAGCATTTTATCACTTATGAGGAACATCATACATTTGCATTCAGCTGAAAAATAGAAAGCCGAAAAAGTAAGGTTTTTACTATGGGCATTCTGAACTAGGTTTCAACCTGTCATTGTCAAAGAACAATTTCTTCCATTTTTTTAAACAAAATATGTTATTTTGAAAGACATGCTTTATTTCTCTGTAGAGATGTCCTGAAACTTAGCAGAGAAAAACAGATTGTTAGTACATGACTTAAAAGTAAAACAGCAAAAAATTCTCTAACACAATGTCAGAAGAAAACCTAAGAAAATGTGCTGTCCTGGATTTTTAGCTTTGATTATAGAGTGACAAATTACTGTAAAACCTAAGAAATCTTTCTTTAAAAAAAAATTTATTGTTTGCAGATTTGGAGAAAATTTTTAAATGTTATATAAAAAACAATATAAAAGTGTAGGTGGATGATTGGCAAAAACAACCTAGAATTTGAGATCAATGACCTTTATTGTTATTCTGGAATAAACATTAGAAGGGAAATAACCATTCATTAGACTCAACAATAGGTAGAAACCACAGTTGGCATGAAAGTTGTATTTCCCTTATGTCTTTAAGTAGTGCTTTAGATTTGCTTAACAAGACAGACTGATTTACATTTCCTTATAGTTCTTTTTCTTTTTTGGCTTTCACCAGAGTGTACTGTTGGGGCCATTTTCCCTTAAATCTTAATTTGTTTTCTGATCTATGAGTTCGTTTTTCTAGTTGAAGGAATGGAACAATGCCCACAACACAGTGAAAAATGAAGCTTTCAATCATGAGTCCCAGTTATTGAGGAAAACAAATGACAATATGTTTAATAGAATGCCATATCCAAATATGTTGAATGGCTAAATTTCTTAACATTTTAGTCACTAGTATTATTTTTCTATTTTTTCCTTGTGATTTTCTTTTTAAATTCCTTTTTTCAGTTCTTTTTCTTTGTAATTTTATCAAATATTTTTCTTGTCACCTGGGGAATATGAATTTGACATATAACAAACAAATACCCTTAACACTTATAAAATTGAACTCTATCACAGGAGCATGATTAGTTTAATGTAAAATATAATTACTTAAATATATAAAGCTTTTATCATTTCAAATGACTACATTATTACATAGTACTTTTATGAATGATTCTATATCAAATATATTCAAAATATTTTACATGTTCCATTTAATATTAAGAACTATTTTTAGACCTTGTCTATAGCACATAAAAAGTTATTTCTATATTATGTAGGTATTTGCTCAAATAATTTCTATAGTGAATCAAGTTCTGGGGAAGATGAAGTAAGCATACTCTACCCTCTCTCTCCAACTGAATGCAAATATTAAACTCTGAACAGAGCATAGATAGATAGATAGATAGATAGACAGATAGCTATCTGACACTTAAAATAAATGATAGCAGAAGATTTGGGAAGGATTCCAGAATTTGATGTACCACCAAACCAGAGGTAAATATCCCTTTTTTCCCCCTCTGTTATCACCTGCCAGGGACTCAAAGGCAACTAGAAACCTAGCAGTGCCACCCAACAGGGATAGAGAAAGCCTCATTTTCTGTACCAAGAAGTTGTAAAGAAGACTCCTAAGGTCCAGAAAGAATAGGATTAAATCCTCTGTTTTATTTTCTTTCCTCTCCTGTCCCAGCCTCCAGGCAAGACCTCAGTGGCACAGAAGCTGAGCAGGCACCTAAAATACTGAAGGAAGGGACGTTCCTTTATTACCAAAGGAACTGTGATTCAAAGAACTAGAGATGAAGATACTTTGCTTTTTATTCCTCCTTTGTCCTCTTCTTACTAAGCCTCAGCTACAGTATCAATTGTGGAAAGTGGAAAAATAGGGGCACTAAAGCCCTGGCTTTCTGATTAGAAGACCATGAAATGGGGACCCAGAGGACCAGAAAGTATTGAAGAGACCACAGAGAGAAGGGAACTCTAGCAAGATATTGCATAAACTGGTGTGTGAACCACTGGGCTCACATCCCCATGATATGCATGTGTGAATCTGGTACAAAACCAGCATCCCAAAGGCTTTGAGAACTATGGTCAAAACCTCTTCTCAGGTCCAAGACTGGCCACTGAGTTAGTTGTGCAACAGATTTTCACTGGAACCACAGCCCACAGAAGGTGGGATGGAAACTGTAGCCTGAACCTAAGTAGGTCGATTTCCTAGTAAAAGAAAACTAAACAAAAATTTGACTATTATCATAGGATTTAAATAAGACCCAGAGTCTCATAACCTAATATTCAAAATGTCCAGGATACAATCCAAATGAAGAATCAGGCATATGAAGAACCAGGAAAATATCAGCTCACAAGCGATAAAAACAATCAACAGATGTCAATGCTGAGAGGACACATATCTTGGAATTATCAGAAAAAGTCTTTAAAGCAGCTATTATAACTCTGCCCCCAAGGGGTAAAGCTGAACACTTAAAACAAATGGGAAGGTAGAAAGTCTCAGCAAAGAAAGATAAGATGTAAAAAAGACTAATAGAAAATTTTAGAACTGAAAAATACAATAACCAAAATAAAAATGACACAGGAAAGAGTCGATGACCTTGAAGATAAATCATTAAAAATTATCCAATCTGAACGACAGACAGTAAAAAGATAAAAATAAATAAACAGAGCCTCAGGGACTTGTGGGACAATACCAGAACATCTAGCATTTGTCAATGGAGTCAAAGAAGGAGAGGAGAAAGAATGTGATGCAGAAAAAAATATTCGAATGGCTGAAAATTCCCCACATTTGTTGAAAGGTCTAAATATACAAACCTGAATAACTCAGCAAGTTCTAAAGAGGATAAGCTCAAAGGAATCCATGCCCAAACACATGATAATGAAACTAAAGACCGAATAAACATAGCTAAAAACAGCCAGAGAAAAATGATGCATAACATATAGGTGTTTGATGATTCTAATAACTATGGATTTCTCATCAGCATCCATGTTGATGGGAAGGAAATGGAATATTTTTAAAGTGCTGAAAGTAAAGAACTGTCATCCTAGAATTCTGTGTCCACTGCAAATATATTTTAAGAGTAAAGGTGAAATAAAAATGTTCTCAGATTAAGGAAAACAAAAAGAATTTACTTCCAGTAGACCGGCCAGAAGAAAAATGATACTAGAGGGAAACTTGAAACACCAGGAACAAAGGGAGAAATAGAAATGGTAAATATCTGGATAAATATATTAAACTATTTTTTCTTAAATTCTTTAAAATATGTATAATGGTTGAAAGCAAAAATTAACGTGGTCAGATAAGGTTTTCTATATATGTAAATGTAATACATATGAAAACTGCAACATAAAGAGGAAGGTGAAAAGGTCCTACCTATATGGTGGTAAGGTTTCTATATTCCACTTGAAGTGATAAATATTAATTATAAATAGAATGCAAAAAGTTAAGTATCTAAATTGTAATCTCTAAGGAAATCACTGGAAAAAAATGTCTACAAATAGATATAATAGAAAACTCAATCAATAAATTTAAAAATGGAAATTAAAAGATGAAACAATCCAAAACTACCAGGAAAGGAGAGAGAGACAGAGGAAGGAAAATAGAAAAAATAAGAAGAAAACAAATACTAAAATGCTATACCTAAATTCTAACATTTTGAAGCACATATCAATAATTACATTATATGTAAATGGTTTAAACACACCAACTAAAAAGACAGATTGCTGGGTGAATGGAGCCATTTTCAAAAGGTTACCTGCTGTATAATTCCATTTATATGACATTCTAGAAAAGACAAAACTACAGTGATGGAAAAGAGATCAGTGGTTGCAAGGGGTAAGCATGGGGGGAGGGTGTGACTATAAAGGAATAGCAACAGAGTTTTGGGAATGATGACTCTGTTCTATATCTAAATTGTGGTAGTGGTTACATAAAACTATACATGTGTTAATATCCATAGAATTATTTACCAAAAAAAGGTCAGTTTTACTATATGCAAATTAAAAAAACAAAATTAAAAATAATATCTATATACTTAATCTTTGCTGTATGCCAGGCACTGTCCTTTAAAACATAGTTTTGTATAATCTTTAGAACAATGTTATGAACTAGATAGATTCTTCTCTATTTCACAAGTGATGAAAATTAATAATTGAATGCCTTACTAAAGTTTAGTAAATGACTCATTGAAAAGTAAACAATTAGAAGTTCACACCAGAATATAACCAAAATCTTTCTGATTCAAAAATCTTATTCTCTGTTTGATGATGCTTATTTACTCAGAAGCAGTGGTCCACATCTAAAATTGGGGGAAAAAATGTTACTATCACACATATTAGAAAACAGAGAAACAAAGACATTATAACACAACAGGCATATTTTCTGCTAATTATTTTTATTTATTTTGCTGTGCTTTGTTTAAAGATAAAGTTTCTGTAGGATATTAGTAGTGTAGGAAGAATCTGTTCATTCATTTAAAAAATATTTACTGAATATATTGCAAAACATACTGTGCACTATGGTTGATTCAAAAATGAATCAGATACAGATCATATTCTCAAGGTGCTTATGATCTACAATGGAAATTAGAACACGTATATGGACAATGTTAAGTGTCTGTTCTGATTGTATCTCCATGAGTAACAAACCACACCAAAACTTAGAGATTTTTAGTAACTTAAAACAAAAATGTATTATTCTGACAGTGACATTTATGAACTGGGATCAGCTGGGTGGTTTTGACTTGGGATCTCTGATGTCATTCACACTCTTTTAAGAGTTCAGCTGGAGATATCTGAAGGTTCCAGTGGACTGAATTTTCAATATGCATCATTCACTTGGCTAGCAATTGATTCTAGCTGTTGGCAGGAAGTTCAGCAGGGGCTATCCATAGGAATGCCTACACATGGCCTCGCCATGTGTCTAGAGCCTCTCATAGCATGGCAGCTGGATTCCAAGAGTGAGTGTTCCAAGAAGCCCAGGTATAGCTATGAGACTTCTTAAGACATAGTTTTGGAAATAACACAGAATCATTTCTTATACATTCTATTGGTCAGTTCTGAGTCAGACAGATTTAAGTGGAGGGGACTGAATAGGGTCATGAATATTGAGAGGTGTGGCTCATTTTCAGACTATTTTCATAAACTACCACTCTCTGCCCTTTGGTCCCCAGTGAGCCGCATCTCTAATACATGCAAAATTTACTCATCTCCCACCCAAGACCCGTGAAGTCTCATCCTATTACCGCACTGGCTCAAACTTGAAGTTGAGGAACTTATCATTTAAACTGGGTCAAGTTACATCATTCTGTTTGATCTTAAGGCCTATGAAATAATGAAAACAAGTTATCTGTCTCCCACAGTAATAACATATTTTGTATGTTGTGTGTGGGGAAGATACGTACAATATACACATCTGACATAAAATGGTGACAAGTATGAGATACCCACAATAGACACCTTCAAAAAGAGGGTGAGAGACTGAAGTATCTAGACAATTCCAAAATGCAGGCCAGCACAAGTTACCAATTCCTTGATTAGAGAGCAGTTGTGCTCCCTGGGAGTGATTCTCCACTCTTTACTATGAGTTACCCTTCACTCTTTACTGTAAATGGCCTATGTTTGCCATTGAGTAACTTTCTCAGCCTGCTCTACCTGGAGCCTTAATGGCTCTTTTCACTTTGAACTGTCCTTAGAACAGCAGTCCATGCTGGTGGTGCTTCTGCCAATACAATTTTCTTCAAACTTCATGAGTTTTGGGTTTTTTTTTTTTTTTTTTTTTTTGCAGTACGCGGGCCTCTCACTGCTGTGGCCTCTCCCATTGCGGAGCACAGGCTGCGGACGTGCAGGCTCAGTGGCCATGGCTCACGGGCACAGCCTGTCCACGGCATGTGGGATCCTCCCGGACCGGGGCACGAATTCGTGTCCCCTGCATTGGCAGGCTGACTCCCAAACACTGTGCCACCAGGGAAGCCCAAACTTCATGAGTTTTTAATGAATCTTATTAAGGTTCAGTCTAGACAAAAAGAGAAGGAAAAAAATCCTCACCCACAAATTTCTTTGAAATAGTTTATTTTCTGCCATTGGTTGAGAATCATTGTAATGAGGGACAATGCCCTTAAGGTTCTTTTAGGCATGCTGTAAATATTTCTGGTGTGTTCTAAAGGAGCTTCCAGCCACACCCATGATTTCAGCTTTACTATGGGGCTACAGTTTATTGCAATGCCCTGGATTTGATATATGCCTTAAGGCATTTCTTACTTTGAGATTCTTTTGCTGGTTACAAAGAGACAGGATGAGAAACAGTTGTGTGGGGGTTTTTTGGGTTTTTTTAACTGAGTGAGTCCTAAGTCCTTTATATTTCCTATAGGTTTGTTAGAAATTGAATAGGACTCTTTTTAGTTCACCCCTTCTATAGCCATACCTTATCATATACAGCTAAAAGAAACCAGTTAGCACTTTCAACATATGCCCTAGAGTCTCCTTACCAAAATTTGCCAATTTTTAGATATGTTTAGCGTTTGCAAGGCTCTGAAATGTTTATAACTGAATAAAAAAGATGCTCTCTTTAGCTTCCAAAGACAATTTTCTGTCTTTCAAGTGTTCCCTATCTCTTTAAGGCTTTTGTAGGGCTTCCCTGGTGGCACAGTGGTTGGGGGTCCGCCTGCCGATTCAGGGGACATGGGTTCGTGCCCGGGTCTGTGAGGATCCCACGTGCCGCGGAGCGGCTGGGCCCGTGAGCCATGGCCGCTGAGCCTGCGTGTCCGGAGCCTGTGCTCCGCAACAGGAGAGGCCACAACAGTGAGAGGCCCGCATACCGCCAAAAAAAAAAAGGCTTTTGTAGTTTTCACCTATGATAAGATTTTGGGTTATTTTTGCTATAACACAGTCTAAACTCTCCTAAATGTTACACATATCTCATCTCATTTGATTTTCACAAGAAGCTTATTAACAAAGATGTGTCTTTCATTCCAGTACATGGCTAATCAAAAGGTGGCTGGGGGTTCTGCCTACACCATTATTGTCCTCACTATCTGGAAAAGCCAGCATCTGGAACATTTCTAGGTATGTGGCAGAGGGAAAAGAGTTCTCCAGAGGATTGTATACAGACAAGTAAATGCTCAGCACAAAAGTGACACATGTCACTTCCCTTCACAAGTCATTAGCTAATGACAGCAACATGGCCATATTGAGTTCAACAAGGTGGGGAAATACAATCTTATCACATACTCAGGAGAGAGAGAAATAAATATTTGTGACCAGCTCAAATGACTAACACCTCATGAAAAGTTCCTAATACAGTTCTTATAGTAAAATGGATGCTCAACAAATAGTAACTATTGCAGCTGTTATCATTATGGTTATTGCATCTGCTATGGTCTACTTTTAGGCCTGCATTCTGCTGACCATCTGTCCACTTGTAACCTTGCGATATAATATAAAATAAATGGAACTGGTGTCTGAGTACAAACTTGGCCATTTACCAACTGTAAAAGTGGTCAAAACATTTGATTTCCATGTACCTCCATTTAAAATTTATTTTGCTAATTTTAAAACATGATAAAAATGTAGGTCAATCCATGAGAGGCTGAGCCATGCCTCAACCTTGAGGCTTAGCCTAATTTTGGACCTATCCTCCCCAGTGTAACTGTTGCCTTCTGTGAAACTCTGGGGTAAGTCAATTCTGCACCCTTTCAAAGAAACAAAACTGCCCGCTAGAATGCCTCTTCCCATACATCTCCAGGCAATGTCCCAAATACTATCCATCACAAATTATCTCTTTCCATGCTCAGTGTTAGTCCACTATGCCTGAAAGGATTTCCTAAAACTGAGTCCTTTTATTGTGAGTAAATTTCTCAGTAATCTTGGCTTCATTATGATATTTCTAGTTGATGTACTTTAGACCTTTCTTGACTGTAGCACCTGATACAGTTTTCCAGTCCAATTCACCTCCTGGTATCATCTTTTTTCACATCAATGTTCTCACCATTTCTTCTTCTTTTTTTTTTTTTTTTTTTTGCGGTACGCGGGCCTCTCACTGTTTTGGCCTCTCCCGTTGCGGAGCACAGGCTCCGGATGTGCAGGCTCAGCGGCCGTGGATCACGGGCCCGGCCGCTCCGCAGCATGTGGGATCTTCCCGGACCAGGGCACGAACCCGTGTCCCCTGCATTGGCAGGTGGACTTTCAACCACTGTGCCATCAGGGAAGCCCTCACCATTTCTTCTAATACCGTGACTCCACTGTTCTTTGCAAACCTCCATCATCTTCAATTTAACTTCTTTACTTTCATCTTCCTTCAATTCCAAAGACCATATCATCAGCCTTCCTGTCAAAGCATCAACAAAGCCACTTAAAATTACAACTATGCTATGAAAGATAAATGTATTCTGCCATGACTGTGAATATTAAAGTGTTGACCTAATTGGGGAGGTAAAGGGAGATTTTCCCTGTGAAAGCATGATTAAGCTAAATTCTGAAGAAAAAGTGGGAAAAAATTATGTCTGCTACCGTTTAGAGTTGCTCCAATTCCATTATCTCAATTCCAAGTTTCTATTTGACCACAACCATATTACCTTCTAATGGTGCTGTATATTATGTTTCCAAATCTTTGTTCTTATTTCAAACTTCAGACTTTTTAAACTTTTTTGCATTTTCCTTACATACCTTCCACTTGCCTACCTACTCAAAATTGGCTTCTATTATCAACAATGTCATGTTACACACTAGAATATTCCAACATGTTGATTTTACTGCCAATCTCCATGTTTTGTAGCCAATCTAATGTTTCCACCCTGCTCACAATTACTCTTTCATTATATCAGCTTATTTCTTTATAGTAAGTCAAAGTCTAAAATTACATTTATTTATTTACTTATTTATTTTGGGGCATCTGCTTACATTTTTGACACGGGATTGCCAGCATCTAGAATATTTCCTGGCGTAAAGCAGGTAGTCAATAAATGCTTGTTGAATGAATGAACAAATGAATGTTCTTTCCAGATTTCTTTCACAGAGAAAGTGGAGAAATCTTGATGATTGAGAGTACTATAAATTTAAGCAATCTAACTCAGTTTCCTTTTTTAAATCACCAGTTAAGTCTCCCTTACATTTCCTATAGCATTTGTTCCTAGCAACCATTTCTGCCACTCTCACTTTCAACAGATAACTTCTAACTTGCTAAGATCCAAATGAGCTCTGGCAAATAGCTTTCTTTTTTGATTTCCTCAGTTTTCTAGAATCAGTCTTGTTTGAACCATTCTCTTTAAATGACTGGAACAGATTAAATCAATTTGATATAATGAACTCAGCTTTCACTCATTCATTTACTAGCTTATTTATCAAAAATGTTTTGATGGTCCTTTGTCTAGAACAACAGGGTTTATCCCTGCCATTAAGAAGCTCAGAGAAGGGTCATGTTCTGTGATAACTGCATGTTCAAGGCCCTGCAAGTTCTGTCTGTTGTCTTTTTCTCTACATCCACTGCTCTTGTTTTTCTCCTTTTTACTTGCTGTGCCCTCTTCCATGTATTATCCATGCACTCTCCAGCAGAACTTTCTGAGATGATGAAAATATTTTGTTTTTGCACCAACCAATACAATAGCCACTAGCCTCACCTAGCTCTAGAGCACTTGAAGCATGGATAGTGACACTGAAAACTGAATTTTAAATTTTATTTAATATTAATTTAAATTTAGATTTAAACTTAAATACACATGTAATTACTACTGTATTAGACAGCACTTCTCTAGCCACTGTGGTGTTTTATCAGCTCTATTAGTTCCTTTCACATAGCAAATTATGTTTCTTTTCAGGACCTTTGCACGTGCTATTTTTGCTGCCTGGTGTGACTTCTGTTTACCCGGTGCTCTCTCACAAAACTGTTCACATGGTACTTATTTCTCTTCATTTAGAGCTTGGCTTAAGGTTACTATCTTCCTCATCCTGACCTTCCCATCTATAGTAGGAACCTCCTCACTCCCTGACCCCTTTTATTTTCTATCTTTTCCCTTTGCTTGTTTCCTTCACAGCACTTATTAAAACTGAAAGTATTTTATTTATTCATTCTCTCTTGTTTATAGTGTGTCTTCCCCAGCAGAATGTAAGCTTAATGAAGGCAGGAACTATACGTATCCTATAAATTCTTGTGATTCCACAGACTAAGACAATGCTTATTACATAGTAAGAATTTTAAAATATTTTTGAATAGTTGAGCAGACAAATGATGGCTGTAATTTTAGCCTGTAAAAAGTATTTGGGTGCGCTTAAGTAGTGAAAAAAATCTGCGTAGAACAGAAGCAGGGATAGCTTTTTTTTTTTTTGCGGTACACGGGCCTCTCACTGTTGTGGCCTCTCCCGTTGCGGAGCACAGGCTCCAGACACGCAGGCTCAGCGACCATGGCTCACAGGCCCAGCCGCTCCGTGGCATGTGGGATCTTCCCGGACCGGGGCATGAACCCATGTCCCCTGCATCGGCAGGCGGACTCCCAACGACTGCGCCACCAGGGAAGCCCCCAAAGACATCTTTGAGGTGGCAACTTCTGCTCCCCTATACCATCAAGTCCAAAAAATCTCCATATTTTTTTCTACACCAAAGTTACCAAACTGTTCTATGCATACTGCCTTGACTTTCTCACCCTTTTGTCATGTCTTTTGTTCCACCACTTGATTAAACTGCTTTCCTAAAGGCAGTGCATCTCTGATCACTTTTCTTCCTTGCCCCAAACTTTGAATGGCCTTTCAGAATGAGATGAATGAAGGGTGAATTTTTTCCCCCCACACGGTACACGGGCCTCTCACTGTTGTGGCCTCTCCCATTGTGGAGCACAGGCTCCGGACGCGCAGGCTCAGCGGCCATGGCTCATGGGCCCAGCCGCTCCGCGGCATGTGGGATCTTCCCGGACCGTGGCACGAACCCGCGTCCCCTGCATCGGCAGGCGGACTCAACAACTGCACCACCAGGGAAGCACTGAAGGGTGAATTTTTAAGCTTTGAATGTAAATCACACTCCACCCTGGCATGGCCCTGACTTCATCTTTCAAAATATTTCTAATACTGAAACATAATGTAGTTGAAATGGACTATTTAATAATATGCTTTCTGTAATTGGTGAGCTTGGCTGTCGCCACATTTGAGAAGTCATCCCTGACTCTCCTGGACCTGATCTCGGGTGGCCTCGGCCTGCAGCGGCTTGAAGCAAGATCTCAGTTCCCCAGCTAGAGATTGAAGTCAGACGGCGGCAGTGAGAGTAATGAATCCTAGCCACTAGATCACGAGAGCCAGTGGCCAGTGACAAGATCCCTGGCTTGTCTACTTTGTAAAAATAAATTTCAGCAAAGAGACAGAAAGTAGTGAAACAAGTAAAGTGTTTATTAGGAGGAAAAAGGTATGTGTGAATAGACACACAAGGGTGGGCTCAGAGAAAGAGGTGCGCCTTTGTGGTAGTTTAAATCACTTAAATGCGGCATTTCTTCCAGGTTTCCTCTGGCTAGTTATCTTGCACTGCCTGGCTCTGAGTCCATATTTGGTATAACTCAGGGTCCCACTCCCCGCCCCCCCGCACCCCCATGTGCACGTGCATCTCTTAGCCAAGATGTATTCTAGTGCAGAGGCCTATGGGAAGATTGACACCACCTACTATGGGGTGGTACCCCCTCCCTTTTTGGCCCCCGAGGAGCCTTTCTGTGCATGTGTAGTCAGGAATGTCTTGACCTCAAGAATGAGAAATATGTGGTCTCTTTATCTCTTATCTGGGCAGGACTCAGCTGCTCCCTGCCTCTGCCTTTATCTTATCTTGGAGTATCTGCCCACAGGGAACAGGTTCCAGCTGCTCAGCCTGGGACCCATCTATCTCCTGCCTCAGACCAAGCCCTTTGATGTCTCCCTGCTTGTCATTATATCTCCCTTCCTAGTGTGAGGTCTGACCTATGGTGGGTACTTTATATGGTGAATGAGTGAAGATACATTCAATTCAGAGACTAATCTTGGATTTTGAAAAAAATTTTCCCCATGAATGCCTAAATCTCAGAATTTAGGTGTTGTCAGGAATATTACAGGTGAAAAAGTATCATTTACTGTTTTCTCTAAGTGAGAAAGGCACATGGTTTTGAATAAAGAAATGAATGGATGGATGAAAAAAGAAAGGCATAATCACCTTCAATGTTTTATTCATATTAATAAGGAGTTTACATTTGATTGCAGTGAGCAGCAGTAGTCCAAAAGCAAATAAATAAATAAATAGGCAGCCTCCATATTTGTAATTTAAAATGTATTTCAGATTCTCTTACTTTAAGTAAGTATGCATGGCTTAAGGGCTCAATTTAGGCTCATTCCTGTACTAGGAGACACCTGAGGCCAGATTAAAGGCATACAGACCCTGCACACACCCTGATCCATATCAGCAACCCTGCCCTTGAACCACGGCTATAAAGCTCCTCACCAGATCCTCTGGGGTTGGGATACACAGTTTTTGAAGAGCGTGAGCCCGTTGTGTCCCCCTGTGCCTGGCAAAGCAATAAAGCTATTCTTTTTTACTTCAACCCAAATTCTGTCTCTGAGATTCAATCATTCAATTCAGTACTGGTGCACAGAGGCCAAGTTTTTGGCATCATTCTTGTATGTTTAAAAAACCAGAAGGCCCAATTTATTATAGTTTTCCTTTATGAAAATTACCATCCTATGTTGCAGGTTTGCCTTCAAGATCTTTTTTGTAAAAATTTGTTTAGCAGTCCCTCCTTTCTCTACTGCTTCTTTCAACTATTTTCTGAATGTGTGTCCTCTGAACTACCATTTGATTATAATTATTGTTCATCATCTGCTGCAGAAGGATCCCAGCCAGAAGGATCCTCAGTGAACTGCAAGGATGTGCCAGAGAATTCTGAGTAGAACAGACATCCTCTTTTTTGGCCTTTTCATATGGGAAAGTCATAAGTAGAATCAGAAGATGCATGAGAATTTGTTCTGGTCAACTGAAGTATGCTTTTTGAATACAATTTTATAGCAAAGAACAAAAAACCTTTGTAGATATACAAAGGTTTGATATAAAAGTCCATAGCAAGTTTCTATAATAGTAATAGAATAATAATTCTACAGTTAAAGAAGAATGAGTACCGTGGATACAATCATGACATTTTCATATCATGGATAGTTGTTGCCCCAGCCAAAAAGAAAAAAATATCCACTTTTCTACTCTTTCTCTGGGCAATTAGACATCATCACTGCTATGGTTTTGGGAACTGATACTGTTCTTAATGATGGAAAATTTTGTGATTGGCAGCTGGGTCTACAAAGTGGCCACATATTTTCAGCAGTCTGCTCATAAGTGTTTCTAAGGTTTTGGAAGCAACGCACAAGAAATTTTGATGGCAGTTCAGGCCAGGATCTTGTGGCCTTTCATTTCCTTAAATCTAGGGGGAAAAATGGATAAGGATGTCAGGGAGGAAGAAATTTTTTTTTTAAGTTTAATAACATATATACACAGGAGGGATCCAGAAAAACGAGTAACTCACCCAAATGGCAGAAGCCCTAACCTTAAATACTATCCTCAGCCAAAGACAAAAGAAGATGTTGAGGGTAGGGAGAGTCATTCATGGGGTTACCAAGAAAAGCAAAGTAAAGAAGGGTAAGGTTGTGGTACAGATTTAAGTCCTAGCCTTCTCCATTGAGAAGTGTCTAGAGATTTGGCCATCCTTCTCTTCCAGGTACATGGTGGAAGATGCCCTTACAAATGGAAATTTCCCTTACAAATGTAAATGTTTCTCACGAAATGGCAACTCCCTTTTTGTTTTCAGAGTTTTCCCCATGTATGCTGTTTCCTAGAAAATAACCAGCTTAAAATAATATGCCAGAGACATATTTTAGCATGGCAAATTCTGCTCCCCTACAAGAATTTAAGATTAGGATTATCTGATTAATCACTCAGTTTCTATACACAGGCTATTGTTTTCCAAAGGCTCATCTGCCTATGGTGAAAATGGAGGTGAGGTGGGATGTGGTAGAGGGTAGGGAAACTAGAAATGCTATTTAAGGAATGCAAAGAGAAGGAATGAATTCACCCTGTAACATTCAAAAGAGATTATACAAGAAGTCCATTTTCTTACAAGCAAGGCTCCTGTTCTGAGGGAATATTTTCTAAATTTCTTTAAGTCTTTAATCACAGTTTAAGCCTGGAGGGTTTCTCTCAATGTGTAGGGAAGATACCAATACTTCCTAGGACAGCAAGGCCAGCAACTTTCTATTTTATCGCAAAAGTATATGGGAATAGGAGAAGGGAGTGGTCAGTTGTGTGTCTGCTAATGCCCTGCAAGGACTTCAGCTCAGAGTAACTCGTGTGTGTGTGTGTGTGTGTGTGTGTGTGTGTGGAGTTGGGAGGAGGATAGCAAAAGGGGACAAAAAGATGATGATAACTCAGTAGGGGAGGAAAATGGGAATTTTGACTTGCATCCCCATTTAGGAATCTGAGATGCCTTTGTTTCCTGTGTGTATCGAAGGAACTCGGAAGTTTGAGAGCCTAGCTGGAGTGCTTGCCAGAGGGGACATCTAGGAGAGATGAAGTGGCTTTTCAGAGAAGCTACCAGGCAGTCAATTTAGGCAGGGGCTGAATTGTGCACAGCCAGACCACAAAGTACCTGAGATGAGCTAAGATCAGGCCAAGTCAGCGAGCAAGGATCACTGGGTCTAACCCAGTTGAGAGAGTCTACTACTTTTGATGACTCCAGGCAACAATGACAGACACAACTGCTGGCTGGTGGGCAGTGCACAGACATAGAGGGACACCCGTGTGGGCCTAAAGAAACCTGCAAACATCCTACACAAGAATCTCTTCACCTCTCCCATGATGTTGCAAACACTCAAATATCACTTTGAAGAAGAACTCTTGGGTTGGGGGTAAAGTGTTTCAGAGCTAAGTAATACCAAGTAATGTGTAATCAAAGGAACATTTTACATTATAAGACTAAGCTAAGTTTAAGGTACTACATACCTTCTGCATTGTAGAATCACTTAAATTTGTTATCCCATTACACATGTGTGTGGGTTAATATATATGACTATACATAATTACATGTGTTTTAAGACTTTACTCTTAAAAGGCTATAAGAAAATATTTGCCAAGTGGGTGGGTAAAACACCATCATCAAAACTGGAGGAATTTTGAGAGCAAAAAGGCTACTATTAATTACTCCAGCACAAAAAGGCATAAACCTGGACCATCCCATGCCACCTGGGACACATTCTACAGAAGAAGCTGAATTCTGTTCAAGAAAAGAAGTTTTCTTTGATTGTGATGGGGAGAGATGAGGGAGAAAATTTTTACCTTAATGTATACATTTGTTTAAAAATGGAGGTTACCTTGGGGCTAAGAGAGTTTATGCAAATAAGAATTAAATTGTACTATTTAAGAAATAAACAGGGCTTCCCTGGTGGTGCAGTGGTTAAGAGTCCACCTGCCGATGCAGGGGACATGGGTTCGTGCCCCGGTCTGGGAAGATCCCACATGCCGCGGAGCGGCTGGGCCCGTGCGCCACGGCCGCTGAGCCCATGTGCCACAACTACTAAAGCCTGTGTGCCTAGAGCCCGTGCTCCACAACAAGAGAAGCCGCCGCAATGAGAAGCCTGCACACTGCAGCAAAGAGTAGCCCCCGCCTGCCGCAACTAAAGAAAGCCCCCATGCAGCAGCGAAGACTCAACGCAGCCAAAAATAAACAAAACTTTATTTTTTAAAAAAATGGATATAAGAAGAATCCTTTGATTGAAAGAGTTACGCAAGAAACTAACAATATTTTAGCACGTTAAAAACTAGGGTTGGGGGGAGAGGGGCATGGTTGGCCAGAAATTTACAGTGGAGGGATAGTTAAATGATTTGGATTTTAAACAGAACTTTGCTATGCTGCCATCTGTATTTATACCCAGCGGACCCAAACCTTTGTAAAATCGGGAGTGTTCTTTGGTTACAGTGTTGAGGGATGGGAAGGAGGGAATGAAAACATGGTGCTGTCTGCAGTGCCAGGTGAAGCCAAAGCTGTATGAAAATAATTCATGAAGCCTAAGAACTGAGACTAGTGGAAATGGTAAATTCACCAGGAGCAAGACCTTAGAGAAAGACACAACCTGAAGAATGTAAGCCCCTTATGAACTGAGAAGCTATCTGTGGGTGCAGTGGGTGAGTATGGGTTTCTACGAGGAAGATAAGGGTTCCAGAAAATCTACCATCATATTCAAGAAAAGATTGTTCTCCTGAGCCTGGAAACCTAGAAATAACTAGGCTGTAGAAATCTAGGTTAAACACGCTTTACACAATTTTATACAATTAAAATATAATTTCAGTGATTGCTCAATAACATTTATTAACTAACCACTCCAAACACACTGTTGTACTCAAAGTCTTGAACTCACAAACTTAGTTAATTCCATAGTGAAAAATAAAATAAGGAAAGAGGTTCACATTTGCATTTTCTATGATTATTGAAATGTCTTTTCCTCCTCATGTGTTAACTATAAATAAACAATACCAAATTTTCACCCTTATATTGTTTTCATTATTATTAAAGTAACTATAACTTACATACAGTGACATAGATTTATACCCACTTGTTATTTAAAGTTCATGAAATGCCTTCTGCTCCCTGGAGGAAATGTACCAAATATGTATAAAATAATAATAAAATAATACTATGCCCAAGGATAGACCGTGTTTCTATGTTTTCATACTGTGAGCATCATGGGTATCTTAGAGGACAGGCTGTTTATAAATGAGGCCTCCAGCTGTTACTGAGAGACTCAGGCAGAAAAAGGGAGTAAACGGAGTATAATAATCTTGATTATTATACTGTTTCTATAGTGACCCAGGATGAGTTGCATTCTCCTTAGGAATAAACTGCTCAGTCAGTAGCTCCTACGAAGTACCATGTGGTAAATTACCTCCTTCCATGTACTAAATGATACCTTGATGCCTTGGAAAAATTAATGGGTGAGTGGTTTACTCTGAGAGCATTTTATTCCCTCTGAGTCAACATAGGATTCTGCCCAATTAAGTTTTGGAGGGCAGAATTTGCCCTAGAAAAAGCAGTTTAAAGGTTTAGAGTAATCGAAGCAATATAAAAACTAGTCCCTGATGTATAGTAAAGATTGGACTTCTCACCATGGCTAAGACTTTCATTATCACAGAGTTATTACATTTCCCTCGGTGGCCAAAAGAAGGGGGGGAAAGGGTGGGAGCTACCATTAAAATATAAAATACATTAACATATTTCTAAACATTTATTTACAGTCAATCAACTATCTCGGTGTCTTCTAAAACATGTCAAGTCATTTGGCCTATCATCATGTCTCAGACAATTCAGACTGTTGTCATGTCAGGTAAATAAAAGTTACTGTTTTCTCTAGAAATATATTTTCTACGTGTAATGGATTATATACTCATTGACACAACATAGAATTCAAATAGGCTGGAGGCATTGTTGGATTTTGAACTAATTTTTTTTTTAATAGAGAAGGCCAAAATGCCATTTTGTGCAGTTTATTTATTGCTCAAGCTCTGTTCTACAGTTGGTTAAGTTAAATTAACAAAATTAAATTAATGAATTTTTGAGAAGGATTTTCTTTAAAGAATCTGATATTATTGTGGTTATTTAAACAAAATAGATATACTTTTTTATATAGTAAAAGTGCTTAGAGTGTCTGAATCTAGTACAGGCATAAATTATCAAGTAATATTCTACCAGTAATTATTTTAGGTTGACATACAGTGATATTAATATTATCACATTTATAAAGCACTTTTATTTTCTGAGAAATGGTGGATCTTTCACTCAAATATTTTAATTGTTATCAAAAGGCATCTATGAAATATATATTTTTTAAAGTTTAGGCTGTAGGGATGGAAGCCCAAAAAGAGCTTTCCCTGACTTTAGTCTGCTTCCCTGGGACTCTAATACACCTTTCCTCACAATTGTCAAACTGCAGTTCAAAAATGAACATCTGGTCATGAAACTCATAGACATGGAAACAGAGGGCAATAAACATATGTGCATGCATTTGTTTTTACTAAAATGGTGACTGAGAAATAAATTACACAAAGTATCATTTTGAAACAGGAGGGAAGGGGGTAGGGCACAACCTTTGAAAGAATGACATAGCCCGAGGACATGACATAAACGGATTAGAACCTGATGGGTCCAAGATGGTGGACAAGTTGACTTCCACTAGACCTTGAGCCTCAGTATATGCTCATTGTAATACAATCAGCAAGCTAAATGACACACCCACAGACGGCATGACAGTTCTAAGGCAACCAAAGGATCAAAAAGTGGGCTGTGGCCCAATTCCTGGAAATCCCTGCCCCTTCCCAAAATAGCTGGAATACTCCTCCCACTCAGCCTATGAAATTACCCACCACTATAAAAACTGACAACCCCATACCCTGGTGCCTTTCTCACCTTCTGTGATGTCCCACACTCTGTCTGTGGAGTGTGTTTCTCCCAAGGCCTTTCAAACCTTCTGAGATGGCCCACACTCTGTCTGTGGAGTGTGTTTCTCTCTAAATAAATCCACTTCTTACCTATCACTGTGACTCTCAGTGAATTCTTTCTGCAATGAGACATCAAGAAACTGAGGTTCATTAAGTCCTGAAACCGGGTGTGTGATCTTAGTTGGAAGACTGGGTTTGAGTCCCGGCTGCATGGGTTCAACTCCCAATCTTAGGTGCACGGTTTCAAATTTTATACTCAGGGTAACACTGCTTAGATCTACCTCCTGTCACAGCCACTTAACAGCTGTGCAGTTACCCTGTGAACTTTACATTTATCATCTGTAAGATGGGAATAATAATCACAAGACCTCATGCCAGTTGTCCTAATGATTAAGATATTTTAACTAATTTAAAACACATTGCCAAGCAATGGCAGCCCCCACGGTGTGACCTATTTAGATTAAAGGGTCAGGAAGGCCTCATAAAAAAAGTGACATTTAAAATGAGAATTGAGGGGGACCTTGAAGATGGTGGAGGAGTAAGACGTGGAGATTACCTTCCTCCCCACAAATACATCAGAAATACATCTGCATGTGGAACAACTCCCACAGAACACCTACTGAATGCTGGCAGAAGACCTCAGACTTCCCAAAAGGCAAGGAAATCCCCATGTACCTGGGTAGGGCAAAAGAAAAAAAGAAAAAACAGAGGTAGGGAGCTGTGAAGGGGGAAAAGTTTCCACACACTAGGAAGCCCCTTCACTGGCGGAGACAGCAGTGGCATCGGGGAAGCTTCAGAGCTACAGAGGAGAACGTAGTAACAGGGGTGCAGAGGGCAAAGCAGAGAGATCCCTGCACAGAGGATCAATGCCAAGAGGCTTGTCTGCTCACCCACCGGGGTGGGTGGGGGCTGGGAGCTGAGGCTTGGGCTTCAGAGGTCAGATCCTAGGGAGAGGACTGGGATTGGCTGCATGAAGACAGCCTGAAGGGGGTTAGTGCGCCACAGTTATCCGGGAGGGAGTCTGGGAAAAGGTCTGGAAATGCCTAAGAACAAGAGGCCATTGTCTTGGGGTGCGTGAGGAGAGGGGATTCCTTCCCCGTCTGCCCATGGAAGGCAGAGCACTGCCTAAACAAGCTCCAAAGACAGGCACAAGCCATGGCTGTCAGCTCAGACACCAGAGACGGGCATGAAACGCTAAGGCTGCTGCTACAGCCACCAAGAATCCTGTGTGCAAGCACAGGTCATTATCCACACCTCCCCTCCCGGGAGCCTGTGCAACACACCACTGCCAGGGACCTGTGATCCAGGGACAACTTCCCCGGGAGAACACACAGCACATCTCAGGCTGTTGCAACATCACGCTGGCCTCTGCTACCACAGGCTTACCCTGCATTCCAATTATAACCTCCGTACCCCTCCCTCCCCCCCGCATTAGTGAGCCGGAGCCCCCTAATCAGCCACTCCTTTAACCCCGTCCTGTCTGGGCAAGGACAGATGCCAGAGGGCAACCTACACACAGAGGGGGGTCCAAAACCAAAGCTGAATCCCAGGAGCTGTGAGAACAAAGAGAAAGGGGAATCTCTCTGTGCAGCCTCAGGAGCAGTGGATTAAATCTCCAATCAACTTGATGTACCCTGCATCTGTGGAATACCTGAATAGACAACAAATCACCCAAAATTGAGGTGGTGGACTTTGAGAGCAACTGTAGGACTGGGGTCTGCTCTCTACGACTGATTTCTTTCTGATTTTTATGTTTATCTTAGTATAGTTTTTAATGCTTGTTATCATTGGTGGATTTTATTATTGGTTTGGTTGCTTTCTTCTTTTTATTATTTATTTATTTTTATTTTTTTATTTTAATATTTTTTTTTCTTTCTTTTTGTCTCCCTTTCCTTCTGAGCTGTGTGGATGACAGCCTCTTAGGGCTCCAGCCAGGCATCAGGGCTGTGCCTCTGAGGTGGGAGAGCCAAGTTCAGGACATTGGACCACCAGAGACTTCCTGGCCCCACATAATATCAATCAGCAAGAGCTCTCCCAGAGATCTCCATCGCAATGCTAAGATGTAGCTCCACCCAATAGACAGCAAGTTCCACTGCTGGATGCCCCATGCCAATCAACTAGCAAGACAGGAACACAACCCCACCCATTAGCAGAGAAGCTGCCTAAAATCATACTAAGTTCGCAGACACCCAAAAACACACCACCAGGTGTGGTCCTGCTCACCAGAAAGACAAGATCCAACCTCACCCACCAGAACACAGGCACTAGTCCCCTCCACCAGGAAGCCTACACAACACATTGAACCAACCTTACCCACTGTGGGCAGACAACAAAAACAATGGGAACTATGAACCTGCAGCCTGTGAAAAGGAGACCCCCAAACACAGTAAGTTAAACAAAATGAGAACAAGAGAAATATGCAGCAGATGAAGGAGCAAGGTAAAACTCATGAGACCAAACAAATGAAGAAGAATTAGGCAGTCTACCTGGAAAGGAATTCAGAGTAATGATAGTAAAGATGATGCAAAATCCTGGAAATAGAATGGAGAAAATACAAGAAAATTTTAACAAGGAACTAGAAGAACTAGAGAGCAAACAAATAATGATGAACAAAACAAAAAATGAAATTAAAAATTCTCTAGAAGGAATCAATAGCAGAATAACTGAGGCAGAAGAACGGATAAGTGACCTGGAAGATAAAATAGTGGAAATAACTACTGCAGAGCAGAATAAAGAAAAAAGAAAGAAGAGAATTGAGGACAGTCTCAGAGACCTCTGGGACAATATTAAATGCACCAACATTCAATTTATAGGGGTCCCAGAAGAAGAAGGGAAAAAGAAATGGTCTGAGAAAATATTTGAAGAGATTATAGTTCAGAAATTCCCTAACATGGAAAAGGAAATAGTCAATAAAGTCCAGGAAGCACAGAGAGTTCCATACAGGATAAATCCAAGGAGAAACACACCAAGACCCATATTAATCAAATTATCAAAAATTAAATACAAAGAAAAATATTAAAAACAGCAGGGGAAAAGCAACAAATAACATACAAAGGAATCCCCATAAGGTTAATTGCAGAACTTTCAGCAGAAACTCTGCAAGCCAGAAAGGAGTGGCAGGACATATTTAAAGTGATGAAAGGGAAAAACCTACAACCAAGATTACCCTACCCAGCACGGATCTCATTCAGATTTGATCGAGAAATTAAAACCTTTACAGACAAGCAAAAGTTAAGAGAATTCAGCACCAACCAACTAGCTCCACAACAAATGCTAAGGGAACTTCTCTTGGCAGGAAACACAAGAGAAGGAAAAGACCTACAATAACAAACCCAAAACAATTAAGAAAATGGTAATAAGATCATACATATCAATAATTGCCTTGGGCTTCTCTGGTGGCACAGTGGTTGAGAATCTGCCTGCCAATGCAAGGGACATGGGTTCGAGCCATGGTCTGGGAAGATCCCACATGCCACGGAGCAACTAGGCCCGTGAGCCACAACTACTAAGCCTGCGTGTCTGGAGCTTGTGCTCCACAACAAGAGAGGCCACAACAGTGAGTGGCCTGCACACTGCGATGAAGAGTGGTCCCCGCTCGCTGCAACTAGAGAAAGCCCACACACAGAAACGAAGACCAAACACAGCCAAAAATAAATAAATAAATAAATATGTTTTTAAAAAATAAATAAATAAAATAATAGCCTTAAATGTGGATGGCTAAAATGCTCCAACCAAAAGACACAGGCTTGCTGAATGGATACAAAAACAAGACCAATATATATGCTGTCTACAAGAGACCAACTTCAGACCTAGGGACACATACAGACTGAAAGTGAGGGGATGGGAAAAGATATTCCATGCAACTGGAAATCAAAAGAAAGCTGGAATAGCAATACTTATATCAGATAAAATAGACTTTAAAATAAATAATGTGACAAGAGACAAGGAAGGACACTACATAATGATCAAGGAATCAATCCAAGAAAAAGATATAACAATTATAAATATATATGCACCCAACATAGGAGCACTTCAATACCTAAGGCAAATGCTAATAGCTATAAAAAAGGAAATCGACCATAACACAATAATAGTGGGGACTTTAACGCCTCACTTACAGCAATGGACAGATCATCCAGACAGAAAATTAATAAGGAAACACAGCTTTAAATGACACAATAGAACAGAGAGATTTAATTGACATTTACAGGACATTGCATCCGAAAACTGCAGATTACCCTTTCTTCTCAAGTGCACACAGAACATTCTCCAGGAGAGATCATATGTTGGGTCACATAGCAACACTTGGTAATTTAAGAAAATTTAAATTGTATCAAATATCTTTTCCAATGACAACACTATGAGACTAGATATCAATTACAGGAAAAAAACTGTAAAATATAAAAACACATGGAGGCTAAACAGTACACTATTAAATAACCAAGAGATTACTGAAGAAATCAAAGAGGAAATCAAAATATACCTAGAAACAAATGAGAATGAAAACACGATGACCCAAAACCTATGGGGTACAGCAAAAGAAGTTCTAAGAGGGAAATATATAGCAATAAATTCCTGCCTCAATAAAAAAGAAACATCTCAAATAAACAACCTAACGTTACACCTAAAGCAATTAGAGAAAGAAGAACAAAAACACCCCAAAGTTAGCAGAAGGAAAGAAATCATAAAGATCAGATCAGAAATAAATGAAAAAGAAATGAAGGAAACGATAGCAAAGATCAATGAAACTGAAAGCTGGTTCTTTGAGAAGATAAACAAAATTGATAAACCAGCAGCCAGGCTCATCAAGAAAAAAAGAGAGAAGACTCAAATCAACAGAATTAGAAATGAAAGAGGAGGAGTAACAATTGACAATGCAGAAATACAAAGGATCATGAGAGATTATTACAAGCAACTATATGCCAATAAAATGGACAACCTGGAAGCACGGACAATTTCTTAGAAAAGCACAACCTTCCGAGACTGAACCAGGAAGAAATAGAAAATATAAACAGATCAATCACAAGCACTGAAATTGAAACTGTGATCAAAAATCTTCCAACAAACAGAAGCCCAGGACCAGATGGCTTCACAGGCGAATTCTATCAAACATTTACAGAAGAGCTAACACCGATCCTTCTCAAACTCTTCCAAAATATAGCAGAGGGAGGAAAACTCCCAAACTCATTCTGCAAGGCCACCATCACACTGATACCAAAACCAGACAAAGATGTTACAAAAAAAGAAAACTACAAACCAATATCACTGATGAACATAGATGCAAAAATCCTCAACAAAATACTAGCAAACAGAATCCAACAGCACATTAAAAGGATCATACACCATGATCAAGTGGGGTTTATCCTAGTAATGCAAGGATTCTTCAATATATGCAAACCAATCAATGTCATACACCATATTAACAAATTGAAGTATAAAAAACATATGATCATCTCAATAGATGCAGAAAGAGCTTTCAACAAAATTCAACACCCATTTATCATAAAAACTTTCCAGAAAGTAGGCATAGAGGTAACTTATCTCAACATAATAAAGGCCATATATGGCAAACCCACAGCCAAAATCATTCTCAATGGTGAAAATATGAAAGCATTTCCTCTAAGATCAGAAACAAGACAGGGTTGCCCAATCTCACCACTCTTATTCTATATAGTTTTGGAAGTATTAGCCACAACAGTCAGAGAAGAAAAAGAAATAAAAGGAATTCAAATTGGAAAAGAAGATGTAAAACTGTTATTGTTTGTGGATGACATGATACTATACATAGAGAATTCTAGAGATGCTACCACAAAACTCCTAGGGCTAATCAATGAATTTGGTAAAGTAGCAGGATACAAAATTAATGCACAGAAATCTCTTGCATTCCTATACACTAATGATGAAAAATCTGAAAAGAAATTAAGGAAACACTCCCATTTACCATTGCAACAAAAAGAATAAAATACCTAGGAATAAACCTACCTAAGGAGACAAAAGACCTGTATGCAGAAAATTATGAGACACTGATGAAAGAAATTAAAGATGATACAAACAGATGGAGAGATATATCATGTTCTTGGATTGGAAGAATCAACATTGTGAAAATGACTATACTACCCAAAGCAATCTACAGATTTAATGCAATCCCTATCAAATTACCATTGGCATTTTTCACAGAACTAGAACAAAAAATTCACAATTTGTATGGAAACACAAAAGACCCCAAATAGCCAAAGATATGTTGAGAAAGAAAAACAGAGCTGGAGGAATCAGGCTTCCTGACTTCAGACTATACTGCAAAGCTACAGTAATCAAGACAGTATGGTCCTGGCACAAAAATAGAAATATAGATAAGTGGAACAAGATAGAAAGTCCAGAGATAAACCTATGCACATATGGCCACATTATCTTTGATAAGGGAGGCAAGAATATACAATGGATAAAAGACAGCTTCTTTAATAAGTTGTGCTGGGAAAACTGGACAGCTACATGTAAAAGAATGAAATTAGAACACTCCCTAAGACTGCATACAAAAATAAACTCAAAATGTATTAAAGAACTAAATGTAAGGCCAGACACTTTAAAACTCTTAGAGGAAAACATAGGCAGAACACTCTATGACATAAATCACAGCAAGATCCTTTTTAACCCACCTCCTAGAGAAATGGAAATAAAAACAAAAATAAACTAATGGGACCTAATGAAACTTAAAAGCTTTTGCACTGCAAAGGAGACCATAAATAAGAAGAAAAGACAATCCTCAGAATGGGAGAAAATATTTGTAAATGAAGCAACTGACAAAGGATTAATCTCCAAAGCATACAAGCTGCTCTTGCAGCTCAATATCAAAAAAACAAACAACCCAATCCAAAAATGGGCAGAAGACCTAAATAGACATTTCTCCTAAGGAGATATACAGATTGCCAACAAACACATGAAAGGATTCTCAACATCATTCATCATTAGAGAGATGCAAATCAAAACTGCAGTGAGGTATCACCTCACACTGGTTAGAATGGCCCTCATCAAGAAATCTACAAACAGGGCTTCCCTGGTGGCGCAGTTTTTGAGAGTCTGCCTGCTGATGCAGGGGACACGGGTTCGTGCCCCAGTCTGGGAAGATCCCACATGCCGCGGAGCGGCTGGGCCCGTGAGCCATGGCCACTGAGGCTACGTGTCCAGAGCCTGTGCTCCACAACGGGAGAGGCCACATCAGTGAGAGGCCCGTGTACTGAAAAAAAAAAAATCTACAAACAGTAAATGCTAGAGAGTGTGTGGAGAAAAGGGAACACTCTTGCACTGTTGGTGGGAATGTAAATTGATACAGCCACTATGGCAAACAGTATGGAGTTTCCTTAAAAAAATAAAAGTTGAAATACCATATCATCCAGCAATCCCAATACTGGGCATATACCCTGAGAAAACCATAATTCAAAAAGAGACATGTACCACAATGTTCATTGCAGCACTATTTATAATAGCCAGGACATGGAAGCAACCTAAGTGTCCACTGACAGATGAATGGATAAAGATGTGGCACATATATACAATGGAATATTACTCAGCCATAAGACGAAATGAAACTGAACTATTTGTAGTAAGATTGATGGACCTAGATTCTGTCATACAGAATGAAGTATGTCAGAAAGAGAAAAACAAATACCATATGCTAACACATGTATATGGAATCTAAAAAAAAAAAAGATTCCAATGAACTTAGGGGTAGGACAGGAATAAAGACACAGACGTAGATGATGGACTTGAAGACATGGGGAGGGGGAAGGGTAAGCTGCGACGAAGTGAGTGAGTAGCATTGACATATATGCACTACCAAATGTAAAATAGGTAGCTAACGGGAAACAGCTGCTTAGCACAGGGAGATCAGCTCTGTGCTTTGTGACTACACAGAGGGGTGGGATAAGGAGGGTGGGAGGGAGACCCAAGTGGGAGGGGATATAGGTATATATGTATACATATAGCGAATTCACTTTGTTATACAGAAAAAACTAACACAACATTGTAAAGCAATTATACTCCAATAAAGATGTTAAAAAAATAAAAATAAATTAATAAAATAAAATGAGAGTTGAAGAGCCAGTTGAATTTGCCATAGGGAAGGATCTAGGAGAAAAGGCTCCAAGGTAGTAATGGATCTGGTTTGTTTAAAGAACTAAGAGAAGGGAATTGAACCTAAAATTCTGCTTCAAGTTACTTATTGTGAAAAAAAGAGGAAATGAAGTATTTCTCATAAACATTGGCAGCCCCAAGCAGTGTGTGATCCATTCTATTTCAGGCTGTTGGTCCTGGAGGAGGATAGAGAGCTACATCCTGGCAGTCCACAGGTGAAAACAATGCACAGTTGAGGGCCGGGGAATGTGGGAGTACATTTTGGGCTTAGGAAGTGTGGAAGAGGATCACTGGGTAACAAAGTGAAGGATATATGGAACAGACTGGTGATTCAGAATCTTAGATTAGGAGTAGGAGAGATGGAGAATGCAGAGACTGATAAAACTGAGGAGACAAGCAGTACAAAGTTTTTAGGCCACACTATAGAGTTTGTAGGTTTTCCATAGGCAGTGGAGGATCATTGCATTTTTTAAAGCCATAAAGTGCCATGATCGGATTCTGATTTCTGAATGCTTATAGTGCATTAGAATTTCTGGAAATGAGGTTCAGGGCTCTGAAATTTTACTAAGCATGCCATGTGAATCTTGTGGACAGTTCAATTTTAAGAGTTACTGTTGCTATTGTTCAAAGTAGTCTTAAGAATTTTGATAACTAAAAATAAAAAGAATTCATCATGCAAAAGCACACAGGGAAACTTTCTAAGGTGCTCAGAATGTTCTATATTGGGATTGTGGTTGGGATTACACAACTTTATACATTTGTTAAAATGCATCAAAATGTATACTTGCAGTTGGAAAGTTTTACTACTTATAAATTATCTTGATAAAGCTGTTTTGTTTTTAAAAGCCAGTGGACTTGATGAATAGCAAGGTAGTGCTACCCTTCAAAAGAGGAAAGCCATTGCTACAAAAAGACTCACAACATTGCAAAGGGATGAAGGAGTACTGCTGTAGTGGAAACAATGAATACTTATTTGAGAAGTAAAGAGATAATCAGGAGAGAAATGGGAATGGGGAGGCAGGAGAGTAGCTCGATAGAGTAAGATGACTGAAGAAAAATTCTCCAGATGATATTTGCAGGTAGAGGAGTTGAAGCCAGTAGAGAAGCAGAGAATTATGTAGGGAAGAAAAATAATTACTGGGGCAGTTACAGTGAATGGGATTAAGAGGAAAACTGGCAGAATTAATCTAATGCATTTTTTTACAATGATTGAAACAAAGAAAGCAATAATGAGACATGCTTCTAAATTTTGCCAAAGCAGTACTTTTGTCAGTAATGTAGGCAACCAAGCTTAGGCTAACATTTGTCCACCTGGACAAGCTCTGTTCTGCCTCTGATACACTGACACGATTATGTCCCTTCACTTGTTTCCACAAAGAATCCATTTCAAAAAGCTTTTCATGGGATTTATAGACTTTTACTGAATGCCTTGTCTCTGATATGGTGACCATGAGGAATGTTCAAATCTAATTGTAATGAATTTCCCATGACAACATTGTGCTGCTTTCCCAAATCTGAGGTAAACTTTTCAGACTCTGCTCACTGGTACTATGTTGTTATGTTCTGGGACCCTTTGGTTAGGTAACCTTAAGACATTCACAGCAGTGGAAAATGAAAAATGTCCTCAATTCCCTGTCTGGCCAAAATTGAGGACATTTGACAGGACTATGAAAGCTTTTTTTTAAGAAATGAGATGATTTTTTCTTTCTACTCTTTCCCCTCCACCTCAAATTAGAATTAATCCTCTACTAATTGGGCTTTTATTCCCTTTCCATTTCTATTTCCTGATGTTTTATTAGAAAAGAACTTCAAAGCCAATGAGAAACTGGACCCAAATTTCGAGGCATTTTTTTTTACCTCTCCTACTCCTTAGTCTTACTCCAGACCCTCTGGCATCCTGACTCTTAAATTCTAAGAAACTGTAGACTCATTTGAGAAGATTGCTTCTCAAATTCTTCATCATACTTCTGCATCAAAACTGAGGAGTAAAAATAGTGAGCAATCAACTTCTTTCTGATTCTCTACCTGACCATGTGATACATTCCCAAGTCCTTCAGCCAGTAGCCATTTTCCGTGCTTCACTGACCCTGAGGAAACACAGCCTCTTTGATCCTGTGAGCCTTCTGCTTTCCTCACCCACACATCAAAGGAAAGCTGTGTACAGGGCAAGCCTTTGATAGAATATATGCATAGAGCTTCTTAGCAACCATGGCTTAAAAAGACACACTTTTTTGAGGGAAATGTTCTATACATAGTCTCAGAAACTAAAATGCTATTACTTTTTGAACAACTCCATGTGAATTACACATGAGAGGCAGAGAAAATTATATTCACCATAATTTCTTCCAGGAAGAACACTGAATTTGTTCTGAAGTAACTCTTTTATAACCCCACTTGGGACTTGGGTACACCTTCCCAAGTTCAGTCCCCAAAGAGATTCCCTCACATGTAGAGTATTACTTATCCAGAGGTAAGGAGTAAAAACTTTTGTTGTCATAGGAAAGAGGTAAGAACAAGGAAAAGGGAGGGGAAAAGGGCTAGAGCGGATAAAATAGGCCATTGTGTGGTGTGAGCTCTTTCTGTATCTGTAATCATTAGTAAACAATATTTTTATTTTTTTTTATTTCTTTGTTGAGAGAAGATGTTCTGAAGAGGTAGACTCCTATATCCAGAGAGTCTGGATTCGAATAGTCACAGCCATGAGAAAATAGGTACACAATACACAGTTTGTGTGTTCCGTTTTGAAAATGGACTATTTGGGAAGATTGAGAAATGTATTAAATTTTAAAACATATTATGCACAATTATTTAGGGGTTATCTTGCAGTAGACAAACCTGGATTTAAATCTAGACTCTACTTCTTGCCAGTTATAGACCTTTTGTACTTCTGTTTGTGGGATTTTAAATAGATAGCAAATGTAGAATACTTCCCAGGTAAATATTCAATAAATAATACCTGTGATAATGATAATGATGATGATGATGATGAACATTATGCCTACCCCATCACCTGACAGGTTGTAGGCTCTCAAATTACAAGCACATGCTAGCATATTAATTATTAGCATTAGTGGAGCATAGTATTATTTAAATTTTAAGCAAGTGTTTGTATGCTGATATATGTTCATACAAAAAATATATAAAAAGTGAGTAAAAAAGTACGAATGAACAAAGATATGTTTTTCCATATCATTAAATGAGCAAACTTAATGATACTAGAAATGAAACTCACATTAGAAACAGGGGCCATAATCACAGCACTCGGTCCATTTCCAGAAAGACATATTGGAGTCATTAGGAAACTGAGATCAGAAGAAAATGTGACCTATAAACTACTTCTCCTAAAATAGCTTTATTTATTTATAATGAACATTGACATGAATGTTCTGTTAAACACAAGCTTGGACAATTACAAAAAAATCAGAGTATGCTAATTTGATGACTCTAAGACACTACAGGTAAACCTTCCACAGGGACTTTTGCCCCTCCAGAAGTATAAATATGGATTGCTCTATGGATTAGCATAAATATAGAATTTCGAGAGTCTTCAGGGGATGTGTTTTTATAAAATATCAATACAGAGGAAAAGTTTTGCTACTTAAAGAATACTTCACCTCAGACTCTATACATCAAGAAATCTACAGTTGGGGGCTTCCCTGGTGGCGCAGTGGTTGAGAGTCTGCCTGCCGATGCAGGAGACACGGGTTCGTGCCCTGGTCCGGGAAGATCCCACATGCCGCAGAGCGGCTGGGCCCGTGAGCCACGGCCGCTGAGCCTGTGCATCCGGAGCCTGTGCTCCGCAATGGGAGAGGCCACAGCAGTGAGAGGCTCGCATACCAAAAAAAAAAAAAAAAGAAATCTACAGTTAACAGAGTGAATAATAAAGGCAAATGAAGCAGTTTACTACAAGTAGCAGTCCATCTATAAATACCACTTATGACAGACACCATCTCATCTTTGCAAGATGTACTTTTTGTCAAGATCTTAATTGGCCACTGAGATTGTCAAAGAAGTAAATGTCTTAAATATTTCACCATTAAGGTGAATGTTCAGTGCTGTTAGTTCTAACAACACAGAGCAATGGCCAGGTTTGGCAGGTCAGCATCATCCAGCATTAACCTGCTTGAGATGAGCTTAATAAGGTATTCTTCCCCCTCCTTCGTTTTCCCTTTAGCTGAGGCCATCTTTTAGCTATTTATTAAGACACTGATTAAGATGCTATGCAGTAATTCCTTCATCATTACTGATATAATATTATATATTTTCTTTATTTTCATTCCATTCTTAGATGTGTGCTTCAGAAATATAAATTCATCATATTTTAGGTGTAAATAATTAGGTCTAACTGAGAAAATAAAGTTGAAAATTCTTATTTTCTTGACAAATGCAGTTTCTAGTATATTCAAATTTCTACTGTATCTTTTTTTGTTGTTTTTGCTATATTCTAGCTTTCTTCTCTATTTTTGTTTGAAAATTTTAACACAGAATTTCATGCCAAAAAATATTTTTTTTTTCTTCTGAAAGCTGGAAGAAATCATTTCAAGTTTCAAGACTGTGAAAATTGACTGTGCCTGACTTTTTCCAAAATGACTCGTAATGCTTTTTGCCAGGCAGATTCTAGGACTAGTTAGTTTATGATCAAAACTTACAGATGGTACTTACAGAAGACTAGCCAGTAGGGCATTTTTCAAGAATGTCAAGATCAAAAACTATAATTAAAGGTTATTTTGGGAAAATTCAGCATCCCCATCACTAACTCCACAGGAGAAAAAAAAAGAATAAGAAGCAAAAATGATTTTGTGACAAAGTAATTGCTGACAAAAATATTGTAACCCTATGTGTCATTTGAAAACAATTGAATTTCTGGTCTTTTCATTGCAGAAGCTTAGCTTTCAAAGTGATGGTTAGTGTTATGGTGTATAATGCTGACTTTTCCTTAAGATCATAGGTTATTTCACAGCTGTCATAGTTACATAGCCGTCTTCCCTGTCACCAGTTCCTGTAGCTCATCCTTGCTGGTTGATGTCTTTATGCCCAAACCCTTATTAACATTCAATCACCACAAGGTCGAGGTCACATGATGGCAAGCCAGTGATGAAATTTTTACCTTCTAACAATGTACAAGTGAAAATTTTATGCACTGAGGCAAAAGCAGGAAATAATGAATATCTATAGTTTAATTTCCATGCATCACTGCTAGTGGCAGTGAAATAAATACCAGAGTGAAGTAATAGAGTAGTTGCAGGGGTGGGCTAGTGGGTTAAAGAAGAGAATTAATATCCATGATTAAAACTACATGTATCATTGCCAAGGGCTGTGAAAATATGTCAATTGCATGACTATGTTTTAATGACAGAGAAAGAACATTTAAAGTTTAATAATTGCTCTGTTTCCTTGTATGAAACAAACCAAAGTCCTTACTCCAAAGTCTTGCTAACAATAAATGAATTCTACAGATATCTGTTTTTGAAAATGATCGACTTTAATTATATGTATATTTTTATGTACTGATACATAGTTTTTCAATCTTTTTTTATTTAAAACTTGTGCCAACCAACCTAATGTTGCATATCTGCAGGTTCATTTTTAAATTAATTTTGTAAATTCTAGGCAACAAGTCTATGATCATACAGTACTTAATTAGTCCTTGAATTAATATTTGTAGTTCAAGTTTATATTGCTTGAAAATGATGATGAATTTATAATATCCTGTTGCTAGGAAAAATGGCAGTGCATATTCTCAGTATTATTTAGTTATAGGTTTAGGGTTTTTGTGACCAATAACCATGTATAACCTTAAATTACAACATATAAAATGTTCACACAACAAACAACTTACTGGAGTAAATGAAGAACATGTGATTCTTTTATCCTAAGAATATATCTGATTTCAACTGTAGAGAATAAGTTGAAAAAGTATCCCTAGTATTCATATTCCCTAAATTTTCAGAAGTCCTGCTTCTCATCAGAAAGTGAAAAAGTAGGCTTCCAAACAAAGACTAGTTTTCAAGCCTGGGAAAACATTTTTTAAAACCATTTAACGTACATTGTTACTTCTCTTAGAATTCTTTTTTTTTTTTTTTTTTTAAGATTGTTAATTCACTACAAAGCGAAACTCTCAAATGCAAAGCTTTTTTAAAAATAATGCTTTCCTGGCTAGAGAAGACCTAAGATAGACTGATTTACTAGCTATCAAAAACAACTAAATCACACGTACGCACATACACACGCACATACAGAGCCTTTGTCCAGATTTTTGCTCAATGTTATGCTTCTGCATCTTGTCCCCTTGAAGGCGATGAGTACTGTACTCTTTGTTTTGCTCAGAACTGAGGAATTGAGTACTTGGTCAGCACTCAACAAATAAGAAGTCATAATGATAAGTACCGAATCCAATTTGAAACCGTAGGGGAAATTTAAGTGGTCCCAAATGCTAGTGTTCTGCGAGTTAAATACATTTGTGGAGGAGCTGCAATTCCAGATGGAGGTTTCATGAAATAATTCAAATTATTCTCTTCTATTTTTAACTTCTGGTTGGGCCGAAGAGATTTTCACACTAAAGATTACAGCCATGGCTTTCACCAAGCTGAAAAAACAAGCTTTAATGTGATGATCCACACAAGACCAAACTTGATGAGAAATGTAGGGTGTTGCTATGGCAATTCCATTCGTTGGAACTTTTCTCTGTTGGCTTCATTCTGACAGAACATTCTAAAAAGAATTATATGAAAAGGTGTGGTGGCTGTGAAGACATACTTGAAGCCAAGAAGATAGAACTTTCTCATCTTTCTTTCTCCCAAAGAGAGAACATGTCGTCATCTTGTAATGCTACCCTAACGTAGTCAGAGGGCTAGCTGAGGAGGTGTCATTCTGAGATTTCATTGAAACCCTGGGGTGTATTTCTTTTTGGCTTAAGTGAAAAATTGGTGATGCTAGGGTTCTAAGCACAATTACAACAAGGAAAATGATGCTTAGTCGAAATTGAAAGATGATAAGTCCTTGGCTCCTGAAAGAATGAAGATCTGTTTTGTGGTGGTGGTGGTGTTTTGTCTTACTTTCAGCAGAGGATGGATGTATTAAAATTCATTTAAATCTAGGCATCAGAAGTGAATGAATCCCAGGTCTGAGAGTCTCTGATGGAGAAGGCAAATTCATTAATTCACCTAATGTCATTTCTTTTCAAATAGACCTTCATTTCAGAAGTCATAATCAATCCAATTGTTTATAAAAACAAGCTCAGTTAGAATCTAATTGCAGGCATTGTGTCAAAGCAATTTTTTTCCTGATTAATATCGCTTACACTCTTCACAAACAACCCTATGAGGTAGATACCATTTTCAACTCCATTTTGTACATGAAGAAAGGGAAATTCAGAGAAAATGTAACTGGGCTAAGTTTGATCATCTGGAAAGAAAGAAATACAGAAGTCGAATCCAGAACCAAGATCTTAATGTGTTGTTAAACAGAACTAACTGTCAAAATTTGAAGGGGGCGGGGATTCCTAAGCAATTTACTAATAAGCAGGAAAAAATTTATTTTTGCCATTACTGTAAAAACTTCTTTTTCCATGCTACAAGACACAACCAATCAGGTAATATTAGGGAGATGGTGTATCAGAGAATCTTGACCTTAAAAAGAATCCATTTTAAAAATTGAATTCAACGACAATCATTTATTGAGCTCTTAGCACATTCTCTAAGCATAAAAAAACTTCTAAAACACCAGTTCCTACTCCAGAAGAATTTATCAGTTACTAGGAGAATGTAGTCAACAAGTAGGGATTAATCCATTTAGAAGTGAGCGTAAGTGTATTTAGCAATAAGACAGAGGTTATGAATTAGTGGCCTGCTGGCTGATGTGGCCCTCAGACATGTTTAATTTGAACCACAAAATCTGAATCTTCTTTTTAAAAAAACCAATTATTTGTGAACACAAAGTTCACATTCCTATTTGGCAACAATTGGCTGAAGCTAATAGACAGTTTCCACTTTAGTAGTGGTGTGTACTCTCCAGTTTTCCAGATTCCCCACCCTTAATCTTTCTCCCACACTGAAGTTCAATGACAATTGTCATTCATTATAAAGCTTGTTTACTTTTTTTTCTTATGCCTATTTATATATGTTACTTTCCTGGCCCCTATAGGGTTTTGAGGTTGTCACCAACTTGTAAGGACACCAAAAGCATTTGAGATTCAGATTTATGATGGGTAAGAACAAAAAGACCATCATTCAGGTAGTAGCAGATTATTTACTACTTTCTATCTGCTTCTGTGGATATACTCAAATATCTAAAGAAGAGACTTGGAATAAGAATTAGAGTTGGCACTACTACTGAGTTTTTCAGAGGCATGATTTATTACAAAACAATTTTGATTTATCTAAACATGGAGAGGATGTAGGTCATTGAGTTGCCCAGGTATGGGCGTGTTGTGTAAACATTTACAGATAAACAGGCATAATTTATGTGCAAAGAAAATTCCAACTGGGGAGGTAGATTGAGTAGAGGAAATATAATGGAGTAGAGGGCTAGAATGAGGAAGGAAGAGAGAGGTAGGGAAGGAGGGAGAGACTTTAAGAGTTGTGAGATTATAGCCCCTCAAACTCTTAAGCGTTGCGCAGAGGCTTGGCCCTTTCTAGCCATTCATCCAGTAGCCTCTGATAAAACGGACGACGGGCTTTTTTCTTGGCTCTTGCTTTTATCTCTACCTGGAAAGACTTCTTTCTCTGCAAACCCTCAATTCATGTGACTTTTCTCTTATATTTCAACACCTCGTTCGGGAGGCTCATTTACCAATAAATTTTCTTGTTGCTCCTTAGAAAAACGAAATAATTTATCCTTTTATGCTACAAATTTCTTGTATAGGTTTCATTCATTAGACTTACTACATCTCATTGAAATTATGTATCTACGTGCCTGTTTCCCTATAGACTATGAATTCTTGGGAAGGTGCCCATGTTTCACTTATCTTTGTATTGCTGTCTCCCAGCATGGTGTAATAAATATTTGTTGAATAAATGAATAAATACATCCTCAAAAGAGAGCCCAATTATTTTACTAACATTTTCTTGACCTATTCACTAATTACATAATTTTAAGAAGCCAAAATTCACTCAAAATAGCTAGTTTACATATGTAATTATTAATTCAATTGATAAAAATTGTGATATTATTCTAAAGTTAAATGTGCATTTTATATATATATATATATATATATATATATATATATATATCCATGTCTATATATCTATATCTATAGTTAGTTGAACATGTTCTTCATTTGGGTTACTAAATTAGGCACTTGGCAGAGCATCTGAGTGAAATTTAATTACATAATTAAATAAACATTTAATTTAATTATACAATTTACCAAATATACCTCCTATCCAGCCACCAACAAAAGTTACTATATTCTTTTAAAAAATATTATCATTAAAATATTAACCAAGGCAGGGAAACAATTGTAAGTCTTCTATATAGTACCTGGGATAGGTATTTTTTCATTTTATTGACATATAATGAAGAAAACTAAACATAAGGAGATAGCTCAATTGAACGGACGTGTATAACAGCGCCTAGATCAAAAATACATTACCACCAGTTCCCTAAAACCCCTATTTCCTCTCCTGTCTGTATCTCTCTTGTAAGGTTAACCACATTCCAGACTTCTAAAAGCATAGATTAGTTTTTGCTTGTTTTTAGTAACTGAAATGTTTACTGCATTTAAAACACTACATAATGCACACATTATGACTTCATAAAAAAACATATATTCTTAACTCTACAGAGTTACAAAGGTAGAGAAGACATAATTTTGACATTCCAGAAGCTTATCTGATAGAGGTGGTAACACATAACCAAATACCTAATGCCAAATATGGACACATAGTAATACACAGTAAATGGATTCTGAGTTATAGCACAGTCTTACAAAGGGAAGCTCTCATCTCGTTTCATACAAAATGTAGAATCACTATGGAGGCACCAAAAAAGGTTTTCAGGCTCTGAAAAATGGTTTTGAATAATAGGTTTATTTCAGGTTGACAGGACAAAAGCTATTTATATCTCCAGTATTGTGATAAATTTATCTCATGGGTAGATAGAGATCTCCATAATCTTCTTTCTGGTGGAAGCCTCTTTTTATTTATTTATATTTTAAATTTTTATTTATTTTATTTTTTGCTGTGTTGGGTCTTTGTTGCTGCACGCGGGCTTTCTCTAGTTGTGGCGAGCAGGGGTTACTCTTCGTTGCAGTGCGCATGTGCTGGCTTCTCATTGCGGTGGCTTCTCTTGTTGCAGAGCACAGGCTACAGGTGTGTGGGCTCAGTAGTTGTGGCGCAAGGGCTTAGTTGCTCCCCGGCATAGGATCTTCCCGGACCGGGGCATGAAGCCGTGTCCCCTGCATCGTCAGGTGGACTCTCAACCACTGCGCCACCAGGGAAGCCCAGCAGGCGGATTCTTAACCACTGTGCCGCCAAGGAAGCCCCTAGTGGAAGCCTCTTAAATCACATTAAAGGTGGGTTGAAGGAGAAAAGTTGGGCAGTGGCCATGATGGTAAGGCACCTCTTTAACCACTTGGGTTATTCTTTGGAAGAAGAACTGTTAATTAACTGCAGTGGTGCAGAAAAGTGCACCAGAGGGCTGAGTTTTGAAGCTACTCACACATGGATGAGAAGTCACACAAAGCTAGAAGTAGGAGTTTTGATAGGAAATAATTTGTTGTGGGTCACACATTGCCTGGGCTTGAGCTTGCAAATAAAAAAGGCTTCTACGTTGCAGAGCCAGGTAGGGTGGGTCAGTGGTTGTCTCTGGGAGGCTGAACAGCCAAGGGGGACCATGAGTGTGAACCGGTGAGTATGATACGCTATCTTTCAGAAATGCCTTCTTTATGCTCTGATGAAAAATTAATGCCCCTTGTCAAATCATCTTTCTTGGAAGCAGAGTTGTCCTTACTCTATTAAATAGTTTTCTGTCCTAGAATCAACAATCTCTTGAGCTTCAGGGTCTCATCACCCAGAGCCCTGTATTTCAGGCTGGGTCTCGTTAGGCAATGCTTCCTATTACAGGCTACTTGCTTCTATAGTTAGCCATTCCTGACCTTACTCTGGTCTCAGCCCAGGAAATCACTTGTTTATCTGTCCTCACACCATCACCAAAACAATTTCCCAACAAAAATTCTCTTCTCAAAAAACTCCAACTAGTTTTAGAGAAAAACTGCTCCCCACATAAAAAATTGAATGCTCAGAGGTTATGCTATTATTCCATGATGTTCCAAGAACAGTAGAATTTGGCTGCAACTGTGTACTTATTTTGGTTTCGAAAAAACAACAGCCTGAATCACATCTAAACTCCAAAGGACTCATGTTCCCGAGTCACAGTGGAGGAGAGGTCTGGTCAGGATGGGGACTGTGTGCTTTAGGAGGAGCCTCCCTAGAGCACAATAAAGAAAGAACCATGTGCAGTTGAGCTCAAGCACTAAAGTAACAAAATATGATGACATTAACATAATGGCACAAAGTGAACAAACCCCTTCTCCCTTGAGTTCTGGAAATGGATGTTCCCTCAGCATATAAGAGAAAGTGCTTCCTCTGTGCCTCTTTGGATAATGTCTCAGAATTTGCCTTAGGGAGGATTGCTTTCTCCAAGCCCCAAATCATGTAAACACTAGTTCTTAGATTCATTTGAAGGATGTGTTGAAAGTAAACTTACTTTATAGTATGGTCTCAGTTATGAAAAAAACCAAACAAAAGCTATATGTGGTTTCAGCAAAAGGAATGTATACATACACACGTATATAGTATAGAGAAAATAATACAATAGAATATGACCAGTGATTCTCCTTCCTGGGTTGTTAGAGTGTATCCTCCCTGGTGGTGCAGTGGTTAAGAATCTGCCTCTCAATGCAGGGGATGCAGATTCAATCCTTGGTCAGGAAACTAGATCCCACATGCATGCTGCAACTAAGAGTTCACATGCCACAACTAAGGTACACATGTGCCACAACTAAGGAGCCCAGGAGCCACAACTAAGGAGACTGCCTGCTGCAACTAAGACCCGGCACCACCAAAAATAAATAAATAAAATAAATAAAATTTTTAAAAAAATTTGTTCTTAAACTTATCTATAATTTTCTAATTTTATGTATCAAGCAATATTAGCTATACAACCAAAACTGAAACAAAATTGTTGTTTAAAAACTGTGAACCAATGAATTATTAGAGATTCTGATTTGCTCTCTGGGGAATGTTCAGTGGTGTGGGCCCTTTTTGGCTCATAGCAACATTATTAAAACAGATCTGTCAAGATTGAGGTATTCCCAGAAGGGCAGGGTGAATTGGGCATCGCCACAGTTGCTATACAAAGTGCAGCACACTGAGTTTATGGGGTCTGCATATTGACTTATATGTGTTTCCTATTTGTCTTTGACCTTGAGATAAACATGTAGCCCCAGTAAAGTACCTGCTACAAATCAATACATATTCATTGAATAAATGATTGAAGGAATGAATGAATTTAAATCATGTATGAATGACTGAATTTCCCAACAACCACTTGAGAGGTTTCCTAAATCTTCTACAATCTGTCTTCTAACAATTTTAGTTACCACCAACTAAATTCAAAATTTGCTTTAGAAAAATGGGAACAGAGTCAAAGTGAGGATGTTTTTTGATTTCTTTATTCCTTCTTAGGAATATACATTACCTACTAAAAAATTCTATTGTATCCTACCTAAAACAAATGTTTAAGGTAGGATACAATACTAAAAAGTATAGATTCGATGGCAAAAGTTACACTTGGGAAAATTTATTTATAAAATCAAATCAGTCTATCTTATGGAATCAAAATAGTCACGGTCAGTGTAAATTGGAAAAAAAGTAAGATACCACATTTGATCATAAAACCTTATCTTGAGAAAAAGAAAAAAACCTTACCTTGAACCAAGATCCAATGAAGTAATGATATAAAAATTAGCCTTTTAGTAAAATATTAGTGTTTTATACAGATAATTCAATTATAAAGTCATCAAGAAATAGAAGAGAATATATGAGATACTAAAAATAATATGAAAATCTCCATGATATTACATAATTGGCATAGAATAATACATAGTTTTTGATTTTTAAAATATATCTATTTCCTTGTAGTAGAAGATAGCATTACCAGTTATATATTAATATTTCATGAATAAGCAACAGTAGGAAGAATATTATTAGCGGTATAATATTTTATAAAGATGTCACTTTTTTTTTAAAGAAGGTGTTCATAGTACTGATCTGATTTGCCAAGGAGTTTATGACTCAAAATTAAATCAGGGTGACTGCTTCAAAGTTCATTAGATTTCTGGTTCCTCAGTAACCAGTATCCTGTTAAGGTGTCCGGAACACAGTTTTCCTCTTTTGAGTGCAAGCCAACAGATTGTGCTACTTTTCTGCTGAGTAGTATTTATCCACAGGGACAGATATTGAGAGTAATTTTCCTGAGAAAGTTGATATTTTCATAGAAATCAGGTAAATTCCACTTATCTATGGTGAAAGGTTGGCTTCTACAGTGTTAGCCTCTACTTATTACTAAAATACCCATGGAGAACAAAAGGAGGAATGGACAAAGAAGTCACAGGTACAATTTACTTTCTCTTAATTGTACATCTGCCCTACAAAGACATTTATTAGGAATCTGTTCTCCAGGATTTATCACAAAAAAATCATTTTTCTGTTGGTAGGGAACTCTCTCAATTCCTGGACTTCTCATATGATAAATGAGCATGAACCTCTCTGTGACATATCTATTATTGAATTGAACTGTTATTTAAATCTTACATTGCCATTTAATTTCTCACTTGTGTACGTTTTATCTCTTCAACTGAATTGTAAGGTTTTGGAAGGTCATAGAACATGTATTCCATTTTCTATCTTAACCACAGTGTCTTTCATAGTCTTTGGTAGGTACTCAATAAATATTGATGGATAGGGTAAGATTCTGAAAAATACCAGACCTGTACCTTATATATCAGCTGCCAGTTCAGTTCTATGAATTGCAAATTTAATTTTGAGTGAGTACAAAGTACTCACTTATTCTGCAAAATGAAAAACTGTACGTATTTAGAAAGAATCTATCTTCTTCTGGGAACATCAAAACTCTAGATTTTCTTTCTCCCTGAAAGGCCCAAATAATCTGCACACTTCTACCAAGTTAATTTGCAAGTATTGTAAAGTAAAAACTCAGCATTTCAAATGAACACATCCTACAAATATATTTTAAAATATGACATTTCTACTGATGACAGGTTTTACTCTACAGAAGGTTAGTGATTTTTACATGTGAATTATGAATCAATCAATGTAAATATTATATCTTGAAATACCAGCATCCTCCTAATTTTGAATTAGTATTCAATAAAAATTACAACCAGAAGGCATGTGGAGTTTTTATTTAATTTGTTTGTATCACATGGGTAAAAGATAAAGGCAAAATCACATAGTATTAGAGCATGGCTGAGTATTTTCTATTTACTCGGGAAAAAAAGTAGTCTGTTTCAAATGAATGGTCAAATTTGCTAAACTTTTACATTACTTCAAATCATCTTAACAACCAAATATTTTCTTAATAATATGGAGGAACATTTTTGCAAGAATTTTCAGTATAACTCATCAATATAGCACTGTATCATGTTCTCTAAGTCATCTACCATACTGTGTCATATTAGGTATTTCATCCCAGCAATACTTTAAAAATCTTAAACAGATAGGAAAAAATACAGTGTGTCCAATCAAAGGGTGATAAATTTAGTAGCATCTGCTTTTATAGGATCATGATAACATTTTCAAACCAAATAACACAATACTATCAAAGATAGCAAATTGGCGTGAAACATTCATTTAGAGGAACTGGAATATGGAACTAGGATTAGATGCTTGAAAAACAGAACTTTATACTTATCGATAACCTTAATATACCTTGTTTTCTCTTTCTCTGAAACAAAAACAAAAAGCTGTAAAACAACATCCTACCTTTAAGTAGTTTCAAAGCCCAAGGGCATGTAGGTTCTAATAGCCGTTTAACTAATAAAAACACTCACATGATACTGTACTGTGGTTTAAGAAAATTAGTGTTCATATTTATTTTGATGAAATGCTGAAAAGCCTAACTTTTGTATATTTTTAAGCAAATGCAGTCTTCTCATATTTTTCAATAAAAAATGCAGGGAATCAGCAAAATTATGGAATATATTTCAGTGTCCATTATGTGTCTCCAGGATTTGATTATTTGGAGAAAAATCAAAGCTAAATGGCTTTCATAAAGCAGATATTTAATACTCAAATGACATTTTATGCTTTTTAAAAAAATGATGGGCTTTTGAAAAAATCCTGTTTTAAAAGAGATGTATTTTTTACAAATACACATAATAGGTACTAGAAAAATGGCAAAGCTTTGGAAATAAGACAACAGCACTCCCATATACTGCCTCTGTTTTGTCATTGTTGATGTAGTCACTAATCATTTAGATTCAAAGACTGGAATCTTGCTCAAGAATCTTTCAGCTTCAACTTCCTCCTCCTGATTGCTATACTTATGCTGATATCTACCCTTTAGTGTAATTTAGTTATTTTCTTTTGTTCTTTGCTATCTTAAAAAAGAAAAATTATCTTAAAATTATTTTCTTTCTGTAGGCATAAAAAGTTCTCAGTCCCTTTACTATTCTGGGAAAAAAATGAAATGAATTGAAATGACGGCCTGGATTAGAAATAATTATTTAAATTGCTTTAGTTTCAGGAAATTGAAAAAGACAAAGCATATTTTCATTTAATACTAGCTCATTTTAAATAAGCTCCTCCAAGAATCTTGGCTGCAACTTGCCTGACCAGTGTCCACTAGATGACACTGTTGTATAAGCACAATAATGAGAGGCCATAGGTTTGACAATAACTAATTTACCATATATAGATAGATAGATAGATAGATATTGTCAGTGTCTCTCTTTCACGATGAAACTGGCTTAGCGTTTTTAATTGGATATGGATGATAACTTCACATAATTTAGAGTAAAGTTACCCTCAAAGGTTAAAACACAGGAAAAAAAAGAAACATATCTATTTCATAGCATTTATATTTTTTACAATAGAAAAATCTTTCAAAATCTGTATATTTCACAGTTAAAATAGACTTCATTATGAGTTTTAAATTGTGCCATTTTAAATCCAGTGACAATGATTGTACTGATAATGTTGGTTTTCAAGTAGTGTTTTGTCAGTAATCTTTTTTTCCCTCTCTCTCTCCCTTCTGCGTGCCCGAGTCCTCCCTCCCTTCTCGTCTTTTCAATTCTCTTTTTCTTCTCTCCTTGATTCTGGATTGGGAGCCATTCAAGTGCAGTGCCCAAATCAGGGGAAGAATCAATTGTCTTAAGCTAACAGTCTTTGTGACACATCGTTGCCAAGCTAGGAGACTTTAGCCTCAGAAAAAGCAGAGTAAAACAGACACAATCCTGATGCACTTGTGTAGATAGAGCCATCGAAGGAAACTTCAACTATTTGGAATTGTATACAAATTTCCGAACATAGAGATTTTCCTATAAAATCCGACATTTGGAGATATCATGTAGATTACTGAGATTTCCACTGATATTAGGATTCTTTTGTAATAACTCATTTTTCCACTGATGTTCAAAATCACTGTTACATTAAGCTTATTTGCCATGGCTTCAATTTAATAAGAATGTTGAAGTAAAAGCATTCATGCTCCTAACTATACGTTACATACACTTATCTCAGGCTGTTTACCTGAAAATCTCGGAGGAAGAACCAGGCCTAAAAGGAAATTACTCAGAGTGCAAGTGGCAATAGAAATGTTTTATGGCAAGTGACACGTCTCAGAGGGAAGCGGCAGACACATCGCATTGTTGTTTTTCTCTTTCTTTTTTTAAGCCAGGCGTGCTAGAGCTAGGGAAGCGAAGTGTCAGATCCCTGCACTTCCATGAGAACCCCCTACACGACAGTGTCTGTCCCACATGACAGACCACACCCTTCCAGGGCTAAGCTCTCACTAGACCGTTTTGTCAACAAGACTGGTGAACACAACTACCAGGTTATGCCATTACATCTATGACAAGCCATAGAAAAGTGACCCACATATTAAAATTTGTTTTCAAAGTCATGGTTATCCTTAAATATCTGAACATCCTCATAATAGGTGGATGGTGGGAATTTGGATCAGGTGAACTTGAAATATAATTAATTTCCTTTTCTTTCTCTTTTTTCTTTCTCCTTTCCCACTTCTCAGAGTCTGTGTTTTCTTTTCTGGTTTTGTTTTTGCTTTTACCCTCTGCTTACTCCAAGAAGAAAACCATTCTCTCTAGTCTTAAATGAAAACTATAATATGACAGACAGAAGGACATTTATATGCCCACTCTCCCACTCTGGGCATATTATATAATCTCACTGAGCCTTAGATTTCCTGGTACATAATTCTGCATAGTTGAAGATTAAATGAGACCCTAATATATGTGAAGTACATGGTAAGTTTTTGACATACAGTAGGTGCGCAGAAAATGCTGACCTATAGAAAGCATCCTAAAGGCGGGGCGGGGGGTGGGTAGTGTGCTTCAGAAGGAGGTGGGTGTTAGACAAGAAGCCAGTTCAATGGTGGACCATAAAGTGATGTTGCTTCAGGTCTAGATAAAAAGCAAGGGTGTAAAGACAGGAGTAGAAGAAACTAGAAAGTATCAGCAAGCTGGAGAGAAGAGAATCTGGAAATGGTGTTACAAGCAAAACTGAGAAGGAAAAGGGAACAATATTATGACAAGAAGAATTACCATTTCTTGAGTGAATATTGGGTGATAGGCACTGTCTATACATTCTCTCATTTAATTCTCACAAAACCCCCATGATGAGTTTTTATTAGCATCTACTTTTTTTTTTTTTTTTTTTTTTTTTTGCAGTACGCGGGCCTCTCACTGCTGTGGCCTCTCCCGTTGCGGAGCACAGGCTCCGGACGCGCAGGCTCAGCGGCCATGGCTCACGGGCCCAGCCGCTCCATGGCATGTGGGATCTTCCCGGACCGGGGCACGAACCCGTGTCCCCTGCATTGGCAGGCGGACTCTCAACCACTGTGCCACCAGGGAAGCCCAGCATCTACTTTTTCTACTGAAGGACACTGAGGCTCCTAGACTTCAGGTATCAAGCCCTAGGTACCCTGGTTCCTGAGTGGTAAAGCCTGTTAAATTTCCAAACACTTTCCACTGCCATTCAGCCACCTCTCTCTTAACACTTTACAGATAGAGCAAATAGGACTCCAATTTCTGCCTTCCTGCCATTCCACACTGATAAATTTGGTGTTTAGAAATTTTATTGGAGCATGCAGAATATATTTTCCTTTAGGAATATGGTTTATAATGCTGGGTGGTTATTTAAGCTTTTTTATCAAAAGCTTAATTAATTCAGAATGTAGCTTATCTGCAGATTACAGAATCTGTATTCTATGGACCTACAAGATAGTCTGCAGAAAACTATCCTTTCTTAACTCCAAATAAGAAAGTTGAAGGCACCCCACTCTTTACCACTTTAACACTTTTTACAACTTTAATCACAGCAGAGAGAAGTCACTTCTCTTATCCTCACCCTGTGGATAGATTTAGTATGTGTGAAGATGAAAATGAGGGATGGATTTCCCAAAATATTTAAGGAAAAATGTAGCACCCATTACTACACATTGCTAATTGTGAGCTATTTGGTAGGTGGGTGACCATGTGTGATGGAAAATAAATGTATGTTTTGGCAGAAATATATAAGACTATATATATCTGCAAGACTCAGAAGTTCAATTAAAGGCATAGATACAATAAATTTAGCCCCAGTAATAGTGCAATGTTCTCTCTGAGATCTGAGATATACCTGGCTTTGCATGCTCCTCTTTCCTAGCATTCACAGACATGTCTGAAATATGAAATCTGGATCTCTTACCATTGAGTTACTGTCACATGTTTAGCAAAAGGCAACGTGAATTTAGTAGTTGTTTTATAAAACTGGACATACACTCCTCTTCCCCTACACACATATATCTTGGTGCCAAATTTTGGATCTTGAATGTGTTCACTATCTCAGTTTATAGACCCAGAGATGTGATGGGTATTTTCATTAAGACAGCCTCCATTTCCGTGGCTCTTAGAGTAATGCCCTGTTGTATTCTTCCTCTTATGAGAGATCCGTATGTGAACCACCCAGTGATGACTGCATCAGTGGCATGAAGGACTCATCGCTTATTCTCAATCTACTCTTCACTGACATTGCAAGGGAGAAAAAAAGCTCACTGACATTTGCTACCTTTGAACTTTTTGTTCTACCTCTAGCCAAGTATCTTTGGTACTCCACCTCCCTGCCTCCAGCCTCCACTAACATTCTCCCCTTCACTTCACAGTATCCTTTCCTTCTGACATTACATACAATCTATGATCATTTATTTTTCTGAGGAAAATTTTTGCTTATCTCCTATCTAGGAGGTCACAAGGCACAGCAAATGACCAGGAGAGTCAGGAAATCCTCAAAGATGTGGATCTGTTCCCAGGTACCTATGATTTTCTGATTAAGTTCCCTTAATATTTAAAAATTATAATTTAGTACTGGTGACAAGATTTCTGGGCTGCTGAATCCAGGGATAAGGTGTTGTCTAGAACATCGAAGGGGTATAGCTATAGTTGCTCCACTGTAAATTCAGGCTTTTAGTTACTTTTTCTATTAAACAAGGCATTTCATAGGACTGGATTCCATGGCTTGGCCTTTGGTTAAAAAAGAATGGTCTGGGACTTCCTTGGTGGCGCAGTGGTTGAGAATCCACCTGCCAATGCCGGGGACATGGGTTCGAGCCCTGGTCTGGGAAGATCCCACATGCCGTGGAGCAACTAAGCCCACGAGCCACAACTACTGAGCCCGCGTGCCTAGAGCCCATGCTCTGCAACAAGAGAAACCACGCAATGAGAAGCCCGCGCACCACAACGAAGAGTAGCCCCCACTCGCAGCAACTAGAGAAAGCCTGCGCACAGCAGCAAAGACCCAACGCAGCTGAAAATGAATGAATGAATGAATGAATGAATGAATTTTTTAAAAAAAGAAAGAATGGTCTGTGTTTAGAGGGGGACTTTTCTAGGGCCTAATTATACCTTAGGACATTAAATGAGTTCTTCCATCTCTCTGCTAGATTGACATTATTCTATGACCTTTGTAGTCAGAGAATTCAGACTTTACAAGCATGAAGGAGAAATTCCTTATTTTCAGCTAAATGCTGAAGATTTTGAAGCAGCACAGGTGCCCAAATGAGTAAGCAATTCTAGTTAGAGCATCTAGAGGTCTTTGTTCCCAGAACACTTGGGTGACATGCCTTTTTAAAAATTAAAACATCTTAGAAATTAAAGCTTTTGCTTTCTCTTTCATACACATATTGCTAATTTCTTGGTAACTGGATAGTTTAATTTGAACAGGAAGGAAATGACTAGGAAGCTTTTTCTCAATTATCAGTAGAAGATGTATAGGACTATAAATTTCTCTTATTAAACTAACATCATAAAAAGACAAGGTCAAATGCTGATCATAAAGGCCAAATCATCAGGAAAATAGATACAGCTATCTCTGTTCCTTACTCAGCTGGGGAAGTCTGATTTTTCAGAGCAAACACATTGGTATATACTGAGATTTTTCATGTCTCCTCAGTATATACTTCAGACATCTGCCAACCCCCTCACTCAACATCAGAGGCCTGATCATCTCATTTGGATAATAAAGATGCTATTTTTTGAAGTTACTCTGAGGAGTAAGAGGCAATATAAAATATGTGAACATGTTTTTCAAAGGGTAAAGCAGTAACATGTGTAGATATTATTGTCATTTTCACAGCTTTGCATATATCCAGGATGAACTATGTTTAAAAGACAAAGTCGGGCTTCCCTGGTGGTGCAGTGGTTGAGAGTTTGCCTGCTGATGCAGGGGACACGGGTTTTATGCCCTGGTCCAGGAGGATCCCACACGCCGTGGAGCAGCTGGGCCCGTGAGCCATGGCCGCTGAGCCTGCGCATCCGGAGCCTGTGCTCTGCAACGGGAGAGGCCACAACGCCCACGTACCGCAAAAAAAAAAAAAAAAAAAAAAAAAATCAGAAACTAATTTTTGAGATATCCTTAGAAATCATGAGGAATGAAACTCAATAGTTTATTTTCTAAATCGAAATGCTGCCATTAAGTTGGCATTTTCTTGTTTGACTTGGACAACTAAGAATTGGTTTCAATGTATGAAAAAATTTGACAACTAAAGGAATTCACCCAAGCAAGTAGCTACCTTCTGGGGTAGAGCATCCCATCACTAGAATGTCCCCATATTATCATTAGAATGGTAGAGCCGGTGTCACCCTGTTAAGGGTATGGTGATAAAACTTCTCATCCAAAAGAAGAACCCTTGACATTTCCTAGTCCTTCCCGAATAATTATCTCTAATCAACCCACTGTACACTTTACTTATTTGTCTGTTTTATTGTCTCTCTCTCTCTCTCTCTCTCTCATTAACATGTTAGCTCCATGAAGGCAGAGATTTTAGTTTATGTTGTTCATCAGCATATTTCCTGTACTTAAAATTGTGTTGGGTATATAGAAGGTATACAGTAAATATTTTTAACATATTAAAGACTGGATGAGGTCCTCTCTAAGATTCCTTCCTCTTTTCACGCTCTCAGAAACTATGGAAAAAATGCAGTGAGTCCTATATATTAATAAAAAGATCACTGACTTTATAAAAACATACAGATCTTCCATAGACAATGAATCTCTGCTTTGACTCTCCTCGCTGGATTTCTTTTATCTAACATTTGAGTATTTGGGAATCAACAGTGCCCATATACTCTTGTTCCCAGATTTAGGGTGTAAAAAAATATCAACTGCTAAAAATGATAACAAAAGAGCATATAGTTATTTTGTTTCTTTACTGACTGTTTGGATTTCACACAGAAGGAAAATAGAGACCCATTAATTTATTCAACAAACATTTATTGAGTGCTTACTCTATGTCAGACACTTGCTAAAAATTTAGCAAAATTTTTTTCTGTCAGGACAGAAAAAAATTCTGTCCTGGAAGAATTCACATTTAAGAATGAGGGGAAAAGACACTCTTAAGCCTCTTAATTTGTTCTTTTCTCAGAGCCTCAGAATGAAAGTGACAATGTGCATTTAAATGTAGTTGTGTTAGGAGGTTCTGCTCCTTCAAAGCCTTGCTAGCATGTTGGGAGGCTGATAAAATAAACAATGGCTGAAAATGTCTTCACAGACTTTAGCTGAGTCTCTATAATATGCCAAACATTTCAAGGATTCAAGGGTATCTTCAAACTCTGGGAAGGGAAATAGACTTTTAAACAGATCACCGTAACAGTATAAGTGGCACCCATTCATGAGTTGTAGTGGAAATGCAATGGAAACAGAAATCTACTCTGATTAAAAGAGTGGGGTAAATGAAAGTGTCCCAGTTAGAATTCTAACAAGAAACACAGGCACCTTCAAATTAGGTAGTTATAGAAAAGGCTTTTAATGTGACTATTTACCAAAAGGTGAGCAAGTGTAGGGAAACAAGATAGTGTGATATGTTGGAGGTCATTATACTCCCAGGCTTCATGCAGTAAAGGGGAGATAGAAATTTCTGGAATAGAAACAGCTATTTGGTGGTGGGGGGGGAACTGCTAACAAGTGCTGTGGTTTTCAGTTTAGGGATACAGTTAGCCCATGCAGTTTAGGGTTGCTAGCTAACCAGCTTGCTCCCAGGGAAGGAGCTGGGGAGATTAAAAACCCTCGAGTCGGGCCTCCCTGGTGGCGCAGTGGTTGAGAGTCCGCCTGCCGATGCGGGGGATGCGGGTTCGTGCCCCGGTCTGGGAGGATCCCATATGCCGCGGAGCGGCTGGGCCCGTGGGCCGTGGCTGCTGGGCCTGCGCGTCCGGAGCCTGTGCTCCGCAGCGGGGGAGGCCACGGCAGTGAGAGGCCCACGTACCCCCAAAAAAAAAAAAAAAAAAAAAAAAAAAAAAACCCTCGAGTCACTCTCCTTTCCTCTAATCTCTGCCAGTGCTCACATTGGCTGAACCCAAGAAGAAGGCAAAGGACAGAGGGATCCATCAATAAAGTCAATACAGGTCAGCTTCTCTGACCACAGAGCACAGGGGAGAAGAACAATGAGTCAGTATGGCAGGGCGAACAAAATATAGCCAATGCAGACAGGTCTTTGGTGGCAGGAGACACTTGGGCTGGGGCTTGAAGGCTGAGTAGGAGTGCATTCGCTAGATGAACTGGGTAATTCCAGAGAAGAGTTTGAAGAGTGTCTGACAGGAGGGTTGCTACAAAAATTAGAAAATGTAGACTTTGTCTAATTGTTTAGGAGATTCCCTGAGCATGCTTTTAGTGTCATGAGCTAATAGCAAAATAACTTAACAGAGTCAAAAGGAGTCTCAGAATCTGGGAACTGACTAAAACCTCTTGTAAATACTAGCAGAAGCACTTCTGCAATATCAAGATTTTAGGAGACTATTCCAACACCTTCAGTTAGATCCAAGGTGAGACTAACAGTTGGAAATAGTGTTATTTTATGAGGTATGATATGAAATCATAATGTGATAGACCCTTACAGAAAATATTAATAAGTGCTATGGATTGAAACTTCCTTTCCATGCCTGTTTGGTCAATATAAATCAAGGATAAATGGACAAAAAAAAAAGTCTTCAGTCTCAAATTATTTCAGAGTATAATGGGTTGCATGTCTCTTGATGAGAAATTGTTTCTTTTTTATACAATTAGCTTGGACTTTGGAGTTCTTCTGATTCTTATTCATGTAACATCACTGAAGAGCTGATCTATAAGTATTGAACCCTAGCCTACTCTGAGCAGCAGGGTGACCTGATACAGTGGTTTGCAAACTTTTATAAAATGAATTCTCACACAACAACTTCAATACACAAATGAGATAAAAGTCAGGGTTCTCTGACAGTTTAAATATTCATTGTTCAGCAGAAAACGTTTTACTACTTGCCCCAAACCCTGAAGCACCATTGTGGACTCTTGAGTTTCCTTGAGTAACAGTTTGAAAATCACTGACCTCAAGAATAGGGGATTATAAGTAGTAACATGACACCCAAGGTTCAAATCTCAGTTTTAAATTAAAATGTCCCCTGAAGTTGCATGGAAAGCAATGACACTTCTTGAGGGACACAGAAATACTTGTATTGATCCTCCTCAGAGGACAGATTCACAGTGTGACTCCGGGCAAGTCACCACACCTCCTCCTGCTTTAGGATCCTTTTCTGTAAAACGCGGTTGTTCATAGTTACCATGTCCCTCCTTTATCACACAAATACTGGGAAGATTAAGGAGAGGTTGTTGCTCAGGCTTTAAAAGATCCTTTGAAGAAAGGCTGTAGATAAGACAAAAGAAAAAAGAAAAAGAAAGAAAGAAAGAAAGAAAGAAAGAAAGAAACCCAATGTATTTTAATTGATTCTAACCAGTGCTCTGAGAGAGTCCAGAAACAAATGCCTAAACTATAACTGGATAGTATCAGTTCCAGTTTACTTCTTTGCATGGACAGAGGTGGTGGCATTAGAGCCAACCAAGGATATACACCTCTGCTTTCTGGCGACTTGCTGTGTGAAAGCAGCCACAGGGTGGAGAGGAGTGGAGTTAGCAGATATGTCTGGGTATCTGGAGACTAGTGAGATGAGGTGGAACAAGTAAAGTGTAGAGGGGAGAAGCAAAACACTAGCGGGAGCTTTCTGAGCACTGCTGGGCAGGAGGGTTATTGATGTGTGTGTAAACCAAGAAGGAGCTGGTGACAATACACAAATTGGAGGTTCTACAAGAATGGCAGCAGCAGGCTTCCCTGGTGGCGCAGTGGTTGAGAGTCCGCCTGCCGATGCAGGGAACATGGGTTCGTGCCCCGGTACGGGAAGATCCCACATGACGTGGAGCGGCTGGGCCTGTGAGCCATGGCCACTGAGCCTGCACGTCCGGAGCCTGTGCTCCACAACAGGAGAGGCCACAGCACTGATAGGCCCGCGTACCGCAAAAAAAAAAAAAAAGAATGGCAGCAGCACCTTCAAGTGTGCTCTCTGGGGAGGAAGGCATCATTGGTCCCATCTTACAGATGTTGAGACCACCCAGTTTCATATCCTACATAGCCTCCACTTTAGCTATCCTGTCTGCACTGAGTTTTATCATTTTGCACAGACAGGACTACTTTCAGAGGAGAGGGACAACAACCCCTGTGGAAATCCCTAGTGTGCACCTCTTTCTTTCCACACCCCTCACTCAGGGTTGGGCTTTCTTTACTTCCAGCCTGAGACATTTCAGTGGTTTTCTAAGCACAGTAGTCTTGGTCTCCCATCTTCATTTCTCCAGCTTCCAACTGAAGCTAGAAAATTATCCCAAAGCACAATATGACCTCACAGGCCAAGGCTCAGAAACATATCATCACACCTTGGCTGATATCATGCATGTCAAGTTTTTCATGTGGTTTTCAAAGTCCTCCATTATCTGAACCCATCTCATACATTCAGTCCTTCATCTCACTACATTGCCTCACTCTGAACATGTTACTGAACCAAACTTGGGTCTGCTCACCCATGCGTGGTAAAAGCAATCTATGGACACCAAGCTGTGGTGAAGGAAAGTGCAGCATTTATTGCAGGGCCAACCAAGGAGTGCAGGCAGGTAGTGCTCAAAAGGCCTGAATTCCCCGATAACTTTCATGGAAAGGTTTTTAAAGACAGGGTGAGGGAGGGGGGCTGTGGGGTGTGTGATCAGCTCACAGACATTCTTCTGATTGGTTGGTGGTGAGGTAATTGGCAGTCACATTATTAACCTTCTGGTTTCAACCATTCTAGGGTCTACACGCTTGTGGGCAGCATACAGTTAACTTCCTCCACCTGGTGAGGGCTTCAGTATCTGCAAAACAGCTCAGAGGCCATAGCCCAGAATATTATCTCTAGCCCTTGAGGAGGAACTAAACACCCTTGACTTTGCTTAATGGCTAAACTATTATTATTTTGTTTTGTTTGACTATTTTCCTTTGTTTCTGCATCTTTTCACTTCTTTGATTAGATTTATTCTTTGGAACTCAGGGAAAGCCTAGGAGGCTAAAGTTTTTCTACAAATAAGAGACAGCCGGAGGACATGGGGTGGGGTCTGTCCCAAGAAGACCCCATGGGGTCCTACTCAGTTACAAGCACATCATATTTCTCGTTGCTCTCAGAACTCAGTCCACAGAGTTCCATTTTAATGCCTTCTCACTCTCCAACATAAATTGCCCTTTCATTTTGCATAACAAGGGAACCAATGACAGTCTGTCCATCCTCAAATCTTATTTCAGCTGACAATCTACAGATTCTTTTCAGACTTCCCTACACTCTTCCCCTTTAACCTCTCCCACCACTCTGCTTCCACCTCAGTTTGTCACTATATTTATTTTCACTTGGGACACGAGCAGTGGGCATGGAGTCCAAAGCCCCTGGGGTTCACAATTAGCCCTCACCTTGGGACAATAAGTTGTTGTGATTTGGGACAATAAGTTAATTTCTTTGAGCCTCAATTTCTTAACCTGTAAATAAGAATAAGATACTTTTAAATGAGAAATGTATGAAAGCCCTTAGCCTTGTACCTGGCACAGAGGAAGTACTTGACAAACATTTATTGAGTGGGTGAATGAAGAAAACAACCAAACGGATGGATTCTGTAATGATACAGCATACTAACTGTTGTCTGGGAAGAGTGGAATCACTCATCCCTGCTTATCCAGCTCTAGAATGAGAACACTTTGTAACAAGGTATCTCTTACAAGATGTGTTGAATGACAGGCCCGTGAAACCTACAAGCTGCAAGTAGGAGGAGCCATTTAGTTTGAGTGTCTGTGTTGGCTTTTTCCTGAGATGATGCAACTTTCTATTTCTGCATAAAGTCCTTCAGGTTTGTTTACCTCAAGATCCAGTTTCCGGCATTATGTCTGCTTCCTTGTTGTCCTTCTTCAAATTCCCTTTCACCAGACAAAGTGAAAAGTTTGGCTTTGAAGTCGTAGGAAGCTGAGCTGTCAGCTACCGCGGGAACCCAGGTACTACACGTGAAAGCAGGCATTAGAGACCATGGAGATCAGAAGGCATTTCAAAAGCGGCAGGAGCTATTCAGATTCTCTCATTTAAAGGGGCTCTGATGCTACAAGATGGTGTGTTGGACTCTTCTGTGCTACCAGTTTGAAATGTAATTGTAGTTTAATCATAGAGAGTCCCGATTTAAAATTCCCAGTTTCAGGGGGAAAAGTGTTTTCTGTTCTAGGGCTCTTGTGCAGCAGCCCTTCCTGAGGAAGCCATAAGTCATGCTGTTTTACCATGTCTGCAATTCCTGGGGAGGATTTAGGAGTCAGGAGATAAATGAAAATGAGAAGACGTTTGCTCTATTTATTTTTCTTGCTCCTAGGATAAGGTCATTGCCTCGATGTTGAACTTTGACACTAGTGTGCTGTGGATCTAGAAGACATTAAGCAGATATTTGCAGATTGATCTGCTGATTTCAAGAATTGCTTCTTCAGGGCTTCCCTGGTGGCACAGTGGTTGAGAGTCAGCCTGCCGATGCAGGGGACACGGGTTCGTGCCCCAGTCCGGGAAGATCCCACATGCCGCAGATCGGCTGGGCCCGTGAGCCATGGCCGCTAAACCTGCGCGTCCGGAGCCTGTGCTCTGCAGCGGGAGAGGCCACAACAGTGAGAGCCCGCGTACCGCAAAAAAAAAAAAAAAAAAGAATGCTTCTTCACTCTATGAGACAATGAAATTCTTTTCCCAAGTACAAATTTAAAGAAGGAAATGAGGTTAGCTGCGGGCAACCCTGTACTGGCATTTCTCTGACAACTGAATTTGACAAGTGAGAAGAAAGGAAGAGGAGAGGAGACTCTCCTGGTTTGCGTTTCACTCTGTGCAAAGTGATAAAGTTGAGGATGAGTAGACTTATTGAACTAAAACATTAAGTTGCATACACAGGAAAACTGAAGAAAGCAAAATGTGCAGTTGCCTCTCCCTGAAAGCCTTTTATGGGCAGGGGGAAAAAAAAAGTGTCCCTGTTGTCAATTTCCCTTCCCTCTTAGAAGCAGAATTCTCTCTTGCTGTCCTCCAGGTGATTTTTTTGTATTGTTATTTCAACTACCATAAGCACTTTACCAGATGACAGTGATTACTGGGTTAAAAAAATTAAAATCGGGGCTTCCCTGGTGGCACAGTGGTTGAGAGTCCACCTGCTGACGCAGGAGACACAGGTTCGTGTCCCGGTCCGGGAAGATCCCACGTGCCGCGGAGCGGCTGGGCCCGTGAGCCATGGCCACTGAGCCTGCGTGTCCAGAGCCTGTGCTCCACAACGGGGGAGGCCACAACGGTGAGAGACACGTGTACCTCAAAAAAAAAAAAATTAAAATCGAAATTAAATTTTGGATAGACTACATCGAGGAAATAATTGTATAGATCTTTCACACTTGAACCAAGTTTCTCAGCTGGAGGAACAACAACAACAATAACAAAAATAACATTTTTTCTTTTATTTGCATCACTGCACTATATTCTATTTTAAGAATTAAAAGGAGCATGTTGAGCAGAACAGAAATCAAAACATACTGGGTTGAAGGGAAATAATGGTATGATTCAACTCCAACTTCTTATGTAAACTTACATCATATGATAATGTACTTGTACTGCATATTCAATTTTGATATGTAACCTTTGAAATAAATTGGAATATTTTTTCCTGCTATTCTTGGCACATGCCGAGTGATCATAAACAATAATCTCATAAAGGTCACCTGCTCGCTAAGCGCTGCTCTCGGCAAGAAGTGTTCAGGACTACTCAGAGACATTTTTCCTTTTCTCTGAGACTCTTAATTTATTCTTTTTTCCTTCTTTGATGCTCCAAACAACACAAATTTTCTTATACCATGTAGACTCACAAGATTCCTGGAATGATTATTGTTTTTCTCTTTTTCTTACACTTTATTCTTTTTTTAAACTTAAATTGGCTAGTGGAAAGTAGGCAAGGCAGTTTGGGGTGGGGGAGGGACTTAAGTTATTCAGCCAAAAACTAATTGGCTATTTTAAAGAAAACGATTATTTGATTTCAGTCTCTCTCTACTCAAATTAATTTGTGTGAATAGACATGGTTAAAACACATAGGCATTTATATGATGCCTTGTGATGTTCTCTTTTACAGAACTTGTTCATTTATAAAAAGGATTTCAAGAACCTTATAACCAAACCCAAATGAGATCAATATTGCTTTACCACAGTAACTTCAGCTCCTTATACAAGAACTAAAAGCTGTATTCAGTTAGATTCGAGCTCCAATCATGTCAGTTGTGTCTTTTACCTTTATTCACCAGCAAAATAGCCCCAATCAATATTATTGTACTTGCAGATAATAACTTCTCTTAGTATATGCCAATTTGCTGCTAAATAATACAGGTGACTATCCACCTTACAAGATAATGACATAGGAAAGGACTTCCTTGACACAAATTCATCTAAAGATATTTAATATCTTGATATTTGGTCATCTATAAAGCAATGAGGAAGTTATATGGAAAGGGCAGTCAAGATAGAAGGTCATACAAAACTTTCTGTAGGGAACACTTGCCTGCATTCCTAACTTACAGCCCATTCATTTCAAATCTCTTCACCAATTCTAATCAAATAATGAGAATAGGACATTTTCAGAATGAAATAAGTAAAATAAAACTTTTCATTATTTTTTCTGCAACTTATTCTAAGAAGACAACTTAGAGCAACTGAATAAGCCTAATTGTAATTTCAATTTACTATATGCCAGGTTATTATTATTATTATTTTTAATCCTTACATTTAAACTCTCTTGGATGTTATAGAGTCGTTTAAGCAATAATTCTTGTTCTCGCTCAATCTCTCTCTCTTTCTCTCTCTCTCTCTCTCAATATGAATTAATTGCCATAAGCTTTCAAATAAGGAGGAATTGATTTGATTTCCAGTTAGAGTTATTATGAGAAAAATTATAGAATTGCTGTCATTTGAATTGGGATTGAAGTAGGAATAGATGTCAAGGGACACTGATGCAGGAATGTCATGTAGGCCTGGGAGTATTGGGAGAGGTAGTGATGAGAAAGCTTCTTTTTACCTTATGTCAAACTTTGCATCATTATAATGTCTAAAATTTATTATTACTGATGCTGTTACAGTGGACTTTTGGAAAACTGTGGGATCTTGTGAGATGTTTCGTTAAGATCTTATGTTCTTCTCTGATAATTAAAAAGTGAAAGTTTACCATAGAGGAAACACTAGCTAGAGCACACAGTACTTAGAATTTTTAATAAAATCAGTGATGGATTTGGATAAATCTAACAACTATTGTCAAAATTTAGATTTTACTGTCCACTGGATCTTCTTCTCAGCCACCAAAATAATAGAAGAATATGAATCTAACAGAAGCCCAGCTGAAGCTGACTTTGGGAAGGAGGTGAGCAATCGTGGCCTCTGATAAAGGAGAGACTGCTGTGGTTGTGACTGTTTCCCACAGAGCTTCCTCCTCTGTTAATGAATAAAAGTCAGAGAACTTAAGATATGGTCAAAATTTGTAGTTTATTTTTATGGACTAAAGGGTACAATTATTTCTTTCTCTAGATAATTTTAATTTGAAACTTAAGTAGGCACAAATACCCACTTAAACCATAATGATCTAAGGTAAATATTTAAATTTAGAAATGCATATCTTTGAGACAAATTGTGGTATTAATATATGGTAGGGCAGATGGACCAAATAAAAATTCAGAACTGAACAAACTCCAGGCGCTATGAATATATTTTACAGCATATCTTCTATTTGTTCATTTTTTTAAAAAGCTGTTTCCCTCTTTATTATGCTACTTTAGTTGTCTAGCACCTATAGGAATGGATCTAGAAAATGTGACTTGATTTGATGAATCCTGCAAGAATTTGCATTTATCTTTGTCAAGAGGATAACTGAAGGCAGTGAGTTTCTGTGAAATATTCTAATTAATCCAACTCACCATATTTTTCTATTCTGAAAATCCCATCAACTAAAGTTCAGTTCTCATCTTAAGAAGAAGGAAAAGAGCAGAGGTGTCCCTAAGGAGGAAAAAAGGGAGGAATTAAAACTTAAAAAGCGAATAGAACTAAATGAAGGAACCAAAATAAGAAGCTTCTGTATAAACATCACCCATCTCTCTGCTTTCCTTCCAACAACCCCTGCCCTCTATCTTCTTGGAGATCCAATCCTCTTTTCAGGGAACGTTTTACTCTTCCAGAAAACCCAGAAACTTTTACCAACTTGTCTTCAACTCAGCCAGCTTGTCAGTCTGTGTCTGCATTCTGGCTGCCTCATCTGCCATACATAGTAGCTGTCCCTAATGGGTGGCAAATTTGAGTGTTTCCTTATGCAAAATATCCCTCACAGTACTAAGTAAAGCAAAAGAAATCCATTTTCTAAGACTCTGCACTTGAGAATGTTTTCGGACAATTTCTGCCCAGATGCTAGTGTGCAGATGCATATCTCAGACATTTTTTCCCTGATTAGCGTGCAGCCAGAACACCTGTTTTGCTGCCTGGTGGAATCAGATTTGAAACGAAGATACACCTGCGCAGTCAAATATTTGCGTTGTACTTATAAACAGAGTTCTTAGTGTTGGAGTGAATAACTTCCCATCAGTCCAAAGGTGTGTAGCTGTACCCTCTGAAATGACCTCAGTCCCATTTTGTAGCTTCTCATGGCCATTTTTAAAAAACTGAACTTCTAAGCAGGTTTGAACTGTTATAATTTCCACAGGGATTACTCAGCACTTGTGTGTTGTGTGCATTGGAAGGGTGACTATCCAAATCTGGGAGCAAATATCCCACTTTGGCAACATGATAAGACAGACACCATGCATGATATTTCTGAATATTGAAAAGGACAGGCTGGCCATGGTCCAAATGTACACTTTTCTTTGAACACTTACCCATATTTAAACCATTTATCATTTGAAAGTTAAGCTTAAGCCTATAACTATAAATATGAAATAGTCATCTCTAAAAGCAAATTTAAAAATTTGTAGTTACTTAAAATTACAACAAATGACAACTCAAATACAACAAATGACAGTTATACTTTATTTTTATTATTGTTCAGAATGATTTTATTTTTAAACATTATATATACACTTATAAGTGTACATATGATATGGTTTGTTACATAGATTAGGTAGCTGCTTTTAAGGACAGCAGTGCCTACCAGAAAATTATTTTCTGCAAAAGTGTGGAAGATTTAAGGTCCTATTAAAATAATTTTTGAGAATGTGTCAAACCTATATAACTATACAGTTTGGGGAAAAAATGAAAGCCTGGCTATTATATGGTTTGATTTAAATGATGGAATTTGAGTAACATAATTCAGTATTTGTGATTAATATACTTCTTGGAACTGAGCTTTCAAACCTTTTCAAGTTCATCAAACACTGCTTTCATAGGCACTTGGGTGGATAAATTATATTCTAAATTCCTTAGAATTGAGAACATTAGAATTAAACTCTATCAGTTTAGTACTAATTCTACATGAGCCAGATCCCAGTCATTCATAACTAAAATAGTGAATCCCTCAGCCTAGAATAAGAAAGGAAACACTCAAATAAGACATTTGGGCTGTTATAGAGTACAAAAATATAGATTGGCCCTATATTTTTTACTTAATCTGTCTAAATCAATTAGACATTTGAATTGTGGTATTGTATTTCCGGGAAGCTTCATTGCTTTCTATTATCCTCATGACAAAAATAAACAATTCCTTTTGAAATCGTGAAGAAAAATGCCTCCCACTGAGTTGACGTTGTGTGCTGTTCTATGCAAGAATATATGTGTAATAAAAAATGAGAAATTATGGATCAAATAATGATGTTGGAGCCATTACATAAACAATAGAGGGCATTTTGGATGAGCTCCAAATATCGTCACTATTGTTTAATTTGAGCCCCCTTATGCATCTGCCTAGGCTAGTGTCAAAGATAATTTCACCAGATAGATATAAAATGCACAACTAAAATTACATGGCTCTATTATTGTGTTTACACATAGAACTAAACCACTTTTTTCCAGCTGACTGACCCAATGGAGTATTTTGTCCATTGAGCTCCCTTGCAAATTCAGTGGGCTGATGCTCATTTCTTTGTATATATTTGGTCATTTTGTACCACGGTAGGAATAAAGTAACTAAGAAGAGGCATGAATATGTTTGCTCTCTAATGAATCTGTTCTTTACATCTTGCTCTCTGCCTTTCACACACAATTATGGGCTTTCAAAGCAAGGGAGAGCCTTAGAGGAAGTCACAAAATGCCAATTAAAAGAAATGGACAGAAGCTGGGTGCCAAATCATTCATTCTGGGAAAAAGAGGAAGACAAAGAGAGCTATGCATTTCAGCCCTCTTTGCTAAAACATCTTCTACCAGTCAACACACGATAGGATCCTCAACTAGAAGGAGATTTAGAAAGTTACTCAGTCCAGGACTCTGTGTTTAATTCAAAACCACTTCTCAGAGAAAATTTTCATGTATGTTACTAGCCCCCCACCCCCCACAAAAAAAACCAAGAAAAAAAACCCCAAGAAAATTCTAGCCAGAAAATTTTATTGCCTAATTTATACCTAAAGTAAAAGTATTGTAATTTTGAAAGCTATGATTTGTTGGTGGAAAGAAATATCATATTCTTTTGTTAAGTCATGGATTGCAAGACAAAACTTTTGTCATTTATTTTCTTTGAATGCAAAGCATTGCACTCTAAGTAGGGCTGAACAGGATCTGCCTCTCCATCACTGACAGTTAATAATTAAATCAAACATTATATTCAGCAATAGAACATATGCATCAGCTTCTTTCAAATTGCATTTCCTTCCTGTTAGGTCCATTAGTGTAAAGCAGACTGCCTTTAGAAATCCCCTTATTGCTGCTGTCTTTCAGCACAGTTCCTGAAATGGATAATGTGGTACATATTATGGGCAATTACACAGAACTCCCCAGCGATAGGGCTTTAGAGTTACAGAATGAAACAGCTGGAACTACAGAGCTATAAGCTAATCATAAAATAAGAAAATAGTTTAAAAAATAAATAACCCGGATTAAAAAAAAAAAAACACGAGAGTTTCTATAAAACGATTGTTTTTAGAGAAACTGTCTGTACCTAGAAGAATCTCTAGGGTTCACAGTGTAAAACTATCTACATCTAAACATGTTATTTTTTTAAAGGTATTTTGCTAAGTTTTTCACACCCATGGTGTAAAAAGCATATAACAAACAGCTAGCAAATTTGAGGTATTGGAACCTGACATTTTTCTCTCCAACTTTATCAGTGTGGTGTTTTCATATTAGTACATTGTGAGAAATCTAGTCTTCTTTTTCAATTTTATTTCCATGAAAACATATATGGTACTAGAAGATGAGTTTTCTATTCATTAAATGAGCTACACGCATAATATTTTCATCTTGTTATTTTATGCTTGTGCTTGGGTGTGCAGTGCTCATGCCGTAGAGATAAGAAATGATATAATCTATCTCTCCAGTTGGTTTGGGGACTGCAATTGGAGTGTTCTGCTTGAAAAATCAGACACAAACATTAGACATACACTTAAGGGAAAAGTTTCATATTCTAAGGGGAAAATATATGTTCTGATTTTTTTTCACCATTTAGGGAAGAAAGTAATAATGGGTTTGGATGGCAAAAATGTTGCTTCGTTTGGTTGTAAGCAAAGTGCAGTTTTAGCTTGTACCAATGAACTGTTTTGAACATTTTCAGTAAAATTACTTTATAACTTGAGAAATAATGGAACAATCTGCACAGTAACTACTGTGAAATGGAACAAAAGTGGGTGCAATTTCAGACTTTAAATATAGCTACAAAACTATTTTCAAATTTGTTGCTAAAGCAGTCTACCAAAATCTGAAGATATTAAAGACAGAATATTTGTACAACTCTTGGAGGACTGTTCTTTTTCTCTCTAAAGAGATGGATTACATAGTCATAGCCAGATTTATGTGGCTACTTATGGACCTTCATAAGGCTTTAGTAGCCAATATTTATTTCAGCAACAATAAAATGCAGTAGGAAGAAGCTGGACATAAAACATGCTATCTACTTTGATAACCTTAACAGTCATTGTCTCCTACTTCCCTTAAGAGCAGTGATTCTTTGTTGTTGTTAGTTTTGTTTTGTTTTGTTTTTTCTTCTTCTTTCCAGTAAAAGCTTTATTATGATAGAGTGGAAGGAGGGGAAACAGGGGTGTTAACAAGACAAAATGTTAAAATCAAAGGAAGGCTATGTCTCCTCATTATAAAAAATAATGTTCATTATAACAGTGAAACCCTCATTTGTTTTTATTATTGAATCAATATTGGTGACTGTACAGTATAATAAGTGAATATGCTCTGAATACCCAAACCTATTTGTTATGTAACAAACAAAGTTCAGGAGATTTAATTGGAGGTTATGTTTTTGTATGTCCCTGTTTTTCATAAGGAGGGATGTTGAATGGAGGGAAAAAAGACCTAATAGAAATGGAGTGTGTATTGGGCAGAGGCATCAAGAAACTAGTAACTGATACTTAAAGAAATTTCTTACTTGCTTTTATTTCTATATGGATTTACCCCAAGAAGGAAAAAACTGTTATCTGTCTAATATAAGAAATTTCCAGGGCTTCCCTGGTGGCTCATTCATTAAGAATCCGCCTGCCAATGCAGGGGACACGGGTTCGAGCCCTGATCTGGGAAGATCCCACGTGCCACGGAGCAACTAAGCCCATGTGCCACAGCAGCTGAGTCTGCTCTCTGGAGCCCGCAAGCCACAACTACTGACCCGTGTGTCACAGCTACTGAGCCTGCACGCCATAGCTACTGAAGACTGCATGCCTAGAGTCTGTGCTCCACAACAAGAGAGGCCACCACAATGAGAAGCCCGCACACTGCAACAAAGAGTAGCCCCCGCTCACCGCAACTGGAGAAAGCCTGCACACAGCAACGAAGAGCCAACACAGTCAAAAATAAATAAATAAATTTTAAAAAAATCAAAAAAAGAAAAAAAGAAAGAAAGAAATTTCCAGGGGAATTCCCTGGCAGTCCAATGGTTAGGACTCCATGCTTTCACTGCCAGAGGCCTGGGTTCAATCCCTGGTCAGGGAACTAGGATCCCACAAGCCACACAGCACAGCCAAAAAGAAAAAAGAAAAAGAAATTTCCAGAACGATGTCCTTTTTTTTTTTTTTTTTTTTTGCTGTACACGGGCCTCTCACTGCCGTGGCCTCTCCCGTTGCGGAGCACAGGCTCCGCGGCCATGGCTCGCGGGCCCAGCCGCTCCGCGGCATCGGGATCTTCCGGGACCGGGGCACAAACCCGTGTCCCCTGCATCGGCAGGCGGACTCTCAACCACTGCGCCACCAGGGAAGCCCTTAAATAACAATTTTTAATCTAAATTTGTCTGTATTGTTTAACCATAAATATGGTTTGCATTTCTATTTAGACAAAATAATAGCCCTTAGAACACACTCTGCCAGTTGCTGCACTTGATAAATATTAACTGATTTAATTCTCCTAACCATACTATTATTATCCTCATTTTTCTGATGAAGAACCAAACCAGAGGAGTCACCTAAACGGCTAGTCACACAGCTTTATTAAATGCTGGAGCTGAGATTTTTTTTTTTTTTTTTTTTTTTTTTTGTGGTATGCGGGCCTCTCACTGTTGTGGCCTCTCCCGTTGCGGAGCACAGGCTCCGGACGCGCAGGCTCAGCAGCCATGGCTCACGGGCCCAGCCGCTCCGCGGCACATGGGATCCTCCCAGACCGGGGCACGAACCCGTATCCCCTGCATCGGCAGGCGGACTCTCAACCACTGCGCCACCAGGGAGGCCCAGATTTTTTTTTTTTAAAGACATGTTTATTAATTTATTTATTTTTCCTGTGTTGGGTCTTCGTTTCTGTGCGAGGGCTTTCTCTAGTTGTGGAAAGTGGGGGGCCACTCTTCATCGCGGTGCGCGGGCCTCTCACCTTCGTGGCATCTTTTGTTGCGGAGCACAGGCTCCAGACGCGCAGGCTCAGTAGTTGTGGCTCACGGGCCTAGCTGCTCCGCGGCATGTGGGATCCTCCCAGACCAGGGCTCGAACCCGTGTCCCCTGCATTAGCAGGCAGATTCTCAACCACTGCGCCACGAGGGAAGCCCCTGGAGCTGAGATTTGAACCCAGGAAGTTGGAGCCCAGAATCTGAGCTTTTAAATATTACAATATAATGCCCTCAAAGATAGGCATTATATTGAGACCTATAAGGTCCATAAATTATCAGATCTTAGAACATTCTTCTCAGCTGGTTCAAGAATGACTAGACAGAAATGAATCATGCATCCATGTTTGGAACATGCAAATCATGATTATGCAACATTATTTTGGTTACTATTGGAAAGCCTGTAAAATTCTCACAGTTACCTTAGACCTAATTCCAAAAAGAAAAAGGACCGAGCCCCTCTTGCTAATATCATGCTACATTTAGTTCATTGATCTGTTAATTTAAAATATTTTGCTTCATTCTAACAGTTATTCTCCAGACAGCTTCAGACTCTTGGCTGGATTGACTTTGAAAGCATCTGGAAAAATATCTTCCAATAATCCAATGAACATGAGACATAAAAAAGTTGCCTCGTGATAAAGCAGCCTATAATAAATTAACATAATAAATTAACACCACATTCAGATCTCTTAAAATTTATTATGTTTTGCTTCTTATTAAAACAGGTAATCACATGTATAAGTAGTATTTTTAAAATGAAAATATCAAAAGAAAATATAGCACAATATTTGTATGATTTTGAGTTGAGTGAACTTGTTATAAGGGAGCCAAGACTCTCAGAATTCATAAAGAACAGGATAAATATTCTTGAATACATAACCATTTTTAAATGTGTGGCAAAGATACCATGCATTTTTAAAATACATCCAGATTATAGACTAGGAAAGCATTTGCCACCCATATGACATAGAATGGGCTAATATAAATATTAACTGATATAAGGTGCTTCTTATAGTGAGGTTTTTTCTTACTGCATTATCTATACTAGTATTTCTCAACCTATATATAAATCAGCTAGAATCTTGTTAAAATGGAGATTGTGTTTCAGGAGGGATTGGGCCTGAGACTGTGCTTTTCCAACAAGCTCCATGTGATTCTGGTGCTGTTGGTTTACATATTGCAATTTGAGTAGCATTGCTCTAGACCATTCCAGTTCATGTGACAATATAAGTAACCTAACTGACTTCAAATCAAACTTTGAGAAAAAATCATCATGTTTTTATTCATTGCAATTGTTTGAAATTATGGTTACTTAAAAGGAATACATTCCTTTAACTTTGGATTAGAGAAAGTATTTCATATCCATATGACCTAAGGGTGAGATGAGAACTCTTTTTTCCTTCCTATCCTCTCTAAATCTAATTTTGAGAGAAAAATAATTTAAAAAAGAGGGCACAACCCAATAGAAAACTGGGCAAACAATAGTAAAAGATAATTGATATGAAAGGAAGTTAAATGGACAATAAACTTAAGAAATTATTTTTGATCTCACTATTAGTCATAAAATACAAATTAAAGGAGTAAGAAAATGCCCATTTTTACTTATTATATTGGCAAAAATAAAAGAGTAAAAATAAAACTTTTGCTTCTGTTCAGATGTACTAGGTCATGGCAGGTCAGTGATCCTGTAACCTAAAAAAAAAAGCTTATAGTATGTTACATTATAAAAGATGAGAAAATGGAGGCCCAGGGAAGGCAAATAAGTTTCCAAGGTCACACAACTGATAAGTGAGCAAGCTGGGCTTGCTGGGCAGATATCCTGCCCTTAGATCTTACTATTAAATGCTCTGACTCTCAGAAAGGTGCTGATTATTTAAGAGGTCCAAGTGATTTAATTTATTACTATAGTGAGTACTGTTTAATCTAATTTTTACAAATGAGGGTTAACGGGAATGCTTAAGTTCTAGGATTACAGTGCAGATACTAAAATAAATTCAAAGAGCATTGACTTTCATACATCAGCTCTAATTTATATACTGTCTATTTGATAGAAAAGCACACTGATAATCATGTCATTGTAAAGAAGAAAACAAAGCTCTAAACATAAAATTTATAAAATACTGTACTTTATATTCAAGAAAAAATTCCATTCAGCTTAAAGAGTGAAGTGCAAAAAAAATGAAAGCATAAAATATTGGTATCAAGCGCAGATATACCCTATAATTTCAGGATGGTGAAATCTAAAAGTATTGATAAAGAAGAAAACACAAAAGAATTAAGGAATTATAGATGTGGTGAGATAGAAAGAATGAAAGAAAGAAAACTTCTGTCTCAATAGTACCATTTTAGGTATGTTCATTTATAAATTATATTTATTTATTATTATTATTATTTTTTAGCGGTACACAGGCCTCTCACTGTTGTGGCCTCTCCCATTGCGGAGCACAGGCTCCAGACGCGCAGGCTAGTGGCCAAGGCTCACAGGCCCAGCAGCTCCGCGGCATGTGGGATCCTCCCAGACTGGGGCACGGACCCGTGTTCCCTGCATCGTCAGGCGGACTCTCAACCACTGCGCCACCAGGGAAGCCCTATATTTATTCTTTTGAAAATAGACTGTTTACATTCTTGACAAATTTTTCTCAATTAATTTGTGCATTTTCTTATTGATTGATAAGAATATTTTATGCTAATAACATTAACCTCTGTCAAGTATTGTAAATGGTATTTCTCTGTTCATCCCTGGCCTTTTAATTTTGTTCTTAATGCTTTGGCATCAGTCCAACATACCTTCTGGTAAAAATATATAAATAGGCCCTTTATAAAAGAAGAAATATACAAATGTACAAAGACGTGTACAAAGAACATAAGGAAAAAATGTTCAATATGACTTCTAATGAAAGAAATAAGAAAAATTATTTTTTTCTCCCATTAGATCAAAAACAATTTCCAATAATGATAATGTGCAGTGCTGGAGCAAATTCAGTTACAGGTTAACTTTTACAGACTTCTTGTTGAAATGTAAATTTGTACAGTGCTTATGGAATACAATTAAAGAATTTGTAAAAAACAAAAAAATTAAAAAATTCAATCCCATAAATATCTTCATTCAGTGTGGTCAGGACCCTGAGTTAGTTCCCAGATTTACAGGTAAACATTATATAGTGTTTGATTTTACTGAGTTTAGGAATCCACAATAGAACAGAGTCAAGTGCTCAAGCAGATGTGGCATCTGTTCATGGCAGAATAAGTTATTCAAATAATTTTACAAAGACCAACTGAAAATTCTGGGTGGCATATAATAAAAGCATCCTCTTTATATATATATTCATATATATAGGTATATATGTATATGTATATATGATAGATTTTAAAATTTACTGCTATAGAGTTGCACATAGTACTTTTTTGTAAATATATATTTTTGTTTACAGACAAAATATATACATTTTTGAGAAATAATTTGGAAAAAAGTTAGATCTAAGAATAGGTTGAACCTAGATAAGCAAACAAGCATTCTAAGCCATGCTTTATCTGAATGTATTTGTACTAAAATTTGTACTAAAATTCTGTGAAACTGAGCTGTTAGCTTATGTCTTTCAAAAAATTGGTCCACTGTATCTAAGTTGTTAAATTAATGTGTGCAGAGTTATTCATAATATTCCCTTATTATTTTTCTAATGTTTGTGGCATACATAATGATATCTCCTCTTTCATTCCTGATACTGATAATCTGTATCTTCTTTTTTTTTTTTTTTGTCAGTTGCTCTAGAAATTTATTTTACTGATCCTTTCAAAGAAAAAGTTTATTTCTTTGATTTTTCCTCTGGTGTTTTTCTCTATTCAATTTCATTGATTTTTTAAAAAATTTATTTGTTTAGTTTTGGCTGCATTGGGTCTTCGTTGCTGCGCACAGGCTTTCTCTAATTCCCGAGAGTGGGGGGCTACTATCGGTTGCAGTGCACGGGCTTCTCAATGTGGTGGCTTCTCTTGTTGCAGAACACAGGTTATAGGCGCGCGCGGGCTTCCGTAGTTGTGGCTCACCAGCTCTAGAGCACAGGCTCAGTAGTTGTGGCGCATGGGCTTAGTTGCTCCGTGGCATGTGGGATCTTCCCGGACCAGGGCTCGAACCCGTGTACCCTGCATTGGCAGGCGGATTCTTAACCACTGCACCACCAAGGAAGCCCAGTTTTATTGATTTTTTAATCTTATTTTAATTTTGTCCTGCTCCTGCTTGCTTTAGGTTTATTTTGTCCTTTTTTTAGTTTATTGAGGTGGAAGCTTAATGAATGATTTAAACCTTTCTTCTTTTTTAATATAAGCATTTAGTGCAATAAATTTCTTTCTAAGAACTGCTTTAGCTACATCCCACAGATCTTGGTATGCTGTGTTTTCATTTTCATTTACTTCAATCCTTTATGAGCTTTTTTTAAAAAAATGACACATACCCACCATTATAGTGTCATTCAGAATAGTTTTACTGTCCTAAAAAGCCTCTGTGCTCTGCCTATTCATCCTTCCCTCTCCTCCAACTTCTGGCAACCACCGATTTTTAAAAAAATATAATTTTCTTTTTTATTCAGATTTTAAGGTTATGATGGATTCATAAAATGAAATTAGGACATTTTCTTCTTTTTGTGCATGTTAGTTTGAATTATATTAGAATTGCCTGTTTTTTAAAGGTGATGTAGAATTCATCTGTGAACCCATCCCACCCTAATACCTTATAAAATGATTGATTTTTAATTACCTTTCCAATCTTTTCAATGGCAAATAATTGATTTAAGTTTTTTATATTTTTCCTTGGTTAACTGTTAGTAATTCACATTTTACTAAGGAACCATCCATTTCATCTAGATTTTAAAATGTACTGTTATAGAGTTGAACGTAGTACTTTTGTATAATGCTTTTAATTAATGTAATCTGTGATTATATTTCATTTCTCATTCTTAATTGTGCATATTTTCACTTTTTTTCTCTTTAATCAAGTGCATGAGGAGGTTACTTAAATATATTTTTAATTGAGGTATAATTGACATAAAACATATTAGTTTCAGGTTACAACATAATGATTCAATATTTGTATATATTGCAAAATGATCATCACAATAGGTCTAGTTAACATCTGCCACCATACATGGTTACAGAATTTTTTTTCTCATGATGAGAACTTTTAACATTTATTCTCTCAACGACTTTCAAATGTGCAGTACAGTATTAATAACCATAGTCGCCATGCTGTACAATGCAGCCCTATGATTTATTTATTTTACAACTGGAAGTTTGTACCCTTTGACCCCCTCCACCCATTTCACATGCCCCCCGCCCCCACTGCCTCTAGCAACCACTAATCTGTTCCTGTTTCTATGATCTTGTTTTATCATTTTTTTCTAGATTCCACATATATGTAAGATCACACAGTTTTTGTCTTTCTCTGTCTGACTTATTTTTCTTATCCCAATGTCCTCAAGGTCCATCTATGTTGTTGTAAATGGCAAGATTTCATTCCTTTTTTTGGCTGAATAATATTTGATGGTATATATCTATCTATCTCTATATATCACATTTTCTTTATCCATTCATCTGTTAATGGACACCTAGGTGGTGTCCATGTCTTGGCTATTGTAAATAAAGATGCAATGAACATGAAGGTGCATATATCTTTTCAAGTTAGTGTTTTTGTTTTCTTCACATAAGTACTCAGAAGCAGAATTGTCACATCATATGGTAGTTCTATATTAAATTCTTTGAGAAACTGCCATTTGAAATATTGTTATTTTTAGAGAACAAGTGTTTGGATTTATTTATTCTTTCTAATGAATTTTTTCTTTTATTAATTTTAGCTTTTATTATTTCTTTTGGCTACATTGGTTCTTAGTTGCGGTGCACAGGATCTCTTTGTTGAGGCATGTGGGATCTTTTGTTGTGGCATGTGGGCTTCTAGCTGTGGTGTGCAGGATTCTCTCTAGTTGTGGCGTGCAGGTTTTCCCTCTCTAGTTGTGGCGTGCAGTTTTTCCCTCTCTAGTTGTGGCGTGCAGGTTCCAGAGTGCATGGGCTCTGTAGTTTGTAGAATGCTAGCTCTCTCATTGAGGCGCGCGAGCTCAGTAGTTGTGGTGCATGGGCTTAGTTGCCCCACGGCATGTGTGATCTTAGTTCCCCGACCAGGGATCGAACTCATGGCCCCTGCATTGGAAGGCAGATTCTTTGCCCTTGGATTACCAGGGAAAACTCCAGCTTTTATTTTTATTACTTATATGTTTCCAAGTTTGGGTTGATTAATTTGATTCATTTTCTAATTTCTTAGAAAATTAGTTTTAAACACAAAGTTCTTTTCTTTATTTTTATTTAAAATAGGACCCAGTTAGCATGAGAACACTACTTTCTTTATATATAGGTTTTTTCAAGCTTTATTGAGGTATAATTGACAAAAATGTATATATATATTTGGTATACAATGTGATGATTTGATGTATGTATACACTTTGAAATGATTATCACAATCAAGCTAATTAACACATCCATCTCCTCACATACTTACCTTTTTTGATGTGTGTGGTAAGAACACTTAAGATCCACACTTCTAGCAACTTTCTCGTATACAGTGATTAACCACAATCACCATGTTGTACATCAGATCCCCAGAACTTATTCCTCTTATAATTGAAACTTTGTACCCTTTGACCAATATCTCCCCATTTCCCCTCCCTCATTGCCCTGGTAGTCATCATTCTAATCTCTCCTTCTATAAATTTGACTTTTTTAGATTCCACAAAAAAGTGACATCATACAGTATTTGTCTCTCTGTGTCTCACTTATTTCCTTAGCATAAGTCTTCCAGGTTCTTCCATGTTATTACAAGTGTCAGAAATTCCTTCTTTTTTATGGCTGAATAATATTCCTCTGTGTGTGTGTGTGTGTGTGTGTATTGCATTTTCTTTATCCATTTATTCACTGACAAACAAACACTTAGGTTGTTTCCATATATTGACTATTGTGAATAATGCTGCGATGAACATGGGAGTGCAAATATCTCTTCAAGATACTGATTTTATTTCCTTTGGATATATATCCAGAAGTGGGAGAGCTGGTTTTGATACCTCTTATTTCTTCATTCTGCTCAAACTTCCTACCAGCTTGAGGGTAGAGAATAGAGGAGACATGATAAAGGATTAGGATATGTCAGATCATCCCTCTATCCTAATCTAGGAGAATTCATTTCATTGTTTACCAGAATCCAAAGCAAAGGGTCTATTGTAGGAAAACTCATCTCCACAGAGAAGTAGAAAGAAAATGATTATTTGCATTTTATACCCAGCTTTACAACTTAGCAGCTTCACAACCTACATTCAACTACTTATTTTCTCTGATCTTAAATTCCCACTCCTGCAAAACAGACATAATAATTCCTCTTGTTACTGTTTTAGGTATTATACATTATAATATATATAAAGCTCTTTGTACCACAAAAACTCTCATCTCTGCCTTTTGAAGTTTTGCTTGGTATTTAGCTGATGTATTTACACTTCAGGTTAACTGAGCCAGTTCTAACCAAGCTGGCAAATCCATCATCAATTTTTTTTCCTTAAAGAAAAGGCTGGGTGGGTTGGTGGTATCCAGTGCTAGATCTGAGCATAGATGTGTAATACTTCAGTTGCAGTTTCTTGGCATAGTGTCTAGGGACAAGAGAAAGCACTCTCTAGGAATTCTGAGTCAGTCAAGAAATAGACAAGCTGGAGCTAAGAAACCGAATGCAAATTAAGGCAAGGCAAAGGAGCAAAATCAAGGGACAAAGCCAAGTTCTAGTAGCACAAAGAGTGGGTGTATAGAAAGTTAGGGCAAATATAAAAACGGCAAAGTTAGAGAAATACTCTGGATAAACAGGAGCAGCTCTTTATAGGAATCTTGAGGTGAAGGTAGGGTTCGCATATCTAGGAAAACAGTCTGGGAGTAAGGTCAGACATGGCTAACTTCTACTCTAATTGGTATATAATTCTGGTCCAGAGTCCTATTTATGGTTGCAGCCCAGAGACCAGCTAGCCAGCTTTCTTGTACATCCACCTGTTGTCTGATTCTGGCCCCAGGCTCAGGCCAGATAACTATCTAACTGGACTGTCTCAAGCTTCCTGACATCCATTGTTTATTTGTATTTGCTTCTGTGGATTCCTGCTGACCACACTGGGGAGCATCTTCCTCAATGGATCTGTCTTTTAAGAAATCCTTACTTGATCCTTCTTCTGACCATGGGTTATTGTCCCAGGCACTTTGCATTGCTTCCAGCCCTATCTCTTTCTGTCTAACACATGTTATTTAAGATGGAAGTGTTAATTACTCTTTTTACATATTACTGTTCCTCACCTGGGTCAACAAATGTCTTTAAGTGGTTGGATTAACCTAGCCTAAGCCATCTCTTGATATTTGGATTTCTTAATTGTAATATCTTTCCCATATTTCCAAACTGCCCCATAAATTACCTCTTTCTCTTTTCCCTTGAGTAACTGAGAATATAAAAGGGAATTCAATGAAACTTCTGGAGGCCTCATTCTGCCTTCTAATCCTAATTCTTTAATTCTGGGCTACATTTAGAAGTTGAGGATCCAATCTGACTAAATTTTCAAATGAACTTTTCTGCATATTTTGAAACATGTCAAAAAGATTAAACATGGCTTAAATAAATATAATTTCCCCCCAAACCTATGCTAATTATACTATTCTGGCTCTTCCTCCCTGAAATACAAGATACAAACCCAATTTTAGAAGAGCAACCACAAATGTATACAGCAGCTAATGGATACTATTTATTACTTGATTAATATAAAAAAATTACACAGTGTTGCATGTGACTATAATACAAATCATAGCTTATCAGGCAACATGGAGAAAGGAAGATCTAGAGTTAGCATTCATAAGAATTTTATAAGAACTCAAGTTTCCAAATTTAAGATAAATTAGGGAGAAACCATTTGGATTTCAAAAAATTGATGTGATTTATGACAGAAGTCAGCAGAGTTCTTTAAAACAGTAAACCACCTAAATGAATGTAAAATATGGTTTTGATTTCCAAACATCAGTATGTATTTTTTCAGCAATACAACAATGGTTTAAATTCAAATTTACCATTAAATTACTTCAACTTTTCAGTCAGACTGTATTATCTACTTTCAGAACAGAGACAATTACAGTAAGTTCCCTACATACGAACGAGTTCCATTCTGAGAGTGCATTTGTTAAGTCCAATTTGTTTGTTAAGTCCAACAGTTAGCCTAGGTACCCAACTAACACAATTGTCTATATAGTACTGTATTGTCATAGGTTTATAATACTTTTCACACAAATAATACATAAAAAACAAACAAACACAAAAAGTAAAGAAAACGTTTTAAATCTTACAGTACAGTACCCTGAAAAGTGCCGTAGTACAGTACCACAGCTGGCATACAGGGGCTGGCATTTAGTGAACAGGCAACAAGCGTTACTGACTGGAGGAGGGAGAGGAGATGGGAGATGGTAGAGTCAAAGCATCATCAGCAATAGGAGACAGAGGTCAAGCTGCAATTTTACTAATGCTTGACATTGATGGAAAGCACATTCACATCTTTGAAAGTTTGCAACTTGAAGGTTCGTATGTAGGGGACTTACTGTACCTGATTTACTCCCCTACGGTTGTCTCTTAATTCTTTATAATAGGTGAAAAAAATGTATGCACACAGAATTTTGTTTTGTTTGATTTGCATTCAAGTTCATGGCTAAGGTTTTGCTAGAAGATTATCTCTTGTAGTAGGAAAAAAATGAAAACAAATAAAAACATCTAGAGACAGACATCTTAAAGAAATAGAATTTATGACGATATTTTAACTTTATAAGGTGTATTTGTATATAATATAAATATCTAAATTCTGATCTGGTTATAATATAATTAAATCACTTTGCTGTGTTTTTTGTTTTTTTTGCAGTACGCGGGCCTCTCACTGTTGTGGGCTCTCCCATTGCGGAGCACAGGCTCCGGACACGCAGACTCAGTGGCCATGGCTCACGGGCCCAGCCACTCTGCGGCATGTGGGATCTTCCCGGACCGGGGCATGAACCCGTGTCCCCTGCATCAGCAGGTGGACTCTCAACCACTGAGCCACCAGGGAAGCCCTTTGCTGTGCTTTTTGGTTATTTATATGAACAAAAAATCTGAAAAATAAATCTTACCCACAGAAAATAACAATAGTTTAGAGCTTCATCTAAATACATTTATTAAAAGAAGAAATGTTCATAATCTGAGAAAGAACATTTGTGGTAGTACCAAAATAATCAAAATGTTAAATCAAGGCTGTGATTGATATAAATTTGCCTTCAGTAAATAAATCATAAAAAATTTATCTTCTCATTATTGTACCATTGTTTTGTTATATAAATATAGGTAAAATCTCTGTACAGAAATTATAAAAAGGGGCCTTATTTTAACATGGATGCTAAAATGTGGATTATGCTTTGCAATAACATTGTGGAAATTAATTGGGTTCAACAACTTTTTCCAGCCTGTGAAGCAAGTTTGAAAATATTTTTTTTGGGCAGGGGGCTTTTAAGTGGTGATTCAAGAGGGTATAACTATTCATGCAAAAACAAGATTTGAATCAGTGACTATAATTACGTTTGGTGTATTTATGTATTATTTATGTTTATTTGGGCTTCATCATATATAGGTTTTGTGTACTATTTACTTATGTTTTTTGTAGGCTTTGTTAGTTTTAGAAATGCTTGTTTTTAATTAAATAGCCCTGTTTGATTCACCAAAAACAATTTGTACTTGAAGATCTAATATAGTCTTATCATTGGTAGTGGATGATCTTCACTGTCCTGTTTTTAAAAGTATGACACTGGAGAGTTTAAGAAGGTAGAAAAGAAGATCCTGAACTCACCTTCTCCCACGGACACAACAGATCTACAGCTACTTATGGAATAATTTCCTCTGAAAATTGGATAAATAGAGTCTCCACAACAAAGGACAGCATTGAGACAGATAGGAGAAACAGAGATATGAGCTCACTAAGGGAAAAACCACACCTCAGCCAGTGATCCACAGTTGGGGAGGCTCACAAAGGTAGGGTTATTTTGCTGAAGAGTGAAGCATTTGAGTTCCACATCAGGCACCCCAACCCTTGGATCCTGCACAGGAGAGATGACCCCCCCTCCAAACACCTGGTTTTGAAATCCACCAGAGAACATGTAGAACTATAGGGAATGGAAAACCCACTCTTAAAGGTCTCATGCATCAACTTACTTGACCTGAAAAGAAACACAAAAACACCAGACTGAAAAGCAGATGGACTATAGGTGGAGGGGACCCACTTACTAACCCTGAAGCATCTGCTGGAGAGGCAGTAACCAGTTGGGATGCTCCCTGGGGACAGGGACACTGGTGGGAGTCATTTTATCAAACTCAGACTACCTTGCTAATTTCAGCTCTGATGGGACCCATTTTGGAAATCTCAATCTAACTTGTTAGCATCAGTGGCCATCCCCTGCTGAGAGCCCTGCCCACCCCAGCAACAGCTAGCCAGATGATAATCCCACCCACTAGTATCCAGCAGCTGTGGTGGCTGCCCCCCAGGCATTTCAGGGGCTAGTCCCACCCACCAGCACACTGCAGCATCAGCTGCAGCCCTGCCATGACAGGCTAATATTCTGGATGAGCATAGATGCAAAAATCCTCAAAAAAATATCAGCAAACCAAATCCAACAATACATTAAAAGGATCACATAACATTATCAAGTGGGATTTATTCCAGGGATGCAAGGATGGTTCAACATCTACAAATCAATCAATGTGATACATCACATTAACGAAATGAAAGATAAAAGTCACGTGATCAGTAGATGCAGAGAAGGCATCTGACAAAATTCAACATTCATTTATGATAAAAAATAATCTCTCAATAAGTGGGCATAAAGGGAATGTACCTCAATGTAATAAAAGCCATATATACCAAACCCACAGCTAAATTCATACTCAATGGTGAAAAGCTGAAAACTTTTCCTGTAAGATCAGGAATAAGGCAAGTTGACTCACTCTCACCACTTTTATTCAACATTGTATTGGAAGTCCTAGCCATAGCAATTATGCAAGAAAAAGAAATAAAAGGAATCCAAATTGGAAAGAAAGAAGTAAAGCTGTTTCTATTTGCAGATGACATAATACTACATAGAAAAAACCCTAAAGACTCCAACAAAAAACTGCTAGAACTAATAAATGAAGTGAAGCTGGAGGAAACAAAATTGATATACAGAAATCTATGGAATTTCTATAAACTAATAACAAACTATCAGAAATAGAAATTAAGAAAACAGTCCCATTTGTTACAATTGCATCAAAAAGAATAAAATACTTAGGAATAAATGTAACCAAAAAGGCAAAAGAGCTGTACACTGAAAACTATGACACTAATAAAAGAAATTGAGGAAGACACAAAAAAATAGAAAGGAATTCCATGTTCATGGATTGGAAGAATTAATATTGTTAAAATGTTCATACTATCCAAATCAATCTACAGATTTAATGCAATCCCTATTGAAATTCCAATGTCATATTTCCTGGAACAAGAACAAATAATTCTAAAATTTGTATGGAGCCACAAAAAGCCCTGAATAGCAAAAACAATCTTGAGAAAAAAGAACAAAGCTGGAGGTATCAAACCCTCTGATTTCAAACCATATTACAAAGCTATAGTAATCAAAACAGTATGATACTGGCACAAAAAAAAGGCACATAGATCAATGGAACAGAATTGAGAGCCCAGAAATAAGCCAACATATATATAGACAATCTGTGACAAAGGAGCAAAGAACATACAATGGAGAAAGGACAGTCTCTTTAATAAATTATGTTGGGAAAACTATACAGCCACAGGCAAAAGAATGAAACTAGACCACTCTCTCACACCATACACAAAAATTAACTCAAAATGGATGAAAGAACTGGTTACAAGACTTAAAATCTTAAAATTACTAGAAGGAAACATAGACAAACTCATCGACAGTGGACTTAGCAATGTTTTGTGGATCTGAGTCAAAGGCAAGGGAAAGAAAAGCAAAAATAAAAAAAGGAGATTACACCATACCAAGAAAGCTTCTACACAGTAAAGGAAACATTCATCAAAAAGAAAAGACAGGGGCTTCCCTGGTGGCGCAGCGGTTGAGAGTCTGCCTGCCGATGCAGGGGACACGGGTTCGTGCCCCAGTCTGGGAATGTCCCACATGCCGCGGAGCAACTGGGCCCGTGAGCCAAAGTTACTGAGCCTGCGCGTCTGGAGCCTGTGCTCCGCAACAGGAGAGGCCGCGATAGTGAGAGGCCCGCGCACCGCGATGAAGAGTGGCCCCCGCTCTCCACAACTAGAGAAAGCCCTCGCACAGAAACGAAGACCCAACACAGCCAAAAATAAATAAATAGATAAAGCAAACTGTCAACAAGTAAAAATAAACACTATAAAAAAAAAAAAAGAAAACTAGATTCATATTTGCTTTAAAAAAAAAAAAAAAGAAAAAGAAAAGAAAAGACAGGGCTTCCCTGGTGGCGCAGTAGTTGAGAGTCCGCCTGCTGATGCAGGGGACATGGGTTCGTGCCCCGGTGCAGGAAGATCCCACATGCCGTGGAGCGGCTGGGCCCATGAGCCATGGCCACTGGGCCTGTGCGTCCGGAGCCTGTGCTGGGCAGCGGGAGAGGCCACAACAGTGAGAGGCCCGCATAACGCAAAAAAATAAAAAAATTAAAAAAAATTAAAAAAAAAAAAAGAAAAGACAACATACTGAATAGGAGAAGATATTTGCAAATGATATATCTGATAAGGGGTTAATATCCAAAATATATTTTAAAACTCATACAACTCAATAACAAAAGACCAAACAACCTGATTTTAAAAATGAACAGAGTATCTGAAAAGATATTTTGCCAGAGAAGACACACATATGGCCCACAGGCACATGAAAAGTTTTCAACATCACTAATTATCAGGGAAATATAAATCAAAAGCACAATGAGATATTACCTCACACCTGTTAGACTGGTTCTTTTCAAAAAGACAAGGAATAACAAATGTTGGAGAGGATATGGAGAAAAAGGAACCCTCATACACTGTGGGTAGGACTGTAAATTGGTGTAGCCACTATGAAAACCAGTATGAAGATTCCTCAAAAAATTAAGAATCGAACTACCATATGAGCCAGTTGTTTCACTTCTGGGCATTTATCCAAAGAACATGAAAACACTAATTCGAAAAGATATATGCACCCCTTTGTTCAGTATAGCATTATTTATGGTAGCCAAGATATGGAAACAACCTAAGTGTTTATCAATGGATGAATGTATAAAGAAGTTGTGGTATGTATATAAAATGGAATACTATTCAGCCATAAAAAAGAATGAAATCCTTCCATTTGCAAAAACATAATGCCTTCATTGACCTTGAGGGCATTATGCTAAGTGAAATAAGCCAGACAGAGAAGTATAAATACTGTATGATTTTACTCATGTGTGAAATCTAAAAAAAAAAAAGGAACAAACAAATTAAAATAAAACAAACTCATAGATACAGAGAACAGATTAGTGGTTACCAGAGGGGAAGGGGATTGGGGGTGGGTGAAGTGGGTAAAGGGGGCCAACTGTATGGTGATGGATGATGTCTAGACTTGTGGTGGAGAGCACTCTGTAGTGTATGGAGATGTTGAACTATAATGCCGGACACCTGAGACTTATATAATAAAAAAATAAAAATAAATAAATAAAAGTATGATGGTATGTGAGACACTCTAGGTAACTTTGGAGTCTCTCAGTCTTTTTGCTTGATGGAAATATGTAGTCAGATAGGTAGGAGAGTTCTTTATGTACTTTGTATTTCAGGACACCCTTTCTTCTAAGCAAGCCTAGGATTATGCTTCTTCACATTTATGCAACAGATCTCTGAGAGAGATGATATTTTCATATTCATTATACAGATGATTAGCTGGAACTCAGGGAGGTTAAGTGATTCATACAGTTAGAAAATTGCAGAGCCTGGGCTTGGATTTAGATCTTCCATAATGAACTTCATTCTCTTTCTTCTCTATTCTATGTTGAATATCTATTGACTCCTCCATTGCCCCAGTGAGAGTTTTGCTGTGAGTCATACATGTGAATTAATTTGTGCCATGTATTACTTGGACCAATCAATATACTGAGTGAATCCATTTTGATGGGGAATGAATGGCAGAGAGCATACCTACTGCTAAACTCACTCATCAATATGTCTCAGTGTATATGTTGATAAATATTTATACAAATAAAATTTCAACATCATATAATGTTTTGAAAATACTAGAAGAGCTTTCTATTTAATTCAGTAAACATTTCTAGAGTGCCTAATATGTGGTAGAGATGCTGAAATGATTATATTTCTTATATAAGTATTTTAAAGAAAACTCTACAGTAAAAAGAAAATACATGAATGATCAATAAGCACATAAAAAATATTCAATATCTTTAGTTGTCAGAAAAATGCATATTAAACTTCACACTTGTTGTAATTGCTAGAATTGACTACTAGAAACATTGATGAGATTATGGATCAGTGTGAACTCTCATATATCCAACCACTTTAGAAAACTATTTGTTTTCTTTGAAAGTTAAACACATACCTACCCTCTGAGGCAGGAATTCTACTCCTAGGTTTTTACCTAAGGAAAATAAAAACATATGTTAGCAAGAAGATTTGTATAAGAATGTTTTCAAAAGTTCTCATCACAAGTTAAAAAAAAAAGGTAACTGTGTGGTGGTGGATGTCAGCTAAACTTATGCAGTAATCATTTCACCATATAGACATATATCAAATCATTATTTCATACACCTAAAATGAATACAACATTATATGTCGATTATCTCTTAATAATAAATAAATAAAATCACTTTAACAACTTTGTTTTTAATAAATCAAACCAGGAAACAATTCAAGTGGCCATCAATAGGAGATATATTCATACAGTGGAATACTACACAACAATAAAAAAGAAAGAAATACTGTTAACACTCAGTAATATTAACAAATCTCATAAAACTAAAGAACTGAAGAAGCCAGATATGAAAGAGTGCATACTATATGGTTTAAATACATTAAGGTTAAAACAGACAACGTATGGGGATAGAAACCAGAACAGTGATTGCCAGGGTGAGGGTAAAATGACTCTAAAGGGGCATGAGAAAACTTTTTCGGATGATGGAAATGGGCTATATCTTGATTTGTGTGTTGGCTACATGGATATATACTTTTGTCAAAGCTCATCAATTTGGTCACTTAAGATCTGCGTGTTTTCCTGTATATAAATTATACCTCAATTTTTAAAATGTAATCTCCTGGTAAATCCCTTTGTAAAGAAAACAACCTGTTTATAAGCAACTTCCACCTTTTTTTGTATATTAATAATTAATTTTGAAATTTAATGTTTGCTTAAAATCAGGGGTACCAACCAGACCTAACAGGTATGAATTTTCAATCTATCCCTTTATATAAGTTCATCTTCAGAATAGATTTTACTCATTCATTTGTATATTCATTCATACATTTATTTTGAGATTTGAGAAATAACCAGTCCTCACCTGGAGACTACCATTTTCTAGCAAATTGATAATAACATGTGTTAAAGACTAGGGTAGGTTATCAGCTATGATTTCTAACAATTGCTTCAAGACATTAAACAGTTATTTGCCAACTCTTTTCAGGCATTAGTATGAACGGACCCTAGGCCTTTGTGTTTAAGTGCTGCTATGGAAATGGATTGTTTTTGACAAGCACACAGCTCCCAAGCACTATGCGATATATAGCCTCAGTCATCCAGAGGGGTCAAGAGCACTTCCCTGCTTGGCTTCCCAGCCTACATTGCAGGCGACTTAAGAGGGCCTCACCCACAATGTTTGTGTAGTGCGTTGTGCTAGTTTCCAGGAACATTCAATCTGTGGCCTCTGTGCAGACAGAGCCTGCCAAAAGCACTGCAATTGGTTGTACCAATTGTGTTGGTGTTTTATGGCTCTGTTCATCTTTAATGATCTGCAGCCTCTCTCACCAGGCAGGCTTCTGAATCTTGGCTCCTTCCCACTATTGATCTGAAATTTGGCCAGCAAGCAAAATCCTTTTGTTTGTTTTAGGGATTATTTTTATTATCTGGCTCCAGACAGGGAGTACAGAACCCGGTGGAGACCTCACAGAAATGAGGACATCCACTTCTTTGGTAGCGCTCCTGAGGGTCTAAGACCAGTCCTTCGGTGCTATAAAAGAACACTGTTCAAAGCTGTAAAGAGAATTCACATTAGCATTGTACTGATGGCAACAAGAGCTTGTCAGGCCCCCATCTGTCAGAACAGAAGGTATTCTGCAGTTCAGAGAGTCAGGGCTCTGAGGCACCTCTTTCCAGTATCTTTCCAGAGTGATCTAATGCAAGACAGCAGACACAAGTTTACAGAATACTAGTTTTGCATATAGGAAGAGACATATCTTTCTATACATTAGCATTTCAGGGCTGAGAACCATCTCAAGTCTTGATTTATTCAAGCTCAAACTGGAGTTTTAAATTCCTCTAAACCAGTGTTTCCAAAACTGGGTACCCTAGTAACTCTAAATGACAAAAGTGATTCTAGGAGTTTTGTGTTCAATTATTTTGGGGAAAAACTAAATATCATATTCATTGCTTAAGGATATATAATTTGTATTAACATGTTTAAAAGCTGCAAAAAATCCTCTGGTGAAAAAAAATCTGTTTTCCTTTAAACTAGCACCTCCCAAATTTCTTGACCATGGGTCTCATTTGGCAGAGGTTTTGCAAAATGCATCTAAAATTTGAATGTAAGAACTTCCCATGGAAAACTTTTCAGAAGAGATATTGAATAAAATATACTTTAAGGTAATAATGATTAATGTCAGGCATATTTTGATGGTACAGAATATGTGAGCATGTGTGTGTGTGTTTGCATGTGTGTGTGTGTGTGTGTGTGTGTGTGTGAGTGTTAGAGAAGGTTAGCTACCCAAAAAATCAATTATTCTCTTCTATAGTTATAGAGTCATAGCTAGGAAGCAGCTGCCCAGCTAAGGACTACATTTTCTAGCTTCTCTTACAGTTGGATATGGCCATATGATTAATATTTGCCAACAGCATCTGAGCAGAATTGAGATCTAAAACTTCTGGCTGAGGCTTCTCCCGCAAAATACGGATGACCCCAAGTCCTCTAGGGCCACAATATAAAAGTTTGACCCCTAAATCGATGTCTAGAGGACAGCCACTTTATAAACAGGAATAAAAACCTGTACTATTATATGAATGAGAAATAAACATCTATTATATTGAGAAATGTCTTAGGATCTATTTGTTACAATACTTTTTAGCCTAATCTCATTAATACTATATTGGGTGAGGGGATGTGAGCAATAACATTTGGAAAGATATTTGGAAAAGAATGCAGAGAATGACTAAAGAGCATCAAACACTTGAAGGAGATAAGCAGTAAGCATCTCCAGAGAGAAGAGCCAGGGTCTGATGGTTCTAAAATTTAGTTTTACTTTTTTCACTCTATCTAAGTAATTTACAGCAACAGCATTGGAGACAAATAAACCCAGTTTCAGTGTTTGGCTTGTACAGTTACTAATGTGTCTTCTCCTTGGCCAAGTCTCAATTGCCACGTGACAAAAAAAATGGATAATGATTTCAATTTGCACAATTATTTTGAAAATTAAATGAGAAGGTATATGCAGGTTTAACACAGTATCTATCCAGAAGCACACATATAAAGTCATTAAAGTCATTAAGCCTAGTCACTAACATTTTATGAGTCTTCCTTCTAGTCATATACTGTGATTTCAATTCCCTATCTCCTTTGAAATTAGGAGCTGTCATGTGACCTAGGCAAAAGTTTTAAGAGCCATTACACAATTTTCACATCTCCCTTTTCCTACCTTAGCAATTGTGAAACATGAACTGGATCCCATTTGACCTGGTACTTGGAAGAGGACAGCCAGAGCAGAGTCCCCAGCTGATGTGCACTGGACGTGTAGCATGAGTGAAAAATGAACCATTTTGGTTCTAAGCCACTGTAACCTAATGTGGTCATTACTGAATGATTCAGAAATTGGTACCAGCATTAGAGTTTGCCACAACATGAACCTAAATTGCACTTACATACATAGAATTTGCTTACTGTTCAGTTGACAGTAAAGAAACTATTACTGCAAGCTGGAAAGCTGGTGACCTACATTATGAAGTCACAAAATATTTGTTCAACCTGTTGCCTGCAATAATTTGGAAGGCAAGCAAGTACCTAATGAACTTGGAATTCTAGGAGAAGAGATTGAAAAACAAAATGCCAGCATGTGTTAGAGTTAATCTTGGTTGCATTTGACAAGGCATTACCAAAAATGAGAGAAGCATAACAAAACACTGGCTAGTTCACAAGCAGAAGTGAAGGGGGTTAGAGTCCAGACTAGCATTTTCATAGCGTTAGAAAGATATGTGTTTTTCAACCCCAGTGGAAACAGATGAAACTGGAGAAGCTTTTGAGCAATAAAGACTGATTAACACTAAGCCTTGTGAGGAGGATCAAATCAAGAATACGGCTCTCACACCCATTTTTAAAACCCATGAATTAAGTTAATCTCAGAACAAAGACCCAATTACAATACTGGCAACCAGTAAATCCTTTTAATTGGAGAAAGAACATTGATTAGAGAAAAGAGATTAAAAGTCACTATGTGTTTAAAGAGAGTGAGACATATGGTGGGGGGGGGATATGGAGAAAGCAAAAAAATATATACAGAAATAATGAAAATTATGTTAAAAATAAAACAATAGATGTGTTGATTTGAATATACATCTGAACATAATATAGGTAAGAAACAATTTTTTTGAGAAATTCATACCATCAAAAAGACAGTCTCTATTAAAAGAGAATCTGACATATGTTGACCACTGACTTTCCAACCCCCAAGGTATAATCTTTAACACCTATTTCAGAGGTGGCCAAAAGGGATAACAGAGAAGGCAAAACATAGAAGGCAGAGTCAGATTCCACAGGCAACACAGCATTACCTAAGCATCCTAGCCTTTGAGCCTGATGTCTTGATTGGATGGGAGACATACATTGACTGAAGTGAGCATTTGTACTCAGTAGTAATTACAAGGATTGTGGTAGTCATTAGGACTATTCATGATTATTCGATTTCTCCTCCATTTGGACATATGGTAAGTTAAAATATTTCTGATCTCTTTGATATGAGGGTGTCCACATGATTTCCTTTGCAAATAAAATGGGAGTGGACATGACTCACAGTGTCAATTCCAACTGGAAACAGAGAACTTAGATAAATATGTCATATTTCTTTTTCCTTCTTGGCAATAATGGTAACACAGAGACAGAACCTGCTTTAGCTTGGGTCCTTATATGAGGATGACCTAGAAAGTTTCCAAGTACATGAAGACTGAAAAGCAAATCACTGTAATTTTAAGTCAGTGAGATTTTGAAGTTGTTTATTACTGAAGCATAGTCTAGCCAATCTTTTTTTTTTTTTTTTTGAAGTGGAAAAGAATAGCTTTATTTCTTTGCCAGGCAAAGGGGGACACAGCAAGCTCCTGCCTCAAAAAGCCTTGTGCCCCAAACCCAGAGGATTAATCTAGCCAATCTTGACTGAGAGAAACTCAAGCCAGTTTTACAGGGATAGTTAGGTTTATATTAGGTTTAGTCAGAAAAACATGCAAAAGTGATGTTTAGCAGTGTTTTTCTAACCATAGATTGTGACTTGCTTATTAGTGGGCTGTGAAGTCAGTTTGGTGGGTTTAGGGTGCAGCTTTTATACAACAGAAGGAAAATATACAGTAAGATTAAACATATTCTGTGTGTGTGGGGGGGGCGTGTGTGTAAAAGAGAACAGGACAGAGGTCAATGTAAAATGCATTTCTTAGTGTAACTCACTGTCAAAAAGTTTGAAAGTCAATGACTTGAAACCGAGTTAATTGGAACATTTGACTCATTGAATTTAGATATTTAAGGCTATCCCCAAAGGGTTTGTGATCTGGTGACATCAAAGGGCTCTATTCTCAAATATTTCCTGTTCAAACATTTGTTCATAGAGTTAAATGAAGAACTTATTGATACTTTATTGATATTTTATTGAGTTCAAATGAAATTGATAAACCAATGTTGGTAATGTATGAAAAACTATGTCAAATACAGCTAGAGGGAATGATAAAGATTAGCATATATTGTCCTGATTTTCAAAAAAGGATAAAGTTAGTGACACCTATGAGCCAGTGAGCTTGATGTTGTGACAGAAAATATTATAAACTGATAAAATGGTATATCTATAAAAATTTAAAGAAGTGACAGCATGAAATTTTGTGATTAAGTTATACCGGATGAATACATTATTTTTAACAGTATTCCCAGATATTGGTTCAGAGTTATATTAAAGACTGTGTCAAGATTTCAGAAACTCATTTGACAGAATTTCTTATAATATACTTGAAAAAAATGAAGAAATTTGGGCAGGGAGATTGTGCTATTGGATAGATTAATGATTTCTATCATGACTATTTATAAAGGATGTTGTTAATAAATTCATTTATCTGGAGGGAAATGTCTAAGGACATGTTAAAGGCCTCTGCCCCCATATCTTTCCTACTCAAATATATTGTCATTGTCTTCAGTGAAGAGCTTATCTCATTTTGGAGTGACATAAACCTGAGGTGGATAGTGAATAAAGTAGGAAAGTAGATTAGCAGCTCAAAGTTAAGAATGTCCTCGAAAGGATAGAATTCTGAGTCAAACCTAAAAAATAAAACCTAATTAAGATAATTAAAAACAAACACTTAAGGTTTAAAGGCACAAACAAACCCAGAATAGACAAAATTATAGATACAAAGATGTGTTTCAAAGACAATAGCAAATAGTAAGAGAAAAACTTTACTTTGTGAAAAACACTTTTGTAACTGTTTTACTTATATTTACTCATCACGATCACCCTGTGAGGTAGGTATCATTTTTATCCCCAATTACTGATGGAAAAACTGAGGCACAGAAATTTTAAACAGCTGCCTAACATCACAGAGCTGATAAACCATATGTTTTTAATACTAGGGGTGTTTATTAGAGGATGTGTACTAATACATCAAGAATATAATAAAATTTTTATGCATATAGTTGAGTTCAGACTACATGGTCTCAAGTATTTATAGGTCTGAGAGTTTAAGATTCTATGAACTTCAAAAAAAAAAAGGAGACAAATTGGTGTCATTTCTTTTTAGCCAGAGACCACCAGGAACACGCTTATATTTGACCTGAGTAGAGTTTATTAGCTTGTTGCATTATTTACTCTTGGGGCATCTCAGTAAGAGGGTGTTAGAAACGACTTGTTTTAGGATTTGTCTGGGGTTAGGTGTTTTGGGGGAGGCTTTAAGGAAGTGGGGCTTTAGTCTGCATCAGATGCTAAGAAGAAGCAAAGGTAATACTATGATTAAGTATCTTAATACTTCTTATCTAGAAGGTGAGAAAAAAGGAGTGAAGCTACACTTTTAATTGGTGGTGAAGCAGTAGACACTCCTATTAGCCAGGATTGGGGAATATAAAGTCTATTTTTGTTGTGGGGACAATATTTTGTTTTGTCTGTATACATATATGATTACACAGTTGCCTTGTTTTTGTCTTGATTTATCACAATCACAGAGTGGTCTGATTCTGTTGCTCTATAAAATTGTTTATGTTCAACCGGAGAACAGAAGCTTAGCTGTGAGGGCTAGGGCTTTTCTTCCCCAGCTTCCATACTGCCTGTGGTAGCATGTCCTTTATGACTTCAGCTCCTACATGATACGCCTGCCTTGGTTCCAACTTCCATTGGTAACCTGTTCTCTAATAAAATTCTCAAGAGCAAAGGCTATGCTTTATTTACCTGTGTATTCCAAGAATAGAGCCTTGTGTCTTAGAGTAGGCATTATTATTATATTATAGACTATATAATATTATTATATATCTTATAGCATGTATGTTATAGAACATATTATGTATTAATATTTTATTATATTTTTTATATTATATTCTTATATTAATATACAGAAGTGATATGAAGTTAATGCTTGCATTTTGTTAGCTTTCCTTACTGAATTGAGTAGAGTGCTACTCCATTTAGGTGAAACCAGTACAACTTTGACAGGCTGAAACATCTCTTATTGGTTTCCAAAAACTTTAGACATTAGATAAGCCTGTACCTATAAGATTCTCGATGTCAAAATCAGATTACTTCACTAACACACCTGCAAAACTTGAATGAAGAAAGCATAGAAAGGGGCCGGGCAATTTAATGTGCAAATTCCATAATCAGACCTGTAGCAGCCCAGCTGACATGTGAAAATCAGTGCTTTTAACTATGCCCACTTCATTTAATAAAGAATCCTCTTAGAGTTTTCATGTTGGTTGCTCCCTCACTTTTATATGCATTGGAGTTTCCATGTAGTGTGATAGCTGTGAATGAGGCTTCTCATGCTATGACCAAAATTTATTGCACATGCACGGAAGCCTCTATGTTTGCTTGTTAAATAGTGTTCTCTTACTCTTTGGCAATCTAAAAAAATAAAATAAAAAAACACTAAAAGCACAGGCATTTTTCAATACCCCTGCAAAGATGAGTAGTCAGAAACATCAATAATGGTATTTGAAAGTCCTCACAGGTTGGTTGGGTATTTGCCTACAGTCACTACAGTTATAGTTAGCTCAGTTGGTTAGTACCTAGTGTTAAGGAGCCCAAGTATCTGGCTTTGATCCATTTTGAACTAGAACGTTTTGTTGAGTTGTTTGAGATTAAAAACTCTGTCCTATTGCCAAAGGCTATGAAAGGCCTACCTGGTTGCCGATTATCCTATGGGTACTAGTGACAAGAGTCTGTCATTTCTGATGCTATAATGCCTCTTGTCTTAGCTGGGGCACTAACTCAGCCCCTTTTGCAGCTCTTGGACCTCCTGAATCTTTTTTGTCTCATTTTCCATTCAGACCCTTCAACGGGCACAATAACCCCAGCTTCTGCTTCAGGGTCACCTGGCTTCTTCCCATAATATGCCCACTGGCTTTCAACTCAGAAGAGGCAGTGGTGACCTCTAAGTCCCATCCATACCACAGAGTCCAGGTCAGCCCAAAAAGCTGAGCTGGAAATTCTTTCTCAGTAAGAAATCATTTCTGTATAATTTCTAACTTCGCATCCATTTTTTTCTTAGGGAAATGAATTGATCTCAGAGATGAGCAGTTTAAGGAAAATGTGGTTTGTAGAGAAATTAAAATACATTTGACTAACATTTGCAAAATTACTATGCTAGTTTCCTAACACATCTAGTCATTTATTAATCACTTACTAAGTGTTCAGCACTGGACCCTTGACATAATTTTTATCTCATCTCTTTGTTTTTTTAAAACTTAGCAACAGGGCTTCCCTGGTGGCAGCGCAGTGGTTGAGAGTCCGCCTGCCGATGCAGGGGACACGGGTTCGTGCCCCCGTCCGGGAAGATCCCACATGCCGCGGAGCGGCTGCGCCCGTGAGCCATGGCCGCAGAGCCTGCGCGTCCGGAGCCCGTGCTCCGCAATGGGAGAGGCCACAACAGTGAGAGGCCTGCATACCGCTAAAAAAACAAAAACAAAAACAAAAAACTTAGCAACAGGAAATATTGGATGAGGAAAATCAAGGTGCTGGTTTCCATACAGAAGTAGGGACAGGGGCTTTCATTCCAACAAACTATGCCTACTCTCATTTTGCTGACTTTAGCATTCCATCTAATACCCTGGTTTTTCAGCTTGTGATAACCACAAAGATGCAGAGGTGATCTTTATACTCTAATACTATCATATTTTTCAAGGGGGCATAATATTATTCATAATATATAAAAGCACACTTTTTATTTGAAATAGATACAACATAGCATCTTTTGCAGATGGTGACCTAGAATTTGTAAATATGTTCAGCCATGCTAAAGCAGTAATGAGTGTATGGAGGGAGCCATCAAGGGTGTGGGAACATTTTCAGGACATCTGGGGCCCATCAGCATCAAATCATTTAACAGAGTGCAAACAATTTAACACTGAGAGCCTCTCAATTATCCACTTGCAAATAAATAAATGATAAAGTATAAATCTTTACACTGTAAGCAGTGAGTACACTTCTGAGTTGCCTCCTCCAATTTGGCATCATTAGTTGATGAATGTTCAAAAAATGCACAAAAAGTTTAACATTTATCTGTGAAAAAGATAAATTACACATTTACATATATATTATAAATATGTCACAAATATAGATACCCTAAAAAACACTGAGGTAATGTAGTCAAACAGAAGTATAATATAGGTGACCCACCAGACAGGATAACTCATACTATTCTTTGATGAACACTTACATTATGTATCTGACCTGTATCTGGGGCCCTAATACTTGACTTTTTTATAGACTTTCTAGTATCATGAAAAGTGCTAATATTTGGAAGCCAGACAGATCTTTTTGGCTTTACATTTGCTAACTATGTGATTGTGAGACTTTTTAAGCCTTATTGTTCCCATCAAAAAATGGGAGCAATAATACTAATAATAATACAAAAAATGGGAGCAAGGAAGCTTGTGAGAATAAAAGAAAGGAATACAGCCAGCATTTACTATGTATTATTGTAATAGTAGCTGTTCCTGCTAATGTTATTATAATCATTACTTCAGTGCTTCACTAGTAGTACTTCATTTGACAGTATCAGTCTTTTGATATAAATATCATGGTGCCAAGAAATCTCAGGCTCCTGAAATAGCATTTCTTGTGCAAAGTTGTATAGATATAATCTTTGTCACAGTCAGATCACAAATTCCAAACTCCAATCAATGATGTTTCACTATATTATTTCTTATTCTTAAGGTGTGCCTTGATATTCTCTTACTTTCTCCTCCTATGCTTCATTTCATCTTGCAGCCATTCTCCTCTCCTTTCCATATACCACACTGTGAATACTGAGATAACTTCTGCCAATCACTGTAGAACTTTTCTTACATGCAAACCATAAGTTCTGAAACAATATTCCCTTTAACCTCATGTAATAAAACCTAAACTATTTTAAACAATGTTTTAGTATTTTGATCATTCAAGGTTTTAAAAATAATGAATGATTTAAAAATTTCAGAAATATTAGTTAATTTTTAAATTAAACTTTTTATTTTAGAACAGTTTTAGATTTAAAGAATTACTGCAAAAATAGTGTGGAGGGCTCTCATATACTCCACACCCTTACATTCATATGGTACCTTTATGACAATTAATGAACCAATATTGGTAAATTGTTATTAACTAAAGCCAATACTTTATTTGGTTTCCCCAGGTGGTTCAAAAGTCCTTTTTTCTGTTCAAGAACCCCATCCAAGACACCACATTACATTTAGCAGTCATGTCTCCTTATTCAACTCTTGATATGACAGTTTCTCAGATTTTCCTTGTTTTTGATGACCTTGACAACTTTGAGGATTACCGGTTAGGTATTTTGTAAACTGTCCCTTAATTGGGATTTGTCTGATGTTTTTCTTGTGATTAGAGTAAGTAATGTGTTTATGACAGGAAGATCACAGAGATGAAGTGTTATTCTCAATCACATGACTTCAAAGGTACATAATATCAGTTTGACTTATTGCTGTCTCCTTACAAGATGTGCTGTTTGTCTTTTATTTTATACAATTTGAGTGTGATATGCCTCAATGAGTTGTCTTTTCTTTTTTTGGTACTTTTTAATGTTTCATAGTCTCTGAGCTTCCTAGATCTATGGTTTAGTGTCTTTCCTGAATTTTTAAAACTCATTATTACTCTATATATTTCTTCTACTCCATATTCTCTTTCTTCTTCTTTTAATATTACAATTACACATATGGTATATCTTTTAACATTGTAAAAATTAATAGACATAAATCTCATTTAAAATGGAATTGGGAGGACAGAAAGGAGAGCTGTCATGCCCTACCACTCAATTGCAGAACCAACAGGAAGAAATGTATTTTAGTATCTCCAACAGGAAGAAGGTTACTACTTTACTACCCAGCAAGAGGAAGAAAACATTTTTCCTTGCCTGGTAACAGCCCAGCCAATTAAAGACTGTCACAACTCAGCCCATGAAAAGCTGCTATACTACAAACTTCCAGTTTCCTCCAAAGGACTCTTTGTTTACATGAGTCACTCCCAACTCCCCCTTCTCCTCTATAAAAGAAACTTTCATCTCTTATGTTCTCCTGACTTGCCTGTGGTTCACCACAGATTGCATGTCCCAAATTGCAATTCTTTGCTGTTCTCCAATTAACCCATTTTGCTGGTAAAATAACTGGCTGTTTTATTGTTTTAGGTCAGCAGTACTGGGTGTCAGAGAAGTGGGATCCAGAGAGACCCCCAATAACTTTGAAGCTGGTGAGCAAACAGGTGCTGGGATCCACAGAGCCCACTGAGCTCACTGCTTTCTTGCTGACTTTGGAGTTTGAGGGTAAGTTTTTCCTGGATTTGAGCTCTGCTTCTTTTGTGTTCTGAAGCTCTCCAGACTTTTTTCAGGAACTGCTTTTTTTTTTGAAGGTTTGTCCTTTCTGTGAGTACTCATTTGGCACTTTGGCCTGACTCTTTTGGAACCAGGCTGCTCCTATTGGAACTGTGCTGCTAAGATTTTGGTCCAATTGTTTTGGAACTGGGCTGTTTCTATTGGAACTGGTCTATTTAGAATTTTTTTTCCATCTTGAATCTAGAGAAAAAAAAAACCTCTAAGAAATAAGATCTCAGTCATCTAAATGTTTTGAGGACACTCCCCCTTCAGGGACCCTGGCTGGTTATAAAGCAGAAACTAATTAAAAAAAATAAAAACAACAACAACAAAAAAAAAAACCATGGTCCCTCCTCATGAGCATTTCTAACTATATGACTTAACCAGAAGTAACAGAACACTCAAGGACATTATTGGGAACTTTTGAACTCCCCAAAATTAATTTTCTTAAAATGGTATTGGACAGCTATGGCTTGGAAATTGTTAAAAGTGAATTGGATGCTTATTTTGACTAGTATTTTGAGGCTTCCAAACATTATCAAGAGTCTAAAATTGCCTCTGTACAAAATACCATTTTTAAATTAACTGAGGCAATCAATTGAAGAAAGACAAAATGGTTTCTGAGGCCTCTCTTTCCTGTCCTCCATCTCCTTTGTCCCTGGAAGCTGGGCGGCCAGCTTGTGCTTAGGTCCTACCTCTGGTGCCATCTTCCTCCTTCCCTTCTACACTGCCTCTACTTCCTCTGTATCCCCCACTTTCACATTTTAATTCTCTCCCCGAACTTCCCTTTTTCCCTAAACCTCTCCCCATTACCTCTTTCTCTGAACCTATCAGAACCTACCCTTTAAAGTTGTCTTCTGAGGATATGAATAGCCATTAGCATAATTAATGCCATTTGGTCCTGTTCTGTTCCTTCTGTCTTTCCACTGACCCAACCAAGGACTTTACTGTGTAGTAAACTTCTTCTTTCATCATTAATGGCTTTGTAGTGAATAGATATTGTTTGACAATCATTAGGTCTATGAAGCATGGTCTCCATGCTCTGTTAGTCTCCAAATAATGGTAAAAACATTCACTGACATATTCCTGGCACCAACAAGACTAGTTAACCATCAATAATCTTGATTTAGGAATGCATTCCCTATTTCCAAGCATGTACCCCCATACCCTAGGTTAACTTTAAAATTGTCCCAATGGTCCCTTGGCAGTGTAGATGGAGTGTAGCTGCAAAGCCTTCTGGATCACCATCTGTCCAATCCTAGCCTGTATGTAAGTTACCCTGTAGTAAACTGATTCATTTGCTATATGGAGCTACCTGCCTCATTTTTCAGTCTCAAGATACCTTGTGAGTTCAGTGGGCATTTTTTATTCCCTCTGACCTGGGACAATTGGCAAGCCAGCCAGGAGACTTAAAACACAGGAATGGGTAGAGGGGTCGTGCTGGGGGAAAGCCCGTTGTTGGTGGGGGAAACACCAGCCTGGCTAGCCACTTCCATGTGGGTGAACTGGCTAGGTCTGTGGAATGCTTTGGGCTGGTGCATGAGTATAAGGAAGCTCCCCAAACACCAAAGGCCTTATTAGATATATTAATTGAAGGGGTGAGAAAGTAAAAGTGGAGAAAAGAAAGTGAGCAAGCTATTGAGGCTATAACATGGCCCTTATTATGCATGCTAAGGATTAGCACAGAAAAGGAATTACGGCTCAGCAGGGAACCATAAAAGACTGAAGAGACTCTGGTGTTAAACAAGTAGAGGGCATGCTCCACCAATTTGGACATTATGTTAAAGAAAACACAAGAAAAAGAAGAGCATATTGAAGTGATGACATGTGAGATGACTAAAAGGCAGGGCTGTAGTCTGTCCCATTCAAAGATGTGCATGATTATTTTACAGGAGAACCTGGACCCCAAGAGGTGGGATCAGAATATGAGGACAGGGACTTCCCTGGTGCCACAGTGGTTCAGAATCCGCTTGCCAATGCAGGGGACACGGGTTTGATCCCTGGTCCAGGAAGACCCCATGTGCCGCAGAGCAACTAAGTTTGTGCGCCACAATTACTGAGCCTGTGCTCTAGAGCCCTCGAGCCACAACTACTGAACCCCCCTGCCACAACTACTGAAGCCTGTGTGCCTAGAGCCCGTGCTCCGCAACAAGAGAAGCCACCTCAGTAAGAAGTCTGCACACCGTAATGAAGAGCAGCCCTCGCTTGCCGCAATAGAGAAAGCCCGTGTGCAGCAAAAAAGACCCAATGCAACCAAAAAAAAAGAGGATAAGGACATAATTATACATAATTATAGAGGAGGAAGAGGACCTGTGGGCACAGTCTCTGATCCAAAGTAAAAATGAAGGCCACAAGAGAACTAGAAGATAATGCAAAGAAGATCCTGTGAGTCAGAAGACAACTGTACAGAAATATTTCTCCACTGAGCTAGTAGAATTAATCAGCAGGTTTAAGCAAAAGAGTAGGGAAGGAGCTCCAACATGGACACATTCATTCCCTCCACCTTCAGACAATTTCTTTGTACTGGGACCAAACAAACTCAAGTTTCTTACATTCCCTGGACTAAAGCTGAATTATGAGCCATAGTTAAAGAGTTACCTAAAATAACTGAGGACCTCCATAGGTTTGCTGAAAATTTTAACATAGTTACTCAAACTTACCAACCTGTTTTTTTAGATATATCAGTTAGTTCACATGCCTGTTGGTGAGGGTCAAGCAAACATTGTATGAAATTTGCCTGATGGGAACATATTGAAAGGGATTTAGAAAAACAAACCCCTAACTTTTGGCAAAAGGCTAGAACAGCCGCTGGAGAACTCCACTCAAAAATTACAGTAGCTTTTCCTAAGCCTATTGATTGAAATAAAATTCAGACTTGCACACAAAAATATGACGAACTTGTTCATGAATATTATAATTGACTTCAGATATAGTTTGCCAATATGTTCTCTGATTCGTAGGTTGTCTTTTTTCCCTTGATAGCTGATTAATTTAAAAGGGATATTTGACCTAGAAGGAATATGTTTTCAAGATTATGAACTTGTTACACTCATTACAAAAAAAACATTAAAAAAAAAACAAATAAGAGAGCAGAAGCAAGAAGAACTACAATCCTGCAGCCTGTGGAACAAAAACCACATTCACATAAAGATAGACAAAATGAAAAGGCAGAGGACTATGTACCAGATGAAGGAACAAGATAAAACCCCAGAAAAACAACTAAATGAAGTGAAGATAGGCAACCTTCCAGAAAAAGAATTCAGAATAATGATAGTGAAGATGATCCAGGACCTCAGAAAAAGAATGGAGGCAAAGAACAAGAAAATGTAAGAAATGATTAACAAAGACCTAGAAAAATGAAAGAACAAACAAACAGAGATGGACAATACAATAACTGAAATGAAGAATACACTAGAAGGAATCAATAGCAGAATTACTGAGGCAGAAGAACGGATAAGTGACCTGGAAGACAGAATGATGTAAATCACTGCCACAGAACAGAATAAAGAAAAAAGAATGAAAAGAAATGAAGACAGCCTAAGAGACCTCTGGGACAACATTAAACAAGCCAACATTCACATTATAGGGGTCCAGAAGGAGAAGAGAGAGAGAAAGGACATTAAAAAAATACTTGAAGAGATTATAATCAAAAACTAACACCTCACTTACAGAAATGGACAGATCATCCAGGCAGAAAATTAATAAGGAAGCACAAACTTTAAATGACACAATAGAGCAGATAAATTTAATTGATATTTATAGGACATTCCATCCAAAAACAGCAGATTACCCTTTCTTCTCAAGTGCACAGGGAACATTCTCCAGGATAGATCACATCATGGATCACAAATCAAGCCTCAGTAAATTTAAGAAAATTGAAATCATATCAAGCATCTTTTCTGACCATAGGCTATGAGATTAGAAATAAATTACAGGGAAAAATGTAAAAAACACAAACACATGGAGGATAAACAATACATTACTAAATAACCAAAAGATTGTTGAAGAAATCAAGAGGAAATCAAAAAATACCTAGAGACAAATGACAATGAAAACACGACTATCCAAAACCTATGGAATGCAGCAAAAGCAGTTCTAAGGGGACCATTTATAGCAATACAATGAAACCTCAAAAAACAAGAAAAATATCAAATAAACAATCTAACTTTACACCAAAAGGAACTAGAGAAAGAAGAACAAACAAAACCTAAAGTTAGTAGAAGGAAAGAAATCATAAAATCAGATCAGAAATAAAAGAAATAGAAACATCAAAAACAATAGCCAAAATCAATAAAAATGAAAGCTGGTTCTTTGAGAAGGTAAACAAAATTGATAAACCTTTAGCCAGACTCATCAAGAAAAAGGGGGAGAGGACTCAAAACAATAAAATTAGAAGTGAAAAAGGGGACATTAAAACACACACCACAGAAATACAAAGCATCATAAGAGACCACTACAAACAACTCTATGCCAATAAAATGGACAACCTGAAAGAAATGGAAAAATTCTTAGAAAAGTATAACCTTCCAAGACTGAACCAGGAAGAAGTAGAAAATATGAACAGACCAATCACAAGTAATGAAATTGAAACTGTGATTAAAAATTTTCCAGCAAACAAAGGTCCAGGACCAGAGGGCTTCACAGGTGAATTCTATCAAACATTTAGAGAAGAGCTAACACCCATCCTTCTCAAACTCTTCCAAAGAATTGCAGAGGAAGGAAAACTCCTAAACTCATTCTACAAGGCCACCATCACCCTGACACCAAAACCAGACAAAGATACTACAAAAGAAAAAGAAAATTACAGACCAATATCACTGATGAATATAGATGCAAAAAATCCTCAACAGGGCTTCCCTGGTGGCACAGTGGTTGAGAGTCCACCTGCCGATGCAGGGGACATGGGTTCGTGACCCGGTCCAGGAAGGTCCCACATGCTGTGGAGCAGCTAGGCCCATGAACCATGGCTGCTGAACCTGTGTGTCCGGAGCCTGTGCTCTGCAAAGGGAGAGGCCACAACAGTGAGAGGCCCATGTACCACACACACAAAAAAAAAAATCCTCAACAAAATACTAGCAAACAGAATTCAACAACAATTAAAAGAATCATACACCATGATCAAGTGTAGATTTATCCCAGGGTTGCAAGGATTCTTCATTATACACAAATCAATCAATGTGATACACCATATTAACAAACTGAAGAATAAAAACCATATGATCATCTCAATAGATGCAGAAAAAGCTTTTGACAAAATTCAACACCCATTTATGATAAAAACTCTCCAGAAAGTGTGCAGTGTGGGAACCTATCTCAACATAATAAAGGCCATATATGACAAACCCACAGCAAACATCATATTCGATGGTGAAAAACTGAAAGCATTTCCTCTAAGATCAGGAGCAACACAAGGATGTCCACTCTTGCCACTATTATTCAACATAGTTTTGGAAGTCCCAGCCATGGCAATCAGAGAAGAAAAAGAAATAAAAAGAATACAAATTAGAAAAGAAGAAGTAAAACTGTCACTATTTGCAGATGACATGATACTAATCATAGAGAATCCTAAAGATGTCACCAGAAAACTACTAAAGCTAATCAATGAATTTGGTAGAGTTGCAGGATACAATATTAATGCACAGAAATCTCTTGCATTCCTATACACTAACAATGAAAGATCAGAAAGAGAAATTGAGGAAACAATCCCATTCACCATAACAACAAAAAGAATAAAATACCGAGAAATAAACCTACCTAAGGAGGTAAAAGACCTGTACTCAGAAAACTATAAGACACTGATGAAAAAAATTAAAGATGACACATATGGATGGAGAGATAAACCATGTTCTTGGATTGGAAGAATCAATATTGTGGAAAGGACTATACTACCCAAAACAATCTATAGATTCAATGCAATCCCTATCAAATTACCAATGGCATTTTTTACAGAACTAGAACAAAAAATCTTAAAATTTGTATGGAGACACAAAAGACCCCGAATAGCCAAAGCAATCTTGAGGGAAAAAAACAAAGCTGGAGGAATCAGACTCCCTGACTTCAGACTATACTACAAAGCTACAATAATCAAGACAATATGGTACTGCACAGAAACAGAAATACAGATCAATGGAACAGGATAGAAAGCCCAGAGATAGACCCACACAGCTATGGTCAACTAATCTTTGACAAAGGAAGCAAAGGTATACAATGGAGAAAAGACACTCTCTTCAATACTTAGTGCTGGGAAAACTGGACAGCTACATGTAAAATAATGAAATTAGAACACTCCCTAACACCATACACAAAAATAAACTCAAAATCGATTAAAGACCTAAATGTAAGACTAGACACTATAAAACTCTTAGAGGAAAACATAGGAAGAACACTCTTTGACATAAATCACAGCAAGATCTTTTTTTACCCACCTCCTAGAGTAATGGAAATAAAAACAAAAATAAACAAATGGGATCTAATGAAACTTAAAAGCTTTTGCACAGCAAAGGAAACTATAAACAAGATGAAAAGACAACCCTCAGAATGGGAGAAAATATTTGCAAATGAATCAATGGACAAAGGATTAATCTCTAAAATATATAAACAGCTCATGCAGCTCAATATTAAAAAAAAAAAACAAACAAGCAATTAAAAAACGGGCAGAAGACCTAAATAGACATTTCTCTAAAGAAGACATACAAATGGCCAATAGGCACATGAAAAGCTGCTCAACACCACTAATTATTAAAGAAATGCAAATCAAAACTACAATGAGGTATCACCTCATACCTGTTACAATGGGCATCATCAGAAAAACTACAATGAGCAAATGCTGGAGAGGGTGTGGAGACAAGGGAACCCTCTTGCACTGTTTTTGGGAATGTAAATTGACACAGCCACTATGGAGAACAGTATGGAGGGTCCTTAAAAAAATAAAAATAGAATTACCATATGACTCAGCAATCCCACTACTGGGCATATACCCAAGGAAAACCATAGTTCAGAAAGATACATGCACCCCAATGTTCATTGCAGCACTATTTACAATAGCCAGGTCATGGAAGCAACCTAAATGCCCATGAACAGACAAATGGATAAAGAAGATGCGGTACATATATACAATGGAATATTACTCAGCCATAAAAAGAATGAAATTGGGTCATTTGTAGAGACGTGGATAGACCTAGAGACTGTCATACAGAGTGAAGTAAGTCAGAAAGAGAAAAACAAACATCATATGTTAACACATATACGTGGAATCTAGAAAAATGGTACGGATGAACTGGTTTTCAAAGTAGAAATAGAGATGCAGATGTAGAGAACAAACGTATGGACACCAAGGGGGAAAAAGGGGTTCGAGTGCGGGTGGTGATGAATTGGGAGATTGGGATTGACTTATATACACTAATATGTATAAAAAAGTTAACTAATTAAAAAAAAGAAAAACAAATAGGATTAAAGCTAATAATTTAACAAATATTAGGCACCTTAGTAATTTATACTAAGATTTTTATGAATTTCAGTATTTATGCATGTACATATTTTCTTTGCATTTTCCCTTTAAGTTTATTTCATTTCTAAAATTTTTCACTTACCATCATAAAAATCATGAGTAATTATAAACATTATTCTAATGGATGGATAATATTCATCCTGGGGATGTTCTTTAATTCATTATGCCATCTTATTAGTGGCTACTTAAATTGTATTGTGCTTGTGTATGTGAGTATGTGTGTGTGTGTATGCATGTGTGTATGCAACGTGTATGCATATGCTCATATGCTTCATTGGTTCTCAGATGGCCAGGGCCTAGTCAATCATGCTCCTCAGTTTTGTCCATATTTTTAGCATCAGTACATGCAAGTCCTCTTGTTTTTTCTCATTTTCCATGATCTATATTACCATTCCTATCAATTATAGGTCCCAAGTTTAATGTGTTTTATGTATATCCTGAAACATGCAGGTATCCTTTTAAAATATGATATATTTTATGTTTACATAACTTTCTAGCAAATGGTATAATGTTTTAGAATTTCCAGCATTTTAACACAGAGACTTTTTCTTTTCTGAGGATTATGCATTCTGCTATATGTACATATAATCTGTTTTTTCGTACTGTTGCCCAGTGTATAGAACATTGAAAACTATTTTACTTCCCATTCTCCACCAGCACAAGGAACATTGGTTTAAACATTCTCATACATGTTCACTTCCATACCTGGTGAGAATTTCCTTGAAACTTATAATCAGAAATGGGACCTCTGGGATAAAGAGCACATATGGTCTTCCAGGAATGTTGCTAAATACTGACATTTTGCTTTCCAGAATACCTGAAATAGTTTACAATCACATTAGCTCTTTATGAGAGTTTTTTTTTTTTTTTTTTTTTTTTGCCCAGCTTCTTTGTCAGCACTTGGTATTATCTGAGTTACTGTTTTTTGCCATTTTGATGCATGTAAAGTGATATTTCTTAGCTTTAATTTGTATTTCTCAAATGACTAGTAAGTTTGGCTACCTTTTCACATACCTCTCACGCATGTAACTTCCCTGTTCATTTTCTATGTCTGCTTTCTTTGTGTTTCCTTTTTAGTAGTTTAAAAAATATCTCCACAAATTATTATGTACCCCTCCTTTCAAGAGGTGTTGCTCAATTCTCCTCATCTTGAGTGTGGGCTGGACTTCTAAAGAATAGAATGTGGCAGAAGTAACGGTGTGTCACTTGACATGGTCTAATTGTTACTACCTGTCCTAGAATCATTCTGTTCATATTTCCATATATTTCTGACATGTTCTAACATCTAATAGAATGAATGTCCAGGCCTTTTTGAAAGTGAACCAGAGTATTTGTAGATTCTTACTCTTCCATATCTATTTTAGAATGATTTATTGACTCTTCCCCTAATACCTCTAATAACTTCTTCTAATTTTCAAGAGTTTAAATACTCTCATTCTCTTCTCACAAAGAAATAGAAATTTGTGCAAAAAGTTCGCATCCTTTTTTTAAAAAATTTATTTTCTTTATTTATTTTTGGCTGCGTTGGGTCTTCGTTGCTGTGCACATGCTTTCTCTAGTTGCAGCGAGCGGGGGCTACTCTTCATCACAGTTCGCGGGCTTCTCATTGTGGTGGCTTCTCTTGTTACAGAGCACCAGCTCTAGGCACACAGGCTTCAGTAGCTGTGGCTCGCAGGCTCTAGAGTGGAGGCTCAGTAGTTGTTGTGCACAGGCTTAGTTGCTCCGTGGCATGTGGGATCTTCCTGGACCAGGGCTTGAACCCGTGTCCCCTGCATTGGCAGGTGGATTCTTAACCACTGTGCCACCAGGGAAGCCCCTCACATCCTTTTTATACATACAATATAAATTTGTTTGAATAAATACAACATTCAAACTATATTTAGCTATGACTTAAGCTCTTTCAGCTCTCTATCCTTCGATAGGACCCTTCTACTTTCAAGGGGTTCATACCCCTAAATAGGCAAAAGCCTGATATCAGAATGACTGACTGACACCTATTGCCAATGTTCTTGCATAAATTTCCATACAATTGCTTCAACAAACAGGGGAGAATTCTTTTTTTTTTTTGAGAATTCTTGATTTTACTATTTTTTAACAAATTCTCCTGGAACGACTGGATGACAAAATCTATTCACAAGAATTCTTAGTCTTAATATCCATAAGCTGTAATTCATTACTATATTCTATTTGGATTGAACAACAAAACCTAGAAGTTTTAAATAAGAATTCTTTTATACCTGGACAGGATTTTGATAGGGGCCTATGTTCATTCTGCTTGTATTATGGGAAGGCAACCAAGAATAGCAATTGTAATATTAGTATCTTTTCTTCCAATTAGAAGAAAAAATGTATATTACATAGTAGAATTGGAGGGATTATTGGTTCCATTTGGTGATTTTTCTTAGAAATAGTGCATACAGGTGTTTATTATGGATCAGTTGGAAAATTAAAATGACATAAAGCTTTATCTTTCAGTTTGTCTTCCATGTATATTAAAGCATAAAGTTAAAGTAATTAAGCTGCTAGATCACCCCTTACCTGGAATGAGTTATTTTGGTACATCTCAGTTGAGAGAACAGGTTGCCAGGGGGGAGGGGCGTGGGGGAAGGGTGGATTGGGAGTTTGGGATTAACAGACGTAAACTATTATATATAGAATGGATAAACAAGGTCCTACTGTATAGCACAAGGAACTATATTCAATATCCTGTGATAAACCATAATGGAAAAGAATATGAAAAAAGAATGTATATATATATATATATATATGTATAACTGAATCACTTTGCTGTACAGTAGAAATTAACACACATTGTAAATCAACTATACTTCAATAAAATAAATTTTAAAAATTAATGCATGATACAAAATTCATGTTAGGCTATGATTTTAACAGTAGGGTTTCCACAATTGTCCAGATTGGTTGTATAACCAACACAAGCTAAACTCCATTTGAAGTACTTTGTGCTTCTAAACACATCTCAAGTATCCTAAATGGTCTCAAATAGTAACAGGAAAGTGACCCTTAGCCTGCAGTTGCCAAGTGGTAAGACTAACCCATGGATAGAAGCTAATAGGTCATCAGGAGATCACTACGTACAGCTGTACACGAAACTCAAGTGAAGAAACTATTTCTCCAGAATTTTCAAAGGTAATAGAAATATTTTGTTCTACTATATGTAGAAAGGAGTATAAAACACCATATAAACATTTTATTGCAATTCTTTGTATGATTGTTATTTACAATGCAGTGCAAGAATGCTTCCAGTAGCTGATAGTGGTTTGAGATAAAATGTTCTTTGTAAAGCAATTTCCACTATTTTCCATCTACACCAATTTAATGTATTCAGTTGTTTAAAACAGCTATTTTTATATTTGGTTAAATGTAATATTACAGTTCATATCATTTTCTTTTCACAGGAAAGTTATTCTATGAATCTAAAGCTGAGAATTTAAATCAAAAGAAAACAAATTTAAATCAAGAGAAAAAAATATGGAATAATAAATCAGCTAAATGATTTAACTGGGTCAACTAATTGTTTCTACAGATCAACCAATTATTTGATAAAATTTGTTGGTCAATTTAGTTAAAATATTAATCCAGATTGTTTTATAGAAATCTTTCTTTTGCCTGACTTTTACTTATTCATCAAGACTCAACCAACTAAAGGGTGACATCATTCAGTAGACCTTGGATCTGACCTTCTTACCATTTTACTCCCAGTTCCCCCAAGGGTTCCATTAGTGTCTTATGTTATCTCTGTTATGGCTCTTTAATTACAAGTGTTAATATTTATTGAGTCCCAGCTTTTGTCATACATTATCTAATTTCATCTTCAACAACTCTGTGAGACAATTTTTTTGTTGGTGGTGTCGTTTTGTTTGTTTGATAAATGAAGATACTGAGATTCGTGAGTTAATTAATTTACCCACAATAAGTTAGTTAATAAATATCAAAGATCAAGAACGTATGATCAGAGAGACAAGAGAAGAACCATGAACAGTGTTTGGTCTCAGAGGTCAAAAGAAAAGAGAATTCCAAGGAGAGGAAAGTCAAGCAAATGAAAGCAAGAAATATAATAGCTAAGATAGAGCAATAATTATCATTGTATAGTTTTAGTCTGGTGTTGGTGGCAGAATCTAAATTATATTATTTTTAAAAAGCAGTGTATAAAGAAGTAGTCAAGATTCAAATTTGGATCTGTTTGATTTGAAAAGCTCCCAGTTTTTCTTCCAAGCTAGCAGCTTTCAGATGTTAGTACGTATGCATATGAAGCTTCTAGAGAAATTCTTATGAATGTAGGTTCCTGTCTCAAACAGCAAATCTCTGGAGTTAGACGTTGCATTTTTAAGAATCACCACCCCCAGGTGATTCTGATGAAGTTGCCACTGGGCCGCACTTTTAGATACGTTGAACTCATGCCTACTATAACAAGGAGCTTCTTGAAAGCAGGGACCTCACCGGGTTTTCAGTAGTGAGCAGAATGCTTGATTCACGGTGAGGATCTAATGTAGTTTTGCAAAGCTAAACTGTGTTGTGGTTTGGAACAAATAATTTACTGTAATTTGAAAATATTATCTTACATGGGAGTGGCCATAATTTCTATAACTCAAGCACCCCATTTGTTTGTGTTCTGAATTTGCACGTTGATTCTAAACAGTGTGCTTTTTTGTTTCCCAATGAAATCCTGAAGAGGGATACAGTGGTTTGGATCTTTGCCCTATGAATGGTCTCCTGACTTATTTCAATGTATAACTATTTCCATTGACTGTTGTAACAATTCATTTGAGAGAACTTTAGCCTTCCTTAAAATAACTTGGCTTACCTCTATCCAGTCTTTTTTCTAGCTTTTGTGATTTTAATTCTTATCCCAAAGATCGTATATACTTATTTTTGAAAACTGAACATTTTAGAAAAGTAATAGGTAAGTAATTTTTTCTTGTTATTCTGCAATAGATGACATAGTTGTATACTTCCTTTCAGTCTTATAATAATACATATTTACAAAAAGTATTTAATGTATATATCATTTTGTAACCTCTTTTTGAACTTAAATCATTAACAATGTTTGTACTATTAATTTTCATTAAAACTGAACTTTAAATAGACACATAGTGTTGAAATGAATGTATATATTATATGTTTAATCATTTGCATATTTTTGGACTTTTAGGCTATTTTCAATGGTTTCATATTATAAACAATGTTGGATAAATTTTCATATTTAGACTTTTGCACACTTTTTTTACTGCTCCCTTAGCATACATTTCTAGAAATAAACTTGCTAGCTCAAAATATAAATATACTCAAGTTTTTTTGCAAGATTTCCATCTAAAATGTTTTACAATTTATATGCCCTAAGTAGTGTTTGAAAATATCTAAGTGCCCTCATTAACATTAGATTTTATTACTTTAAAAAATTTGGTCACTCTGAAGGTGACAAATAATTTTATTTAATGTTTTAACTTGATTACCAGGAAGTTAAATTATTAATTATGCTTATTATTTGTTCATTTTAAAAAATTATAAAATGCTTCTTATGTCCTCTTTGCTGGACAGAGCTATTAATTCCTCAGGATCTTATGATAGTCCAAAAAGATGGCTTTCCCACTTCTGGTGGAAGGTTCAACATAATTTCCTGATTTCATCATCTTTGAAAGTACTTTACCAAGTACAACTGCTCCTCTGTTGTCAGGACTGGCCCTGAGTTATGGTGAGAATTAAAAGAGATAAAGAAAGTAGATGACATTAAAAAAGTAAAGTGCTTATCTCAGTACCTGGCACATAGCAATCATCCAATACATGGTACAAATGATCATAATTATATTAGGCAAATATAATCCTTGAAATAACTGATAAGCAAAATGATGGTCCAAACAGAAGTTCATAAACAGGAAAATATAAGCATATTGATGCTTCTTGTGCAGCTGAAATAAGATAATATATATGCATACTCCTTGAAATCTAGAAAGATGCATATGTTGAAACTATCACTATAATTAAAGTAGTTCCTATAATCTATTGATGACCATCGATCAGTAAAGCAGGTGCTGTTATTTTTTCACCTTGGAGAGAAAAATACTAGGCAAGAAAAATTTTAAAGTTGACCAAGATTACATAGCCAGCAAGTGGTAGAGCCAGGATTCCAAATAGGGGATTGGTGTGACACCAAACTCTAGCTTCTAACATGTCATGAGGTAGCTTTTAAGGTCTCTGTAAAAAAGATGGAATACATCAGGTCGATACCTTGTGCAGGAGTTCTAAATTTATTTTTGTCTGAGGAAAATGTCAAGTGCTACTTTGGGAATCCTATGAAAACCCTGGACTCAAGGGGTTTGAGGCTGAGGCTCATTCATTTTCTCTGTGGTATAATATACCATGTGTACTACACATTTTTTCTTTGTTTTTTGTTTTGTTTTTATAAACATACCATGCTATTTCAGATATATTTCCTGACAAATATTTGTAAAAGTTTCTCATGCAATGTAACTAGCAAGTGGAAGTTGTTGGGTTCTAGATTGCAAAATGTTTCCATGAACAAAGTATAACATCACATTATTTGTATTCCTTTAATGTATAGTTATGTATATAGAAATGTATGCTAACCTTACAGAATGAGTTAGAAGGTACCCCTTTCCTATTTTCTATAAAAATGATTTATATAGAATTGAAAATATATATTCTTTTAATGCTTGGCAAAACTCGTATGTAAATTCTCTGGGACCTGGTATTTAGTTTTAAATTCAAATGTCCAATTCAGCACTCTTTTTCATGGTTACATTAGTAAACAGATTTTTAAATTACTCCTTTAGTCAGTTTTAGCAAATTGTATCTTTCTAGAAATTCTTATATTTGTTTCATAAAGTTATTTGTTAAATACAACATTGTCTTAATATTTTATTTCAGTTGTAACTCTATTATGTACCCTTTTCCTTTTATTATTGTTTATTTCTGCCTTTTGCCTATATTTTTGTGTGTGTATCTGTGTTTGTGTGTTTAAACCCCCAATTAGATTTTGTTTTTTACTATTTGTATACTCAATTTTTATTTATATATACCCACATGTCTATTGTTTATTTAGTCTACTTGTCTTTCTGTAACTCTGACCTTCCTGAGATCATTTTTCTTCTTATTGAAGGACATTATAAGTTCTTTAGTGGCAAGGTTTTGGTTAAGATAAGAAAATTAACTGAAAATGTCTTTATTTCACTCTGGTTATACCAATGTAAATTGAATGTTTTATTCTCTTAGCACTTTGAAGATATTCTGCTGTTTCTTACTTTTATTTCTACCAACTATTTATACTATTATTATTATTCCTTTTTACATAATTTGTTTTTTCTCTGCTTATATTCTCTTTGTTAATCTATATTTTGATGCTAATGTATATTCCTTTTATTGTTGATGTCTAGTATTTCTTTGCTTCCTAAATTTAAGAATTGCTATGCTTGAACTTCCCTGGTAGCACAGTGGTTAAGAATCTGCCTGCCAATGCAGGGGACATGGGTATGAGCCCTGGACTAGGAGGATCCCACATGCCACAGAGCAACTAAGCCTGCGAGCCACAACTACTGAGCCTGTGCTCCAGAGCCCGTGAGCTACAACTACTGAGCCCACGTGCCACAACTCCTGAAGCCCAGGTGCCTAGAACCTGTGCTCTGCAACAAGAGAAGCCACTGCAATGAGAACCCTGCACACCACAACAAAGAGTAGCCCCTGCTCACTGCAACTAGAGAAAGCCCGCGTGCAGCGATGAAGATCCAGTGCAGCCATAAAAAATAAATTAAATAAATTAAAAAAAAAAGAAGTGCTATGCTTCATCAACTCCATATTTTTCTGGTTACGTCACTCTCCCATTAGCTCTATTACCTCCTTCTGGAAATCTGACACCTCTTCCTTTCCTCTATGTCTCTTATGCATGGCTTCACCTTACCCGTCTGATGTATCTCTGGTGACAACTTCGTGTAACTTCTTAATATCTATCTTTTTATTTTTTTTTGCAGTACGTGGGCCTCTCACTGCTGTGGCCTCTTCCATTGCGGAGCACAGCTCCGGACGCGCAGGCTCAGCGGCCATGGCTCACGGTCCCAGCCGCTCTGCGGCATGTGGGATCTTCCCGGACCGGGGCACAAACCCACGTCCCCTGCATCGGCAGGCGGACTCTCAACCACTGAGCCACCAGGGAGGCCCCGATATCTATTTTTTAGTTCACTAATTTACTTTCACAATGTCCAATCTGTTCTTTAATCCTTCCTTTGAGTTTTTAATTATGACATTTTCTATTTTTAAAAGTTGTATTTAATGGTTTTCCCCTCAAGTTTACTTGGTCATTTTGATAGTCTCTTGCAATGTATTTATAGTTTTAATTCACTCTTTGTTCACTTTAAACAAATTATTTCTGTTTACTTTTTCCAGATAACTTGAAGCACTACCAACCTTTGTTGTCTTTAATAAAAATTCTCAACTGTGATTATTCTAATTAAAGTTGCAAAATTAGAAAGGACTCAAGCTTGTAAACCATATATGGGCCTACTGAAGGCTATCATTTCTAATGGAGATGCTTCTTTCCCTTTTCCACTCTAAACCAGAGCTGAGAGCAATAAGCTCTTTCGATGTTTACCTCTGAGGAGAAATGCTCTTCCATGACTCCAGTTTATCCTTTTCTGAGCCCTGCCTTTATTGGTAGGAGAGGTCTCTAATATGAACCCCAACTCTGGGAAAGCCCAATGGGTTTTTTTATTTGCCATCTAATTAATTACTTACAGAATTCAAACCAATTTAGACTTCTCAAACCTAAGTTCTCAAATTTAGTACGTACATAAATCACTTGAGTATCTTAAAAGATAGATTCTCAATAAGCAGGTGGAGCCCAAGATTCTGCACCTCCAGTAAGCACTCAGGAGATGCCAGTACTGCTGGTTTGAGAATCAACACTGAATCTCAAGACTATGACCATCAGGGACTGCAGAACCAGTGGCTATTCAGTGGCTTCAGTGCTGGCTTAGCTCTATGAATTTATTCTCCTAGTTTGTTGCTGGCCACAAATGATTTCATTTAATTTCTTATAATGTCATATATTTATTTAGAAGTATGTCATATTTTATCTAGCATGAGTGTTTTTTAGTATGCAGGTTTTAATCTACTATGTTGTGGGAAACAGAATTCTTCTCCATGTAAGGGAGAGAGTCTTATAATCCTTGGTATTCATACGTAAACTCAACCTATTAAGCATTATTTGTATACTATAAAAAACAAGTTGCACTGACATAGATTTAATCAAACATTTTTATATGGAATAAAATTCAGTCATTTTAAATGACTTCTAATTAGCTTTACTGATATATGCAAAAAGAAAAATGAATATATGAAATAACAATACAGTGAACTTTTACATAATTTACGCAGGTGACAGATGAAAAATAGATCCCATACAAACATATTAGAAACCCACGGCTTGACTGTTTTCTACAACAGGGTTATATTAAAGTAGACTTACTGTACTTTTGATCAATGCATTTTAAAACATATAATAAAACCCTTTTCATACTTTCTAAAAAAAATCTGAATTGCAACCATTAGATAGTTGTCTTATAAATGTTTAGATCACTTAAAAATATTCATCCAAACTTACTTGTGCCACTTTACAGCTTTGATTAAATATTGATGATGCAGAACACTTAATTTCTGGTAGTTTCATGCCAGGAAGGTGAGTGCTACTAAAATCTTGCAAGTTACTAAAGTCCCACTGCAATGACTATTTCTTTAAGTAATAAAAGGTTAATAAAAATTATGATTATTTTATTTAACTGCCTTTTAAAACAACAAACTTCTAAAAGGTTATTCTAATCAAAATCTCAAAAAGCTGCTCAAATCAACAGCAAAAACTTGACATATCTAATGACATTTGAATCTTAGAACAGCTCAAGAACAGACAAATGAATGCTAAAGGTCTGAATGTAGATATTATTTATGAAGTCCCATTAGACCATCTTTTCATTTTAAAAAATAAAACAGAATGTCCCTACGTGCAAATTGTAAAACCCTTCTAGAATCATATGCCAACAAGAATAGATTTTTTAAAATGAAAAGAAGGAATGACCCAGTCTTTTCCCACAAAAAATAGTGTGCCAGAAAAAAATAAATCTATACTGGAAGTAAATGAAGAAACTCAACTAAGCACAGGTTGTCTCAACTACAGTGTACAAATAAAATAAGCAAAGACATAAAGCAGAATGGATTAATTATATAAAAATTAATTAAAGTGAATGATACTTTTTTCCCCAGATATAGCAAGGGAGATGATGAAATTAGCAAAAGGTAAAATATATATCACTAATGAATAAACAAGGGCATGAAATAAATGAATACTCTTAATCGTTAGTGTTCTGAGTTAAGAAAAAACTAATTGATTCATTGAGAATTGTACAGACTCTTCAAAAAATGGTCATTGACAAAAGACACATTAAGAAATTATTGAGACAATATGAACATGCACTAATTTCCAAAACCAGATGCTGCAGACAATGAAGACTCCAGAAGGAATTTATAATTATTTTCATTGAGTCCCCTAAAGCTGTTCTTAAGATATCCTTAACAACAAGACACACTTGAGAAGAAAAAAAAGTAAAAACAAAACAGAAAATATGAACCTGACTTAACTGAGGCAAATGATCCTGAGTATGGCTTAGTGTAAGTCTGTTAAGAGGAAGTAAATGTTATGTCTTTACCTCATAAATTCTTAAAAGTGGTAAGTTAAAAGTGACAAGGATTATATCTTTTCAATATATTTATAAAGTTCTTGGTGATGGTTTCTCTCTTTGATAATATCAATAATAAAGTTATAGATAGAACAGATCCAGATTTTCCAGCTCAGTAGTTCTAATGAATAAAACAGGGAATACTTAATAAAATATGAAGATCATGTACTATTTTGCCCATCCTCCGTTCATGTCCATATGAGGCTAAGCTAGAGAAACAATACCTATGCTCCTTTTGAACGAACATAGAATTAGGTCACATTTGATCAGTCATTATCTGATCAAAATGGCTAACATTGCATTCTGTGCTTTTGCTGTTTTTGCTAAGAAGCAAAGGAGGTGACGTTTTGTCATAGAACATTAAGAGACTTGAAATAATATTTTTAAAAGACTTTTATACAGCTTACATTCTAAATATCTTATAATAAAATTCAAAAGAATAAGCTATTAATAACCCATGCTCACATAACCTTATAAATAAGGCAATGTACTCTGAGAATCTTAAATCACTAATGGTTTTTTATGTCTGTGTTTTTTTCTCCTATATGAACAGGTCTGCACTAGTCTGCATTAATTAAATTTAAGTAGGATTTCTGAGCCTGGATCATCATTAAGTCTGTGGCCCTGATTTAAATCTGCAGTAAAACATTTCTCCATTAAGTCTTGTGCTTTTGTGTCATATTTCATACACTAGTTGTCTCTTAATTAAATCCATGATGGTTCACCAACACAGACTATTAAAATAACTATACTTTGCTCTTGACATATTTATGAGACAGAGTCATAAGACTATAGACTGATACTTGAACTACTCACTAGAAATGCTAATAAGATTATGATGAAGGTAAGATTGGAACATTCCTCTTCTTTCTCTCCTCTTCTTTCCAGAAATTTATTTTTATAACTGAAGTTCACTTCTATTTCAGATGCTAACTTTTTTGCCAGGCCATCCGAAAGCTCTTTCATCGTAGAATAACTGCCAATTAATAGTCAATGGAAGCCTTGCAAAGTGTTAATTTATATCACATGATATTAATATAAACATTCAGATATGTTCTCCTCTGAGTTTTTTTCTATTCACAGCTGCAAATAAATATGTTAATCTAGATATATGTTTGCCAAAGCTTTAGGTGTTCAGAGTGAAGAAAATTTACAAGGACTGAAAAGAGAAAATAGCCCTGCATGAGAAAACAGTTAACTTTTAGATGGGGTGAAAGGAAGTCCACATATGTCAACCTCAGATATACTGAATTTTCAGTCTGATCACCACAAAGAATGATGGTGTCTTCCCGGGAGATTTTTCAGAGAACTTCTTCCTCATAGCATATGGTGAAAGAGAGTTTCCAGTTTGCTTTGCTTGCTTTCAGTAGCTTGATGTACACTTTGTTTTTATTTCATTTTTCTTAGAAACATTTTTTTAATCATTTGTTTGGGAAGTAGGGGGTAGGGCCTTTAAGGGGGAGAAGTGAGATTAAAGCATCATAAGTTTCAAATAATCAAAGCAGAGAATATGGACAGAAAAATAGGGAAACTCTTCATTGAGTGACCTAACACAAACAGGCATTATCTAATACAAATACAGGGAGGAGCTTTTAAATCCATTTATCTGTTTCTTTCTGGTATCAGTATAAGTTCTGCAGCTTTTAAAAATAATACTATACAATTCATCATTCGGCTCAGTTTTTTTAGCAGAAGTTTTTAAGAGTACTGCAAAAATGAGAGATTAACTTATAGTTTTATTTCAGCGTAGGTCTGCGGTGAACAATGCAAGTATGAAATAAACTCTAAGGTCTTGTCAAGAATAGCAGCTACAGTCAGGCAGCTCCACTAAACACATTAAATCTAATAAAATCACCCTCACGTACTCCTGACACTAGTAGTAATTAAAATAACTTGTTTCAAAAAAATTGGTCCTATACATGAATACTTATTGGCAATTATTTCTTAGTTCTTCAAACCAAAGATAACATAATTTGATTCTCACACAATTTTCTTGTCAATGTGGTTCATATTGGGTTTTATATGCAGCTTAAGACTGTTAATTGCCATTTTGAGCCTCACAGTAAAATAGAGTTCAATATGTCGCTTTTCTCAAGCATAGAGAAATGTTTGAGAAATTCTTGTCTTAGTCTAATGAACTGTGAATAATTTACATCCTGAGTCCTGTTTTTCAGTATAAGTGGTTCTGAATTTTCTTAAAGCTTGTAAAGCCTAATCAACTTGTTACATTCATCTGATTAAAGAAATCTATGACAAAGTAGAAAGATGAATCCAGTGCTTCTTAAAGGCTGCTTTGGTGTTGTTTTGATTTTTTTAAAGGCCACTTTTTCATTTGGTTCTATTTTTCCTTTACCATTCTAGACAATGTATTATAAACCAAGGGTTTTATTTTCCATATTTGTGAGAAAATATTATCTGACTTAAAATATTTCCAAAATCTCCTATTTCTTGGCAGGCACACTCTTGAATTTAGAGACCTAGCTGTTCTGTCAAAAAGAAAAAGGAGCTCTTTTAGGGTGTGAATATTTCTCATTTCTGAAAGAATCACAAATACGAGACGTGATTCCAGCTACTTCTGAGCATGTATGCTTAACAGAAGTAGGCGGAAGAGATCAAGATAGTGAATCTACATTCAACAACGACCAGTGAAAACAGCAGCTTTGTGTCACTGGCATGAGGGTGGTGCAGATACTTTATCTTGCACAGGAATTTGAAAAAGAAGTAAGCAAGTTTAATATTCACTAGGTATTTGCTCAAGGATCATTTTTTTGGTAAAAGGCATAATTTTAAAAGGACTTAGAAATATATTAGAGAATGTGTGAGTCAAAAGGAATTTTAGAGACAATTTGATTTTACTCCTCATTTTGTGACAGAGGAAGCTAAAGTCCAGAGAAATTAAGTAACACATTTATTGTTTCATAACCTTGCAACAGACATTGGTAACAGAACAAAGGGACTCATGATGTCAATTCTCTAAAATTAGGAACATGAAGAGAAGATGTATCAGTGAAGGGGCCAGCAAACAGTTATTCTTTCTGAGACCATATTATGTTATGGCTGCCAGTAAAAGAGATCCCTGCTTGAAGCTACATGCCTGCCGGCTACGGGGTCTCCTTATCCTCAAAGTATGGATAAGGAAAACGTAGTGGAAGATGAAGGCAGGGGGAAGAGATAATTTTTTTTGCATTTTGAATCTACCCAAATGTTGAAAGTCCATGAAGTTGAATGGCAGAATGGAATCCCACTGTGTATATATATTTGTATTTGTATATATTATTATTTCTGGGTAAACTGTGAGTTAGAATATGTCAGAAGAGTCATCAAGCAAAGCTAGAAGGTGGATATCAACTACCCCAAAATTCAAGGTATGGAAACTAAAATGGAGTCACTGGCAAGAAAGATGAGGCTATGCTGAAGACAAATTTGGCAGTAAATGGGCAACAAGGAGAGGACAGGTCAGGAGACCCAGCCCAAGGACTAGGACAAGAGAAATTATGACTTATGTGTTGTGGAAAATCAGAATCTACATATAAGAGAAAAGTATATGATCAGGGGCTGGCAATTTTTTTTCAGCAAAGGGCTAGGTAGTAAATACTTGGGGCTTTGAAGGTTATATGTTCATTGTCATAAGTACTGCAGTCTGCCAGCCATAGACAATATATATACAAATGGGGATAGCTGTGTTCCAATAAAACTTTATTTACAAAAAGAGGAACCAGGTGGATTTGACCTGCAGGCTATAATTTGGCTATGACTCTTTTAGATAGAAAGGTAGATACAGATAGATGCTGGGTCGATGGTTAGATATGAGACAGAAGGGGAGAGAGAGAGAGGTATAAATCTTTATCCCTTCATAAGTAACATACTTATTTCTCGGATTGTAACTAAATACACTCTGAGAATGATAAAGGAGTATAGGTTTCTATTAAAAATAAAGAACACATCTTTGCTCCAAATAATCTCCATACTACAGCCAGCACAACTTTAAAATATACAAATCCAGTCAGATCCTCCTATGATTAAAACCCTCCCAAGGCTTGCCATTACAAGTAGACTGCAGTTTTGAACCATGCTTAATTCTCTCATTTCACCTTTTACCATTCTCTTTCTTATTCACCACACTTTAGCTCAACTGGTCTTGTGATTTTTCAAACATTGAGATTGACACCAAAGTCATTTAGCTCACTGTTCTCACTGAGTAAAACCTGCCTTCTCATATTTTGGTATGATTGGCTTTATTTCAATATTCAGGTATCCTTCAATATTCAAGGCATCAGGTCATACCTTCTCTTTTTACTTTCTTTGTAACACACTCGTCAAAGTCAGAAATTACTTTATTCACTTACTTGTCTATTTCCTGTCACCATAACTAAAATAAAGCTGCTATAAGGAAAAGGAATATGCCTGTGATACTTCTCACTATATTCTAGGACTTGTAAGAGTGCCTGACACATGGTAGATGCTCATTAAATATTTGTAAATAAATAAACCTTATAAGACTTTTTCATACATTTTCTTTTTTGATGCTCAGAAGAGTCTTGCAATGTACTATGAGTATTATTGACAGATAATAAAATGAGGTCTCAGAGAAGTTATATGATTTGTCCACATTTAGTGAGGTATAAAATGGCCTAACTATACTGTTCAGTGTTTCGTTCTAAACCCAGTTTGTTTAACATTTGTTATCTATCAAAACTCTACTAACACTTACAAATATTAGCTCCTTGTAAAACCTTTGTGCCATAAGTACTAATATCATCATCATTTTATAGGTGAGAAAACTGAAGTACAGAGAGATTAAATAACTGTACAGTGTCTCAAGAATAGCAAGGGGCAGAGCTTGGATTCAAACCCAGGTATTAGAGCTCTGGAGTCCTTGTTCTCGACCAATATATTATGCTGTATTTATACAAATACAGTCTGTCTGCAAGATGTTTAGATTTGAACTGTAAATAATGTATTCATTTCCTATGGTTGTTATAATAGATTATCTCAAATGAGTGACTTAAAACAACGCAAACTTATTCTCTAACAGTTCTGAGATCAGAAATCTAGAATGAATATTATGAGACTAAAATCAAGCAATCAGCAAGGCTAGTTCCTTTTTAATTCTCCGGGAGAGAATCCCTTCTTCCATCTTTTCTAGCATCTAGAGGCCCAGTGTATTCCTTGGTTTGTAGCCCCTTCCTTCATATTCAGAACCAGTGGGTAATATCTTCTGTCTCTGACTCTGCTTCCCTCCGCTTCTGTCATCTTTTTGTGACTCTGACCCTCCTATATCCCTCTTGTAAGGATGCTTGTGATTATATTTAGGCCCACCTTGATAATCCAGGTTAATCTGCCCTCCTCAACATCCTTAATTTAATCAATCTAATTGCATCTGCAAAGTGTTCTTCACTTTATGAGGTATCATTCACAGGTTCTGGAGATTAGGATGTGGAAATCTTTGGAAGGCTACCACAAATAATATCTAGCCAACTGTTCAATATCAATTATTTTAACCACTTAACCAAGTATAAGTGGAATGAAAGTGAATGTCATATTGTTACTGCTCAAATGTCAATCTGACCCCTTGTGCTAAATTGCCACCCTCATACCCATTCCCTGCATCTCATTTGCAGCCTGCTCTAATTTTCTCCATAGCGCTGCCACCATTCACAACTATAAAATTTACTCTTTCTTCTAGTAGAACATAAACTCTGTGAAGGAAGGGACTTTGATGGATTTGTTCACTAATGTACCCCATCCGCCATGCCTAAAACAATATCTAGCACATAATGGGCACTCAATAATTGTCTGATAAATAACAAATACATGAATAAACATCAGTGCACAGATCAGCTTCTGAGAGAGTTGGGTAAGGTTGATGGGATAACAGCTTCATTAACTTAGTTTTTAATTGACTATTTAAAAATTATTCTACACAGATTATTCTGCTACAATAATATGGTCTTATTATTGAACTCTTTATGATGACAAAAGCATGCAATCTATTATTATAATACACCCAAGGGATAGAATAGTGTCTGGCACATAGTAGGCACTCAATAAAATTTGCTGAGTATATGAATGGATCACAGATGCAGGTACATAAGGAGTCAACTTCTTTGATATGCTCATAGCTAAAAATGAATCTTTCAGCATGCTAAAAATGATTATGTTGATTGATTATAACAGAATTCTAATAGTATATTCTAATATTGTATTTAAATATATAGATCTTCCATAGTTTTCAATGCTAATACTATATGTGGGGGGTCGGGGGAGTAAGTGAGAGAGAGAGAGAAAGAATTGGAACATCACTGTAGTAGAATTTAGTCTACTTTTTTTTGGTACCAGAACTTCCCAGAATTATTTTGACAGAAGCAAGTGGGAGTCTGGAGTCCAGCTACTTAGTAGTAGGACTTGAAACTATCAGTCACTTTGTTACAAGCAAAGTGGTGTAAGAAAGACTATACTGATTCCTTTGACCACACCATGGTCAAGATAATTCTATAAACTGATGGGTCACTGAGATGAGGATTAAGACTGGAATATATTGCTATATGCAAATTACCTGAAAGTCAGAAATGAGGCTGATCTTATTTAGCTGAGGTCATCTCAAGGATTTTTTTCAAGCTATTTTATAGTTTCTAATTCTGTCATTCATTTGAATATGAACAGATAGTAGAATTAATTTTGACCTATATCACTGTATCAACCCTTATGACCTGAAGAACATACATATGCACTATCATTTGCATTTAACTTTAATATATAAAAGCATTCTAGACTGAATAGGGTGAAGTAGTTTGAGAGTTAACTGGTCCATCCTCCTCTACCCTAGTTCACTTTTTGCTATTTGTGTGGGTATCTGAGTAACTCATATGATGTACTCCTTGCATTTGGAAGTTCTCCTTAGTCCTAACTTAAATACCTATTCAAATGCATCTTATTTTGCTTTATTTTTTTTAAGATGTTAACCCCTCTGTGGACAATAGACCTGCTTCCATTTGAATTTACAAGATCACTTCATAGTTTAAGTGTGGTACATAACTCTTTTGAAATTGTCCTTTAAAAAGCAAAGATCCTAACTTTCCAGAAAATCTTTTACGAGTAATGTGAAATGGCTATCTTCTGGTATAGGAGCCTCAAAAGGCTCCCTGTGAGATTGCCAAACCATAGTTAGAAGTGCCCTGAATACACCCATGAATGTAGATTTGAAATTACCTTGCATTATCATTGCATTGATGTATATTAATTTTAAATCAGATAAACTGTTAATTCTATTTAAATAAACCTTACCCTCACAGAGGCTGAAACTGTCCTTTACTCCCCCATCCCTCCTTTATCTTTTTTTTTAATTGAAACCACCACAAAGCTGGAATTGTGAATGTTTTACTTTATTTTTTTTTTAAGTAAAGTGGAGTTGGCAGTGATGTTAAAATTTATTGGCCCACTTCAGTAAAAAAAACAAAATCTACAGATGGACTTATAATATTTCACTTTTATTCTTATTCTACATAGCTGGACTCCTGCTTAAGTAGGAGGTGTGGAAATTAATTATTTTCCTCCCATGTGTACCATCCTCTTGTGGCTTCTGTCACAAAACAGCACACTGTGGGATTTTATAACCAGAATTCTGCCTCCTAGAATGCCTCATTAAGTGGATAATATCACCAAATCTAACTTGGTGATTGGCTCAGTTTAGTCATGTGCTTCACTGTCTCTTCAGCATTGAGGTAGGGCAAAAGCAATCTCTCATTAGTTTATACAGTGGTAGAGCTCAAAACAAAGAAAGGGAACACAGAAATTTCAAGCCAAAGAGACCTTAAAGATCACTTAGTAACCTCTTCACTTACAATGAAGAAAATTACTCTGGAGAGTTTGAGATTCTTGTCTAGGTTCCCCTAGGTAGTTCAAAGCAAGTCTTTCCTACTATTCTGTGCTGTCACTCTCATCATTCAGTAAAACAAAATCCCATCAGCAGCACTAAAGTAGATTCACTACTAAGGGATTTATGTGTATGCACTAGACGTTAATTCAGAAATCTAACTATGCCAGTCTGCATCTTAAAATAATTTGATGGCCTCCCATTACCCTTGGCACAAAGTTCAAACCTTGGTATATATGTTCCTTCATAATCTGCCTCTTGAATTATCAGTGTCCTGTAATAAAATTACCTTACAGGTCCCCTTATTAGCATTTCACTAAATATGCCATTCTAGCACGTATCTTCCTCCTTACAAACACTGCTTATTCCCTCTGCCTGGAATTCTCTTTAGTAAGAGGCAACCAGGTAATAACAGTCTTTCATGAGCAGAGCAAGCACTACTTTTTTTGGAAGCATTTACTAAGTTCTGCAGGCCATTTAGGGACTTGTTTCAGTGATTTTCCCATAATACCTATATTGCACACTTCTTTTACATCTCTCATAACACTATTATAAGTGTAGATTTTCTGGAATCCTCTATTAATATGAGCGCCATGATCATAGAGACTTTAACTTCTTCATTTCTGTATTCCTAGTGCCTGACCCTGGTAGGCATGCAATATACATTTATTGATTGATGAATGGAAATAGCATGTGTTTAAATGATAATCAAACTTGCACTTCTCTCCATTTTATTTTTATTTCTATCTCTGTGCCTACATCCACCACTATTTAGACTTCTACCATCATTTCTCTTTCAGGCAGATGAGCATGCCATTCCTAACAATAAAATAATTCCCAGCAACTCTTTAATTGCTTTCATTTTCAACTATAACTCCCAAGGGCACATAACAAAGGCTAGGACTATGCAACACAAAGTGAAATGTGGATTTGGCAGTCTGACCATTAATTGGATCAATGTAGATAACCAAATAATTTAATGCCTGCAGTAGGTGAGGTAAGTGACTTTGTGTGGCATTGTGTTTCATATTTACTTTTCTTTAAGAAACAAAATATGTGGAAATTTTGTGGATATTCAGATTGAGTTCACTTTTTAGCACGTCTACATAGATCAACTTAATGAGATGTGTGTTGAACTTCCACTTCACTTACTGTATATGCATTGTCTAAATGGTGAGAATCTTTTTCCTGAAATATCATCACTAGGAAGAAGATATAAAATATGCCTCAGATGAAGGGAGTCTTGTTATAATACTGGGAAAAAATTAAAAATGAAACAAAGCAAGGAAAGGAACATTTGGATTTAAAACTGACTGTTAGTTGTACCCCAAATTATCATGTTACAAGTCATGAGAACACAATTAATATTAAAATATTCAGCTTAATCACATGAAATATGATAAAATATATATATATAATATCATGTTTTTAAAAGGGAATAAAATGTTAGGCTATTTTCTAAGTCTATTAATTTCTGGAATCAGAAAATTTTGCTCATGAGAATACAGCAGACCTAACTAGAGTTCCTCATGTAAATAGCTTAAATGCATTGTTCTTCTATAAATGGTCACATAAAAGTTCAGTTTATAATAATATTTTGAGATAACTGATTAATGTTGCTAAACTATTCAAATGTAGTGCTGAGTAATTATTCATTCCATACCCAGAATGACAAATACTTAAAAAATGAAGTACAAAGAAAAATAAAAATATAAACTATTATATAGACCTTTTTTTGTGTGTGAGAAATAACATATCACAGATTGTAAAGAAAACTAAAAATTCCTTTATGCTCAGAAAGAACAGAATTTTTAAAAAAAATACTTCTGGCCAGTAAGAAAAGACACAGGAGTGTGTGTGTCTTGTGTATCTGCAGAACAAAAAACAAACCATGGCGTCAAGATAAAGTAAAACAAAAGTATATCACACAAAGTCCGTTTTTGCATTTTCAAGAAATCTATTCTTTAGCAGCTTCTTGGATATCCATTTCTTTTTTCTTGATACTGTTATGATGCATCTTGTAAAGTGATAAGATGGCAGTTTGAAAACACATCAAGATAATTTCCTTCCATGAAGGAGACAAGGAGGCCAACCTGCAAAGAGTCTTCTTCTGTGGATTGGGGGCCACTAGCCAGTGTTTCAGGAAAGTTCTATCTCCACCTTGAAGTAATCCTTAATGAACCACTTAAGTGTAATATTCTTTGTAAAATTAAGGTGCTAGCTTCACATATTAAATTAGTAATTTGGATCACCCCTGTAATTTTTGTTTCTTAGCATTCTCTTGTATTTTTCTTGCCACTATTCTTAAAATATATTTCATTTCTCCAGCATACCTAGTGAATACAGAAATTTTACTTTTTCTTCCTTTAGCTTTCTCCAGAGTACCTAGAGAATTTCTACTCACCTAGCATTCTTGGTGAATTGTAAGTAGTTCAATAGATATTATGGGTGGTTGCCAAGCCGGGGGGTGGGGGGGTAGGAGAGGGATGAATTGGGAGTTTGGGATCAGCAGATGCAAACTGGTATATACAGAATGGATAAACAACGAGGTCCTACTGTATAGTACAGGGAACTATATTCAATATCCTGTGATAAATCATAATGGAAAAGAATGTGAAAAAGAATGTTATACATGTATAACTGAGTCGCCTCGCTGCACAGTAGTAATTAATACCACATTGTAAGTCAACTATACTTCTATTTTTAAAAAAACATGAAAAAACAGGTATTATGGAAATTCACTGATATTTGGAATCCATCTGACCTACACTACTTATAGGCTTCTTAACTTTCTTTTATCAAATGTTTATAGAAAACCTAGCATGATTGCTCAATGACAAGATTTTATTCAGTGAATCAATCGATGAAGCAATCAGTTTTCTCTATGACAAGAACAAGTAGTTACTGTTATAACAAAGATTAGAGTGTGGAAGAATCACATCTATGAGGCCTGGTAACATTAATTTGCACAATATTTATTTACTTATGTTTTGGTATTGCCATTGTTATTTCAGGTATCCTCATTCCAAGACACCATACTGTAATGAGCTATGTGGTTTGTGCTGGATAAAATCATTGCTTTATATTCTGATGTTTGGAATAGCCCAATTGTTCCCAATTCTATGTCTGCACTCTTTCAGCTGTTAAAGAGGTGTCTTTTTTCAGCTGGCAATAGCATAAGGCTTTGCCTCTAGAGTAACAAAAGTATCATGTCAAAGAGGGAAATAGGCTTCGCTGTACCTGTGGTTTGATGTAATGGTTGTTAGGCATGGATCCACAGAGAGAAATTTCACATAGCTCGGAGATATTCAACATCTGCCATAAGCCTTGACCCTATTTTACAACAGTATCTATAAGCTATGGGGGAACATGTTATTGAAGGATGTCTGATTCCAAGAACCATCACAGCTGTCACTGGGGTTTACTCCATCCACTGGTTGATATGCTTATCATAAAACCACAAACCTTATATCGACTCATGTTCAGATCTTGACTGTTTCCGTTATACAAGAAAGAGTTAGAAAATAAACACTTGTAGCAGTTTCAGCTTAATGCTTTTTAGAATTGTGTTGGCTAGACAGCAAATCAAATATTCCCCTCCCTTTCTACCTTCCATTAAAACAAACACACAAAAACCAAATAAAGCGTAAGATCATAGATCTTTGTGGTCACACTGCTAATGCTTGGAATTTGAAAATTAGACCTAAGGAACAGATGTGATTCAGCTAATAGAGATATGTAAATCTTCACAAGTCCATGGGCTGAGAGCTAAAAAAATAATGATAATAAATAAATAAAAATAAATCAGGTCAGGTCTGGCAGATATTATGCCCTTTAAAAGTAAGAGTTTAAACAACATTGTAATTCCAAGCATCAATGTTGCACTACTGGTAATTATGATTATTAGGTAGGTCATCATAGAAATGCATGACAAGAAAGCCTAGAGAGAGAGTGGAAATATTTTTTCAACTTATCTACTAGGTTGTTCACCTCATCTGATAAAGTCTGTTGATGAAATAGCTTTTGGTATCTGGTATCCCTATATCTTAATGGTCATAAGTAAATTTCAAACAATCACTGTGACCATTTCACTGCCACAAAGGGCTAAGATTGTGATTCTTAGGGACATCACCCTCTTTATGTTTAATGAGCGGGAGCTACATCCAGAACCATGCAGTGTTCTTTTCCCATCCTCTTGGAAGTGCACTTAAGCACAGTGTTACATAATGGAGTTAAATACAGAAAACACTACATCCTGACAGTAAGTTAGGTCAAGGCTGCTAGGGAAGGTTGTCTCTTGTCCCACTGCATGCACCCAACAGCCAATAGTTAAGATATCCTTCACCTCACTCACTGCGTCTACACAGTAGGGAAATTATCTGGCTTTGAGATTCTTCCCTGAGACTCTCCATATACTGTTCTCTGGTATTCACAAATTCATCATACTACTCTAAGTCATCCTGGGCTATATATTCCAGCTTTCTGAGGTCTTGATGCTGTTGTGGAATACCCTGAGCTGTGCACCCTCTCTTCACTGTATGAATCCTGCATACAGTACAGACTTCACAGAGGGATAGGTGAATACCTGAATTCCTGCAGCCATTCTCTCCTTTATGCTAACAACTATCTTCTATTATGGTTTTGTTTTGGCCAAGCAGGGAATCATTTTTAGCCTCTGAGCAATCTATTAAAAAATGAACAAATATTCATTTTTCTGGTGTTAATGTGTTGTACTGCAAAATCTACTCTAATTACCAGTCACTGTTGAGTTATCACTTCCGTCTTTTATACCTATTTATACATTTGTATAAATAACTATCCTTGGAAGCACTAGTTGTCACATCCCTCATGCTTCCACACTGAAGATTCTCTAAAATGTTATCAGAATCACGGTTAAATGTTATTTAAAAACATTTGCTGATTCCCCTAGCTACTGAGCAGGTTCTCCTGCTTGTCCTATTTCTCCTGAGATCCCATGACCTCCTCTGTGAGATCCTCCATGTGTCCGGGGCTGACAAGTCACTCCATGACAGAAATACTGTGATGCTAAAGGCCTCACATGAAAAGCTTTTTTCATGAACTCTAACTGGTCTGTAAAAATAGTGCATTGTTAATGTGGCTATAGCAGCAATAGTTTCTTGTGCCCAACTCTGATTTACAACACATACACAAAAGTCTCTTATGGGTCTGATCTATCCCATGGATTTCCCAGATTCTCCCTCCCTCAGATTGACATGGATCCACTGCTAGCCATGCATGATCCTAATGCCAGCTGTATGTGCTGAAGGTCCCTGATTTTTAAGCCTGGCTGTGAGACAGAATTATCAGGAAAATCATGTTAAAATGCTGATTCTCATATCCTATTCCATACCTCCTGAATTAGAGTCTTCAGGGCAGTGATATGAGAAATGGCTCTCAGATCAGAAAGTTATTATTATTTTTAAAAGTTTTTAAACAAATTCCCTTTCTAACCAGTCCAGCCCTAGTCTGATTAGCATTTGAGAACTATTGTTTAAGCTATATTTATTCTGTTTGAAAGAAAAGGAAATTGTACAGGACAAGATGTCAGTACTTTGGTAATTTCAAGGTAGCTTATCACTGTGCTTCCTGCTCATTTTGTAGGACTTTGTCATGAAAAGAGATCTGATATGTTTGACATAGATATATCAGATGGTAATTATACCCACAAATTCATTTTATGATGATTTTCCTTCTATTTCTTTGGTCACAGAAATTAGCAATCTGTTTTGTTTTTTAGGTATCAGAGAACCATTTATTTATTTTAAATTGTTATTTGCCAGGAGCTCACTCTATACCAGGCACCCTATAGGTGTTCTGCTTCTCTGGTTGAACACTGAATTGTTCACCTAGTGTCATGTATAATGGAGAATTAGTGATACAAATAAACCCAAAAGCAAAACTAACTGGATTATTTGAATGAACTGTGCAGAAGTTCTTGATATCATTATCAAATTAGCAAAGTACAAAAATCCATTTTATAAAGTATAAAAATAGCTTCTTCCAGTAAACCCTTCATTGTAACATATTTGACCCCCCAGATAAATAGAGTATGGTCCCCTAGAGAATCCTGTAGAGGTTGAGAGCTCACTTCAACAGGGAGAGAGACTGGTAATACACAAAAGGAGTCAGTCACAGTGTCTGGATGGGAAATGACCCCAGAAGGGGAAAAGACAAAGTCTACTTACATATAGATTCAAAGAACCTACTTAACTATACTCAGGCCACTGAACAGAACAAACACTGGCCAGACTCAGGAGAAATTCCTAAACCTCTGTGCAAAATAGCACGTGGTGCCTGGGGATGTGATACAATATCTGAGGGAGTAATGCAGCATGGAAGCTTCCCTAAGACCTGGATAAGAAATGATGTACTCAGCAAAAATGTACTTGGGGCACAGAATTATTCACCAGTAAAGGGAAAACAGCATCCTTAGAGCGAGAGTTCTACTAGAAAGAATCCCTAAAACAGGAGACTGGACCTGCTGGAATGACAACACCATCTGGGTAGCAAGGATTATATGGCCAATGCCTGTGGTTTCCAACCTTGCCCGAGTACTCTTACTTTGAAGCAGACTCATAATATCATCTGGGAGGACTTTAGACCATTGTGATTGTTTTTGTTTGTATGGTCTTTGTAGCTATTTCTCTATTCCCTTATCACAACTTCAATTTGATAGATTGCTTAAACATGCTTAAAATGTATTAACTGAGGTCAGTCTCCTGGGTTGGTTGAAGGAGTGATTGACCAGGTTTCTACACAGAGTGGTACCAACCTTAGAAAGGTAACCCAGTCCTTAGTTTCACTTCTCCTGAATGGAGATCCTAGTAGAGCGACTAAAGACAAATTTCCTGCAGGCATGGGCTGTATCAAGTCATTAATATGAACTGAAAGGATAATTTTGTTTTTAAGTAGATTAGTGTCTTCCAAATGTCTTAATGCAACCAGACTGACTCCCTAGAATTAATACTGAAGATAATAGTAAAATCATGACCATAGAGAAATTTTTAGAACCCAGAACATACGAAGGAAAGAGAAGGAATAAATATTCTGTCATATCTTGACTGAACTCTGACTTTCTATTGCTACCCCTCTGATGTCTTATTGAGAATAGCCAGATTCTAAGAATCTTTCCAAAATGTTGGATTATGTTTTTCTTTTCTTTTACATTCATTTCCATTACTCTTTTTTTTGGGAGGAGACTTTATTTTCTTATTCTGAAATACCTTATAGGCCTCATTCCCCCTAGTTTCTCACATGCCCTCCAAGATTAAACTTAAAACACCGCATGATTGGGCTTTAGGTCTTCAATGACTTCTTTAACCCACTGCATCCTAGATCCATCACTCCTCCATGAAGTCTGCCCAGATTCTCTCTGCCCAGAGAAATACATTCTTTCTCTCCTTTAAACATTTTCTGTACTCTTCTAATGGCATTTGATACAATATTCCTTTTATTACAGCAATTTTATCTTATAGCTTGTCTTTTAGACTCTACAGTTCTACCCTTGATGACATGTCTGTGTCTGATTCATCTCTAGCTTCCATCAGGCCCCTGGAAGAATACCGAGCACATAGGAGGATAGGGCTTTGCTCAATGAATATTTGTAGAATGAACCAATGAGGAACTTGACACCTTAGAAAGAGTACTGAAATTTTCAGATCCTTCAGCCAGTACAAGCTATAGGTAATGGTCTTAGAAAAATATATTTATCAAACACTTGGAATTCTATGACCTTATACCTGAGTTTCTATTGTGCTCCTGAGGTGCAACAAATTATAAATCAAGACACTTGGGATGTTGTCCTGGCCAGTAAATCACTGTCTTGGTTTCTTGATCCATGAAATGGGGCTAACAACAGACTAATATTGTTGTTACATGGATGGCCAAGACCCTTTCTGTGAAAATGCTATTGAAGGTACCAAAAACTGTATAAATACTAGGGTTACTGTCTTATTTTACAAATGCCAGATGCTGAATTGATTATTTGTTTGTCTGTTTCTCCTACATTTTTATATGTGTAAATATATGGACAAATAAAAAATGAGGGGAAAAACTACTTAAACAGTACCCAGACCAAATATTTTTAGTATTCTTTACTATGCTTCTAAATATTTAATAGATTATAAGTAGATGCAAACACAGAAGACACTATTTCACATTTGCATGTTAATGAAAAATGATGAATTATACATTATTTGCTGTGTGGAGTAGTAGAAACAGTATTCATTTTTTACAGCCATAAAAACTTAGATTGTCTCCTGAAACACACATCAAATCCCCTTCTGTAATAGTGCCAGAAAGATCTTCAAGCCTTTTAAAACCATCTCCAGTGAAATTAGATTTGCTTGTGCTGCTTTGCAACACACTAGTGTGAAAGTTCATTTTAAACAAAACAGTTTTAATAATGTCATTACTAATGTATATTTGGTCATCACTAAAAAATGGGGCTTTAATATGAATGTTTCATTTTAATAAACGGCAGAGGAAGCAAGCTGTCCTGAGTCAGCAGGAAGTGGTTATACCCCAGAGAACAGCCTGATTGTGTTAGATTCATCCAGAACACTGAACAACCCAGAGACAGTCCAAGAAAAAACAACTGGCTTTATTCAAATGATTAGGCTTTCTGCAGCTCAATAGTGAGATTCACACATTCTCCTATTATTTCTTGACCTCATGCCAAAAACTCCCACATACAGTAATAATTAGAATTAGTGTTTCCAGTGCATGCCTCCATCTTCCTAACAAACAGTCAAAAAACATGTGGTGCTTACAAACTATGCACTTAATAAAAATTTTCTTTACTCTGATTAACACAGCTCAATTTCTTAACTCTTTACCATTATGCCAAGTATATCTACCTTCTGTTGCTCAATCTCTACAAGTCCCATCACTACCATTGTTGATCCTACAGTTTTGAAAGGAACCGGTGTTTTTTCTGCCTCTCATTAAATTCTAAGAAGTTTCTTTTATTTTCCTGGTCAGAGCACGTACGTAAAGCTGTCTTTAACTGCTGTCATTCTGGGCCATGTGCATTTTTTGTCTGGTAATGTGGAAAACTGTAAACACTTCAAATATTGAATCACAAATGCTGGAATTAGCATATAGTACAAATTGTTGTGCTGACCATTTTAATGAGAGGCACAGTTTGTGAGGATGGTCTGGAAGGGCCTATGAAAACTTAGTAGATATCGGTGATATTGTTGCATCTCCATTGCCCATCTGAATGCCTCACTAAGCTTCTTGTTACACCCAGTCCGCACTGCCACGAAGGGAATGGCAAGAAGGGAGTCATGTCATATTTATGCATTTACTGATTCTTGTAGCACTGTGGTTATCACCACTCACAGAAGCCTAACATACATCCAAGGAATTTTACCTTTAGTTGGTAGAACCTAATGGGAAATCAAATAGAAATCACAAGGTGTGAAAATCAAGCAGGATTAAAAATAATCAAAACTTTAAAAACTATGTTTAATAGAATAAAACTGATCGCTAAGCCAAGTGTGATCTTAATTTCTTGTAAGAGATAAAGCTCAGGACTGGAATTGTAAAACCTAGACTAGACCCCATGGCTCTGCCACTAACTGATTTTACTCTGTCTTGATGAGGCATCTGGTTGGAGAAGCTTGGGTACTCTGAACCTCAGTACTCTGATCTCTAAAATTCGGAGAGTAAAATCTCTGCTTCATCACCTCACTAGTTGTTTGTCATAAACAAATGAACAGGGTTGAGTCTTGTAAGCTCAACATGGCTACCTGTTGATGATTTTTTGAGTTCTCGGCAAGAGCGTGTGTGGTAAAACCATCACTTCATTCCTCTGCTTCCTATGGAAGCCTCCCACGGCTTCACGTAGCATTGGGTATCCAGCCCTCACATGGCTTGCAAGTCTCTCCATGACCAGGGCTCTGCTGCTTCCTTCAATATGAGCCAATATGGGCCACAGTCACACTAGCCTGGGCATAGGCCAAGATCAAGAGCATTTCTACTTCAAGGCCTTTTGTGTGCAGGACCCACTGAGTGGAATGTTCTTTTCCAGAGCTTTATGTGGCTGGCTCCTCTTTCTTCTACTCCAGTTAAATTTTACCTCTTCAACGGGCCTTTTTTAGCTAAGATGTCCTCTCCCACAGCATTCTCTGTCTGATCAATTGTCTTTTTACAATCTGAAATTATCTGCCTCATTTATTTGTTTACCTGTTTATTATAGAGTCCCCACAGAATATAAGCTCACTAACAGGAAGACCATTGCCTTTGGCACCAGAAAAGTGCCCAGCCAATAGCAGGGATTCGCTTATACTTGTTGACCGAATGAATGAATACGGTAGTTGGCAATTTACCAGGAGGCACAGAGAGTAGGAAGGGCCCAGCTGGTGTTCAAAGACCCTGACTACTTCCCTTTTTGTAAACTGTCCCAAATTCTCTCCCCTGCCCTCATACTGTGGCTCCTGATCTCTCCCCACCCAGCTACCCAGTGTCCCTACTCTATCTTCTCTCACAAGATTAAAAACAATAATAGCAGTAATAAAGAGTTAGCGTAACATGTAGCTAAGTATTTTACATACACGATCACATTTAAATCTTTAGAACTTTTTACTTTAGGGTGCACTGAGAATTAGAGAGATTAAATAAGTTGTTGAAGATCTCATCTTGAGAGGCAGAGCGTATTCTCAAATGCATGTTGGTCTGACACTCATGCTCTCTCCTGCACCATGTTGCTTTCTATACATCAAAGCCCCTGTAGCCAGTGACTCATACTCTTGCTTCAACACAGTTTGATTCACTTTTTCTCTACCTTGGTATCATCCTCTATCCTGGGTGATGAACTGATTGAATTATCAGAGAAATTAATCAGGTAGATCATGTTCATGTTTTCTGATCAAGGTATATATCTTATCAGAAGCTTTCTGAATACAAAATAACTGACCAGGGGACACATCAGATGGATGATCGTAATAATAGTTTACATTTATGGAGCACATACTAAGTCACTTGAACCTTCATGACAACTCTGTGAAGTAGGTACTGCTTTTATTCTCATTTTTATAAATGAGGAAACTGAGGCATGATGGAGTCTAATAACCTGCCCAAGGTCACACAGCTAGCACATGGCAGAGCTGGGATTTGTACTCACTAGTGTGACTGCAAAGGCAGCGTGTTAATCGCTATGTTAAACTGATGGGCCTATGATATAGAGGTGAGGGCTAGTTTACTTGGCCTATATATAAAACACCTTTAATAGCAACTCATGTTTCCATAGAGCATCTGGTATAAGATGAACACTTAAATCAATCACTTTCCTTTTTTGGCAATGTTAGTGCTTTCCTCTTGTGATTACATTTAATATTAGAATGATAAAAAAGATTATAGTCTTGGGTAAATCAACAATCTATTTTTCATATGATACAGATGCAGATGAATCATCAAGATGACAATATCATTAATCACCTTAATATGTCTATCACCATCACTTTCTCTAGAATTTTTTCTTTCTCTGTCAAGGAGAAATATGAAATAAAACAAGTGTGTCATAAGAAATCATGCAAACAACTCACTGGCATTTTCGGTTTTCATTTAATTTTTTTTTGTTGCTGTTGTTAAGATTTCAAATCATACTGACTTTAGTTAGAGGTACAATTTCATTAAACCACAGGAGCTTAAATAAGGGAAGTTTTTAAAAGGAAGTAAAAATAGTTATACAAAAACTCCTAAAGAACAGGCAGTTTTAATGAGAGTTATTTCATTAAAAACGAGACATTCTTTTAAGAAAGTCAACCAAAAGGGAGAAAAAAATATGACAGTTAGAGATTTGTGGATCAGGCATTTCAGTAATTAACCACCGAATTTCCAGATGATAATGCAGAAAGCAAGTTATGTCTTGGAGAAATTGCCCTCTGGAGAGAAAGGAAGAAAAGGATTTTGAGTTTGACAGTACAGCCTTGCACCAGCACTGTTTTCTTCTCCTGCTGGTTCAAGGAGTTCTAAGCACCCTTCTGTAAATCATCGTCTCACGTGTATTTATTATCTTCCAGCTCAGTGCACAATACTATCTGTTACACATGGATACCAGCAATAATACATGGGGGGGCTCCTGTATAAGAGACAAGCAAGCTCTGTGCTCATCTGCATTCTGAGTCTCTTCCTGCAATGGAGTTTCTGCTCACGCTGTAGTCACCATGGTCAGCAATTAAAACAAAGGTATTATGCTTCTAGTACTTATTCCTCCGTATTTTACCCCTGCAATATGATGTCAGTCATCCAGAGCCACGTGAATAGAGAAAATGTTTGACTGCTTTAGAGGAGCATAATGTTGAAGACTTTTTTTCTGCTGTCAGAGTGGGCAATTCCATAGGACTTTGGTAACCTGCATTATAAGATGCTTGTATACACAGTGGCACTGTTTCTGTTCAGGGGAGAGCTAAAATGCATGAATCTCCCATCCCTTCCAGAATGCTACCAAAATGTTAGCTATTATTATAAAGAGGGAATCGGACTGTGTGGTACAAAAATTAAGAACTTTAAATATTAAATGTGTTATATATTGTAGTGATTCTCAACAGAGGCTATAACAATCATCTGGAAAGATTTAAAAACTGAAGATACTCAGAGTCCATCCATCAGAGAGGCTGATTCAGTTAGTCTGAGGTGGGGTCCAGTCACTTGTATTTTTTTTTTTTTGCGGTACACGGGCCTCTCACTGTTGTGGCCTCTCCCGTTGCGGAGCACAGGCTCCGGACGCACAGGGTCAGCGGCCATGGTACACGGGCCCAGCCGCTCCGCGGCATGTGGGATCCTCCCGGACCGGGACACGAACCCGTGTCCCCTGCATCGGCAGGCGGACTCTCAACAACTGTGCCACCAGGGAAGCCCACTTGTATTTTTTTTAAAAGCTCTTGAGATAATTCCAATTTGCAGGCAGGACTGAGCGCAACTGGCATGTGGGAAAGAAAATTCAGAACCCAATTGTTGCTGAAGTGCTAGCACCTTGTTAACTACTTATGAGACTTTCACCGAATCCTTCATATTTCTTTCAGTTTCTTTGTGGTTTCATCCATCATACAGAGTTGTCATAGTGATTAATTAAACCATGTAAGTGAAACTACCCTCATAAGCATAGAATGCTGTAAAAATATAAAATGAAAAAGAAATGAAAAAAGACTCTGAAATCGAAGAATCCTGAGTTCTCTTGTGGATTCTGACATGAGTTTTAGACCCAGGATATTTGCCAGACATCAAGCATATCCTTTTATATCTCAATTTTATTTCCTTACCTGTAAAATAAAAATAATATATTTAACCTGTAGCAGGATAAAGGGGAAGAGAAATACTCCTGTTTTATAGAAGTGTTAGTATTAAAATATCAGAGTGCTTTTAGGATACAATTTCAATTGTTTTTGGTTCGTTTTGTTCCCTTTCTTCCAAAGTCTTTCTGAGGATCAAATGAGTTAATTTATGTGACAGCACATTATAACTAAAATTTGCTATTGCTATGCAATTATTATTATAAGTTTTTATTATGCCTCAATTTCTTCAACTGTAAAATGAGAGTATTGAAATAAATCATTCTTAAAATGTCCTCTAAGCACTAAAAATCTGTGATTCTTTAAAAGCAGGAGTTGTACAGCCTTTCTCTTTCATTTGATTCTTATTTAGAGTGTGTGTGTGCGTGTGTGCATGTGTTGTGTGTATGTTTCAGAGAACATTAATGGGAAGAAGGTTCCTGAGTTGTCTTAGCCTAGTATTCATCATACTCAGTGACTGCATTCCTCTGGGAGAATCCACAGGAGAATTCAGAAGGGCTCACAAACAAGAATCCCTTTCCTTTCTAGAAGCCTGTGTCTACCTTGACTTTTGCTGGTTTTAAGTTACTCTGTTGGATGCTGAGATCTAACTTTGTTTCAAGCCAGGAGGCTAAAGGAGCAAGTCCACTGACTACATTGTGCTCTCCTGAACAATTCACAGAGGCCCAACTCATACTGCTGTCCTGTCTGACTCACTTAAAAACAGAGCTGCCAGCCTCTTCAAACAGACTCTGTGGCCAACTTTCTGATTCTAGATTGGGGAGAGGAAAAACACATTTCTGTATTTGTGACAGCATACAAGGGAAGTAGCAGAAAAATGCTGCATTCCGTTAGTAGGTGTCTGTCTGTGCGGCTTCCCTATTGTGTGAATCTTTAAGCTGTCCTCTCTGCTGGCTCATTTCCTTTAGGCTATAAACATGTTCAGGTTTCTCCAATCTTAAAACAAAAACAAAAGGATACAGAAATTAAAAATCCTCCTTCCACCCAATACGGTTTGCTAGCTACAGCACTCTCTTCTTATTTTCATAACCAACACACTTAAAGAGCTGTCTACGCCTGCTGCCTATATTTCATCTCTTCTGATTCATTCCTAAATCCCCAGAAACCTGGCTTTGTCTGTAACTTTAGCCAAGGGTGGCAATGAACTGCCAGATATTAATTTAAAAATGTCAGTTATTCCTTCATTTGGGCTCACCGATCACCACTACACCTCTAATTCCATCGGCCACTTCTCTTTTCTCAGATTTTCCCTTCCCTTGTGTTTAAAACACTGACCGCTTCTAGTTCTTCTTCCTCTATGCCCAACTTTGGCTTCCTTTCAGCATCCTTGTGGTTCATCTGGTTCTTAAATGCTGGTTCCCCAGGAACCTATTCCTGACCCTTCTTCTGATTGCTCTGTACACACTTTTTGGCTGGACTCACCCAATTGCATGATAACAGTCACTACCTTCCCAGGTTTCTTAGAAATCAGACTGAGTGAGACCCATTCTTACACCCTGTTACTTCCTTAGGAAGTACAATCTCAGAGAAGCATGAGCGAGCAAAACGGGAGTAAGGAGTAAGAACAAATACAAGGGTACAACTCTCTGCAGCTTTGTGTAAAACACACCTGATTTCTCTGTCTCACAGTGTGCTTCAAAAAATCGTACAAAATCCTATGTGTCAGAACAAACTGTGAAGGGCAGGAAAGAATTTATCCATTGGCTCCCCTCCTATGTTGACCAAAATCTACCCCATGGAGCATCAACACCTTCACACTGACTTGTGCCATCCAGCCCTTTTGGGTGTTGTCAAGTACATTAGTTTTCTATGGCTGCTATAACAAATTATTACAAATAGTGGCTAAAAAAATCCAAATTTATACCCATCAACAGTGTAGGAGGGTTCCATTTTCTCCCACTATGAAGAACTGTATAGAGGTTCCTTTAAAAAACAAAAATAGAGCTACCATATGATCTTGCAATCCCACTCCTGGGCATAAATCCACCGAAAACCATAATTCAAAAAGAAACATGCACCCTAATGTTCATTGCAGCACTATTTACAATAGCCAAGACATGGAAGCAACCTAAATGTCCATCAACAGATGAATGGATAAAGAAGATGTGGTATATTTATACAATGGAATACTACTCAGCCATAAAAAAGAATGAAATAATGCCATTTGCAGCAATACAGATGGACCTAGAGATTAACATAGTAAGTAAAGTAAGTCAGACAAAGACAAATATCATATGACATCGCTTATATGTGGAATCTAAAAAGAAAATGATACAAATGAACTTATTTACAAAACAGAAATAGACCCACAGACACAGAAAACAAACTTATGGTTACCAAAGGGAAAGGGAGCAGGGATAAATTAGGAGTTTGGGATTTACATATACACACTATTATATATAAAATAGATAACCAACAAGAACTAACTGTATAGCACAGGGAACTATACTCAATATTTTGTAATAACCTATAAGGGAAAAGAATCTAAAAAAATTAAATGTACATGTATAACTGAATCACTTTGCTGTATACCTTCAACTAATATAACATTGTGAATCAACTACAATTAAAAAATTCTAAATTTATTATCTTACAGTATTATCTTAAAGTCTAAAACAGCTCTCACTGGGTCAAAATCAATGTTATCAGGGCTATTCTCATTTCTGGAGGCTCTTGAGGAGAATCCATTTTCTCGCCTTTTCCAGCTTCTAGAATGAAATAATGCCACTTGCAGCAATATGGATAGACCTAGAGATTATCACAGTAAGTAAAGTAAGCCAGACAAAGACAAGCTGCCCACATGCCTTGGCTCTTGTGGTCCCTTCCTCCATCTTTAAAGCCAGCAACAGTGAGTTCAGTTCTCAGACTGCACCACTCTGAACTCTTCCACTTCCTTCTTTTACTTTCACAGATTCTTGCGATTACTGTGCTCTCACCCAGAGAAGTCGGATAATTGGCAATCTTAATTCCCCTTTGCCATGTGAGGTGACATATTCACAGTCCCAAGGGTTAGGACATGGACCTTTTTGGGGAGAGGACATTATTCTGTTTATCAAACCAGGAAAGCCAGATCCCAAGATCTACTGGCAGCCTCCTCATTAGGAAGCACAGGACCTGGGTATGAGCCAGGTGCACTATTTCTCTGTTTGTCTGCAACCCACAACCCAGAGGCCAGGGTGGGTGAGCCTATGGCTGTGTATGGGCCATGCCAGTCCCACAGTGTCTTGTTTTTCAGAGGCAATGCATGAACCCTTAGTAGGAGAGCAGAACCCACTGCATGAGGTGTGAGGCACTATTGGTCCTGCCTGTAAATGACATGAGAGATGAAGAGCAGCCACTCTAGTGGACCCAGCTGTTTGATCAGGCAAAATGCTATCACTTCCACAAGAAACAATCTTCATAACACTAATGTGGGGTTCAGTTGAAGTTGATTAAGGGGGTCTATGAAGTTGATAGAAACCTCTCCCTGCAGGGGCTGATGCCACATGATTTTCCTGGGAGGGTCATCACAAGTCCTGAACCACAGTCTTACCAGTCCTCAGAGGTACAGAGTGTGACTGGCTCTCTATCCAAATCCTGACAACTCCAATTTATGATTACCATTCAGCCTCTCTTCTGGGTTCCAAAGTACCTGTAGGACATTTTAATGCAGATATCCCATAGCTTCAGAGTAGGCTACATTCAATTCAGCATCTTTTCTACCCCTCTAACTCCCAATATCTGCTCCTTCTATAGGATTTCTTTCTTTCTTTTTTTTGGTGAGTGGTACCTTCATTAACCTAAGAAACCCAAATCAGAAAAACTAATAGTCATCTTTGACTCCCCTCTCTGACTCACCACCAACCCATTCCTGACATCTTGCGGTCACCTGACACCAATTCTCTTCCATCCTTACCATTCCTTCCTTCATTTAGTTTTTATTTTCTCTGAACTTTTCTCCATTCTTCCAGTCATCACTCTTTCCAATCAATGCTTCACTCAACCTCCAGAATTACCTTTCTTAAATAAGTATCTGATCAAGTAATCCTTTTGCATACAAATCTTTTATTGACTTATCAATGCCTTTAGGATAATATTGGAAGTCCCTAGCATAACATTCAAGGCCCTTCATGATCTGGACTTGATTCCACTTTTTATACCCTGCTCCTTTTCTTCTGTTAAACCTTGAATCTTAACTACATTGAACTACCTGTACTTCCCCCAATGTGTTGTGTTATGTTATACCATTCTTCCTCTGCTCATGCACTTTTCATTGCTTGGAATGTCCCCTCCCCCAACTTCTCCTGGCTTATGCCTATGCATGCTACAAGATTTGGATCATGTTTCCCAAGAAACATAACCTCACCCAGTCCCCTTCCTGCAATATAGACTCAGCACCCTTACTGGTTGCTCTCATTACATCTTAACATTGTACTTGTTGCACACTCTATGATGATTATTTTTCCTTTGGGACTTATTTTTCTGCAAGATTGTGAATAATTTTGAGAACAGAGACACCATAGATTAATTATGTACTTTTGATTCTCTGGTACCCGTTGCAGAATGGCATGTAGAGACTGTTTAATGAATGTTTGATGAATGAATAAATGATCTGGGTGGTAACAATATATACTTATTTTTAATATAATGCATTTTAGTTTTAGAGAAATCAAGTTACCTAATACATTGTTGTTGTTATTATCATACTGGAAGTATGATAGAAATCTAGGAAGGGTTCTATTAAAGGTAGATGATTTTCGACTAGAGATTTTCTTTCCAGCATTTTCTCCTGCTGTTCGAGGACTTCCTCTACCCGAGAGCTAACATTTGCTGTGCTCTTACTATTGTTCAGCCAGGCACTGAGCTAAACCTATTAATACTCACAAGAACCCCATGTGATAGAGACTATTTTATTCCTATGATACAGGTGAGGAGACTATAGCACAGAGAAAATAAGTAACTTCACCAGGATAATATTGATGAGTCAGAGCTGGGATTTCATCACAGACCCCCAGACCTGCACACCACTCAACATATCATCCCTGTAGCCCAATGATTGGTTTGAAGCACAAGTAAATGTAGGCATTGGGAAACCTGGATTCTAATCCCTGCTTCATTTTATTAAGCTAGAGAACCTTGTTTTGGTCACTGGGACTCAGTTCCCCTACCTATAAAGAGGGGAGAGTATACTTCTGTTCACCATGGTCCCTTCTGACACATATTTTGTTAACTAGATCATGTCGAACTTAGCTTTATAAGCTCAATAGGAAAGGGAATCATTGTATATTCCCATTTTTAAAAGATGGAAGACAAAAACCATGCACCAGAGAAGTAACAAAGGAAGTACAGAGCTGCCCGCCACCTACTAAGAACCCAAATGATTTTCAGATCAACCTATGTTAACTGAATTCACTATCACTTTTTAAAACAGTTGGTTATGGAAACAGTTTATAAAATTGCTATTCATCCTTTGTTTGGCCCTCTTGTGTTTTTATCCTTTAATTCTTTTGCCAGTTAGATGAATAAAGTTACTTTCCAGAGCTGCTCAAGCACATCCTTCAGGTGTCTGAACAAGCAGAGGGAAGCCACTCTGTAGCGCATTCCTCTGAAGGTTAAGCCCTCCTCCCCCAAGCTAGGGAAGACACTAAACGCAATGTCTCAAGGGATGCATTCAGGGAAAAATGTGACTCCAAGAGAAAGCAGCCTTTGTTACACAGTATGTTTCTTCCCAATCCCCCTTCTTCCCTATCCCCCTTGGTATGCAATCAGGATTATAAATATTACACAAGCAAGCCCTTGCTCAGTCCTGAGACAGAATGGGAGCATTTAGGGAGTTGACGGCAGTTTTTGTCACACAGTACGCCTCATCGGATTCACCTTAGGGGTGTGTGTGTGTGTGTAAGGGAAATTTAAGTGTATGCAGAAAACGGTCTTTCTCCAATGGAGATTTCTTAATTTTGCAGTTAATTAAATGGTTTTCAAACCATGACCTTTAGTTCAGGTCTGCTCCTAACTAGCCTCCATAGCTTTTCATAAGTCTTATCTCTCTGAGTCTCTGTTTCATTATCTAGAAAATTAGTAGTTGGACAAAAATAATTTCTTAAGATCTTTGTAGTTCTAAGATTCTATAATTCTGATTTTCGCTAAGGCTCCAGAATTTAAATTTATTCTGCTATCCCAGATATTGCCACAAAAGTCTTTCTTGTTAAGTCAATTTCATGGAGCTCAGAATTTCATGCTCAATAAAAAACATATGGAAAAAAAACACAACCCTTTATTCCTTTCAATCAAGTTTAGAAACTAGAGTGTAGGTGGTCCTCTTGGGTAAACTGCAGTGTGCCCACATTGCCCTGGTTTGGAATTCTCTTCTCTTGGGTCAGAACCAGACCAGTTTTGAGAAGTCAATTCCCTCCCTACATTTCATCTGAGTTTGATTTGAATGAGAAAATTGCAGATAAAACCCAGAAAGAATTTTTTTGTTAGAAGTCAACAAATTACTATAACTAAAAGATTGTCTGGTCTCTGAATCAACTTTATTTCTTGTCTTTTTGCTCTTTTGAAAATAAAAAAAATCTCACTTCCAGCTCATAAAGGAGCATTAGTTCTTATTTTCCATACATTAGAAGTCAACTGGTAATTCATACAAATTAAATTAGTGATTTTGCATTTAATTTACTGATGACAAACTATAGGATTCAGCAGTTTTGCTCTGATAACATTTAAAATGTATTAATTTCATCAGTGATTTACATAGGGCTTTATTTCCCACTGCTACAGTTTCATTCTCCAAAGAAATGTCCCATGGTTTTTCAATTTGTTACCTAATCAGCACAATATATTCCTCCTTTTCTTCCTTTTATATTGTCTCCTAAATTCGAGACCTCAATATTTGAAGAAATCACACCAAGAAATCTCACATGGTTTTTCTATTTCTGTGAACCTTTAAGGGAATCAACAGAGAAAAAGTATTCCATTGAACCAGTGGTGCTGCCTGCAGCCACAGGGGTCTTAAGATGATTGCATTCAAATGAATTTTTTTTCAAATCATGATCCATGGACATTACAAAAATATTTCCACAAATCCACATAAAGCTCCTAATATCAATATATCAAAATCTCTGGAGCCATACCAATGACAAATATTGGAGTTCTGAAAAGAAGTTTCCTAAGGTGATTCAGATGAGGCTTACTGTGTGACAAAATCTGCTCTCACCTCCCTAAATGCTCCCATTCTGGCTCAGAACTGAGCAAGTAAATTCTTTTCAGGCTTACCTTTCTCTATTATTATTTCCCGGCCAGAGGACCCCAGATATAACGGAGGTGATTCCAGAATGGAGAAAACTTGGGGTTGGACAGAACTCCAGTTTCTTTAAGCTATTAAAACCATATGCTCTATATCTAGTTAAATCTATGGAAGAGACCCTCCTTCAAAATTTAAGATGGTTTTGGAAGTGTTCCTTTGGCTAAAGGCAGTGAAATTAAACCATACATTCAAAGTGCAAATAAGGCATTTTCCCAAACTCAGTTAAACAAAAGTGCTTATCTCATGGAAAGAAAGGATGGCAAAGAGAATTCAGGAACTACCAAAGGACCCACCACACATGCCTGGTGCTCCCCATTGGTGGTGTGGGACATTTGGCTAAACTAAGGGGACTGACATGGGGGACGAGAGTTTGGGAAGAAATGAAAGTGCACTTGAAGCTATACTGAGAAAGTGGAGAGAGTTTTGGCCATTTGAGTAGAGATACACACAGTCTAATATGCCTGGCAAGTTCAACAAAAAGAACCCTGCAGGGGAATACTTTGAGGCCTGCTATGGGCGAACATGTTTTGAATATAAAATGGAAGGACAAATAAGATCCAGCGGTCTAGAGGAATGAACTAACACTGAAGCCATTCCATTCTGAATCACTTTATTCTTTTGATCGCATTGTATTCATTAGGTCTACCCTTTGCCATGTTTGAGTTCTTCTGACATTGAATCTGTGAGGTAAAAATATTTGATGTACCACAGCAATCCCCAGCCTGTTTGGCACTTGGGACCGGTTTCTTGGAACACGATTTTTCCACGGGGTGGTGATGAGGGGAATGGTTGAGGCTGTAATGCGAGCCCTGGGGAGTGATGGGGAGCCGCAGATGAAGCTTTGCTCACGCGCCCCCCGCTCACCTCCTGCTGTTCAGCCCTGTTCCTACCAGTCCGTGGCCCAGGGGTTGGAGATTCCTGATGTACTGTACATTTTATTCATAAAAAATAAGGCATATCATAATATAAACTATAAAATATTACCTCTGTGTTACTAAATTTATTTTTCACTTATATATGTTCCTTATCAAACACAGCTTCCTATAAATGTTTACATTTTCTTTGCATACTGTTTGATAAAGATCCTGCATTTTTTCCTTAGAGTTTATTTTATTTCGAAAAAGACTCAGATTTTATTTATTTGCTGATATTGTGTAACATTTAAGCCAAACATGGTTTACTAAACCGTTCTTTTAGTGCATGATTTCTGGATTGGTTGCTCTTCTGAATGAATATCAGAAACCCTGCTTTTTCATTTTTCACCTTCCAAATAAACTCTCTTGATTGATACTGTCCTTTCCTCATTTCTCCATTTTGTATTTTGCACTCTCACAATTCCATTATGATTAAATAGAGAAACAAAGATTACAATTTAGACTTAGGTGAACTAGAATCTATACTTCATGAGGGCAGTGACTTTGTCCCCAGTTCCTCAGGATCCCACTGATTTTGCAGTCATGAGGATAGTGTCTGTCACAGAGTAGTCAGTCAAAAAATATTCTTGAAGGAATTGATTATTAAGAGCACTCTCTGAATCAGGTGACCATAAGTGTTCCCAAGGTGGACTCAGCAATGATGCCAGCCTAGATGGTCTGCACCAAGGTAAACCTGGTGGGATTTTGCCCAGCTGAGATGAAAGCAGTCTAATGAATCCTATCTCAAGGAGGAAGCTAGAGGTCAGGGTCAGTATAAACTATCATTTCCCAAGAGTGTGCATCAAGTGCCACTGCTTGGACTCTTCCTATGTGTTCTATCCTGGTGTTATTAAATGGGCATGTTCTATTCATTTTTAAAGCATGGCAACATAAGAGCTGTATCCTATGATTTCACAGATCATAATGTGGATAAAAGAAAAATCTAAAAGAAAAATCACATCTTATTTTTGAACCACACGAGTGACTTTTAAAGTATTACTGCTCAATATTATGTAACAACCTAAATGGGAAAAGAATTTGAAAAAGAATAGAAACATGTATATATATATATATATATATATATATATATATATATATAGCTGAATCACTTTGCTATACACCTTAAACTGTCACAACATTGTTAATCAACTATACTTCACTATAAAATAAAGTTAAAAAATCATCACATTGTATACTTTAAAAATTACATTGTACAATGTAAATATATATATCTTTTATTTGTCAATCATACCTCAATAAAATAAAACTGGAAAAGAATTTTAAAATAGAAAAAAACTAAAGTGTTACTGAGAAAGCAAAAAATACCAGTGAGGTACAATATTTGTGAAAGGAATTAGAAGTAAGCCACTAAGCCTGGTTACTATTTAAAGATTGCACAGTAAATCCTCAGCCCAGGTGATCTAGATATTTATTTCACTGAAAAAACAATGTGTGTATGAATTGAACTGTATAACATCATTCTTAAAAATACATATAAGCCTCATGATGAGCACTTGAAATTTTTTTAAAGAAGTTACATATTCTAATATACTATCCAATTACTCAATATAAATAAGGATATATGACACTAAAGTATTTGTATTTTTTTAAAACTCCTTTTTATGCAGTGTGTTTGTGTATTTACTAGAGACTCTTCAGCCTCTGGGATGTCTAACTTGGGACATTTTGCATACATCTCTATGAGGCTGCATTAATTTGTTATGGTAATTGAAGCCAAAGTTTCAATTTAGTACATGGTAAAGAAACATACATCTTTATTATGGAGATTCAGATCATGGTGTAGTGTTTAAGGAAATTGGTTCACAAATGAGAATCCTGTATATTATTTCAGTCTCCTCCACCTTTGACATTTCATGTAGCCTTGGAAAACCACCCCTGCAGTTTGTCCTTAGTGCCTACATTTGGAGAATCTTTTTGCTAAGTAAATTCCAGGAGTCAAGTCAAGAGAGTTCTGTGACAAGTTTCTGTTTGAAACCAGCACAACAAATTCTTGTCATTACATAAAAAGGTTTCTAAGATTTAAAGATTAATTATACCCTACCAGCTGTTCCAGATGTGTCAGATTATTATCAGTCTGTTTATGACAGGGAGCAAAGGGGAAAAAAGGCCTCCTTTATGGGCAATTTTCAATACTCAAATTTCTAAAGTCATACTGTTGACTTTTCTGTGATTGTAGTATACAACTTTAAGCCAAAATAATGTATGTTGGAGAAAGACCATAGCCAAAAGAACAACATAAGCCTACTCTGTACCACATGTTTCAGTGCATTCAAAATATCACAAAAGATATTTTAAAAGAGTGAGATAAGTGATAAAGTAAAAATCATAAAGTTTCACTTGGAGTTATCTTTAGAAAGAGAGCAAATGCTGTTTTCCTGTGTTAAGAACTCCTACTCATCCTTCAAAGCGTCATCTATTGCCCCTGGCCTGTTTTCTAAAGTAGAGGTCCTAGGAAGAGATAATCACTTCCTTTTTTGTGATGTCCCTATTCTTTGTATTTTTGCTGATTATAGCCATTATGCAGCTATTTATTTAATGTCTTTCTCTACTTCTACTGTGGTGTTACTTGAGGTTTGGGATTAAGTCATTTATTCCTATTCATGGTAACGTTTTGCCTAGGACACAGGAGACACAGCTGAATTTGATTGACTTATTGAACACACTACAATTTTATATAATTGGGCTCATGGACTGTTGCCTGTAACAACTGCAATAATGATACTTAGCATTTGCCTTCCTCTAGCTGCTTTGTGCAAAACTGTCCATTAGAGCAGGCTTATAGATCTAACAGCAACATACCACATCCCTAAATCAACTGTGAGTTGTTGCAAGTGTTGAGTTTTATTGCTCCTGATGGACTGCATTTTTCAATATACTGCTTCCCACATCTGTGGCCCTATCTCTAAAAACAGAAAGGATATGGAGGGCTTACTTTCCTAGTCAGAAATGTTATTTTTCAGTATAGTGAGTCCTACAAATTTTAGGACCCTTGAGTCTATGAGAAAGCATCTTTTCTATTAGTTTTTCCTTAAGTACTGATGAGAAATTATGGTGCAATTCTGTCTAGGACTTCACTATGGAAATAAAATGGGTTTTGAAAGCTCCGCTAAGTACCAGCAGCTTAGCACTGTTTGGAGAAGATCTGGAAGGATCTTTCAGGTCTGATTTAAGCCAACACTGACCTCTGAACTCTTCAGAGATGGTGTTTATTTCTAGTTTCCACTACCACTTACATTCAGATGACTCAATCTATGTGACAAGTCCTAATTGCTCTCTGAGCACTAGACCCTAAATTAAACAATATCATAAAGAAACTAATCCAGAGCTGATTTAATCTTCTCTTTCCCAAAGTCAAACATCTTTAAGATGTTCCTGGAAAAAAAGCCAATTTTGCCTCTCAAATTTCGGGCTAACTTTATCACTCCCTGGCTAGAAAATGCCTTCGTGTCCTGCAAGACTCCCCATTCCTGTTAAAATAAGCCCACCACGCTTGTAAGAGAGCCAGTATGATATTTGTTAAGGATAGACTCTGAGGTCAATTAGATTGGATTGGAGTTGCTGGATAAAACACAGGACACCCAGACAAATTTGAATTTTAGGTAAATAGTAAGTAATTTTTAATGAAAAAGTAATTTCTGATGAAAAAGTTCTTAGTATAAGTATGTCCCATGCAATATTTTTGACATACTTATACTAAGAACTTTTTCATTGTTTATCTGAAATTCAAATTACACTAGGTTTTCTTCATTTTAATTTGCTAAACCTGGCAATCTTAGATTCTGCCACTAAAATCTACCCTTGGAAAGTTACCTAGCCTTTCTGTTAGGACTGTTCAAGGATTTAAATCATGTAACATGTTAGAACAGTGCCTGGCATATGGTAAGTGTTTCATAAATGTTAGCTAATTTCATTATTCTGATCATCTAGAGTAAGGATCAGCAAACTTTTCTGTAAAGGGCAAGATAGTAAATATTTTAGATTTTGAAAGCAATATGGTCTCTTGTTGCTACCCCTTGACTCTTCTATTGTAGGGCAAAAGCAGTCCTAGATAATCCCTAAACAAATGGGCGTGGTCATGTTTCAATAAAAATTTATTTACGAAAACAGGCAATGGGCAGATTTGACCCCTGGACTATGGTTTTCCCCAATTTAGATTAAAACCATGTAGTAATCTTCTACTACTCCTTACTGCATCCACTTCCTTTTATTAAAATACTTATTATTGCACCCATCCCCTTTCATTATAATATTTCCCATTTTAAAGAAACTTTTGATGGATCATGACTGACTACCTACTTAAAAACTCTAATACTACCTAATATTTATAGAGTATATCTCATGTTTAAAGTGCTTCATATGAATATATATAGTGATATTCTAATTATATACATAATTATACATACACATATATAAATCTTCACAATAGCATCATGAACTAGGTTAAGAAAAATTTCTCCCTGATATTCCTTGGTTCTTTTCTTTCATAGATTCCACTTTTATCCTATGCATTATCTTTCACTTTCACCCAAAATCCCCTGAAAGTCTCCTATATTGCAATTTACCTGGGCAATTTGCTATTCCCTAAATATTCCCCTGACTTTCATCTTTATGGGTTTTTTCATGTTCTTCCCTTATCATGATATGCTTTCTATCCCCTCTCTCCTTGTCAACAGATTATATATTCACAGAATGAGTAAAAACTTAGAAAGATCAAATTGTTAAAAAAAAATACCTAGAGGTTGTCTCTACCTTATTTTATAATTGTGTGTGTGAATATATGTATATGTATGTATATGTGTGTTTGTGTGTGTATTCCAAATAGTTTGCACCTTTACCTTTATTCACTTTGAAGTCACATCACTTCTTTGCCCAATGCTTGGGAAATAAGATACCAATGTGACTAAGACCCAACTTGGTGTCAGGTTTCTTGATTCCACTCTGATTGCTGTTGTCAATGAGTGACTTGTTGGCTCAGCACACTAATAGCTCTTCAATGAAGCAGGTTTAAAACCAGAGACAGGTGTGTTCTTTAAAGAAAAAATTTATAAGAGTTGAGAAATTAGAAGCCCTCTCTTATTATTGTATTGCTCTCCTTTCATCTTTAGCCTTCTGATGTTTTCATTTTCTTCCTTCCTTGATGCCCTGAATGTATTACCATTTTAATGAGATGTGGCTATGTCCATCCCTGGCCAATAATTAACTTCTTCCCCTCTATCAGACTGTTAGCATTTTATGGCATTTCTAGCTTCTGGGAGTTTAAGTGTAGGGTCTAAGTAAGAAAGTGTGTATCACTGGCACAGTTTCTAGGATAAGGTGCTTCTAAATCATCAGTGAAGAATTCCACTTAAGAAGTCAACTTCAGATAGATTCTGGGGATGGGGAAACAGAAAGAGCAAGAAGATAGAGGCTCCAGTACAAAGGCAATTTTTGGCCAGCTTGGAAGAAGTACGATGTGACTTAAATAGAAGATGAGGCTGAGGAGAAAATTACCACAACAATCACCACAAAGAGCGAGAGACAAATAGTTCCAGAGTCTCAAGTGAGACGGGATTGAAAACATTAATCTATAATCCTTCTCATCAGAAAGTAAATTTCACAAAGAGGGATATGGAATAGATAAAGTTCAAATTTCCAATATAGAAGTCCTATTTTTCCTCCAGAAATATATGTTGAGATTTTGACAAGTTTTGCCAAATGTGTGCATGTGTTCTGTACCTCCACACAACTCAGAAAACATTGATGACATGACATTTTGAAATGGTTCAATTAGGCAGATCAAAATGTCTGCAACATAAATTATACAACAAATACTGCTGAGAGAGTCTCCATTTTGGTTTTAAAGTCTTGCCAGTCATATTCCTTTTCCTTCTTCAAATGGCTGTACTTTTGCATGAGTAACATATTACTGTTTCTTCCAAGCACACCTTAATGAAATCTTCCTAGCATTCTGCAATTACCTACAGTTTTAAAAACTAGGGTTTCAGAATATTTCAGCAGTAAGGAGCCCAATTGTCTTCATCTGCTCAAGAGAAGGTTTAGAAGAAGAGAAGCTATTGTACAGTCAGGTTCTGCTGCCTCATCCACATCTTAAGACCCTCCTCTGAAAGGTGACAGCTGAGGAATAGAAATGATGGTGGAATCCATTCATTCCAACATCCCAGCAGCAGTTTTGGTTGTAGTTTTGCTATGAGGCCATTTCTACAGTTTCAGCTTTACAGTCACTGAAAGTACCACAGTGCTCTTCGACTCCCAAGACTGGTGTCTAGCCTTTCTATAATATCTGTAAGCTTCTAGTATTTCTCAAGAATATTCCCTTTTGCTTAAGTTAGCCAGAATCAGTTTCTCCTGCTGCAACCAAGGAAACCAGCTGGCAGATCCTAGTTGGTGGTTAGAAATTGCCGATAAGTGTTTACCATATTCTCAGGAAAATTCTGTGTGTGTGTACGTGTGTGTCTATGTGTGTGTGCATGTGATGAAAACGAAAATGAATACAGTGATACTTTCATCTGGCAGTTGGAGAAACTAGCATACAGAGGTGAAAATTTTTTCATGCTATTCTCTACTGAGGAGGCTAGCTACTTCTCTACATTTCTATGCTTCCCCAGCAAATTATAGGGAAAAAATCCACAGGAGATGCACTCTACTATGTAAATGTCTCTTCTTCTCTTTTGAAACACCACCAGAATCTGTTAGCAGCATATTCTTGGTTCTTAATATGGCATATAGTAATAATAACTTGCAGTAAATTAGTAGCTTGTTTCTTGCCACTAAGGCCAAAAAGATGGAGAAATCTTACTAGTGGTTACTGCTCTAGCCACATTAACCCATTTCAATACCTCCTTCCTTATTCCTGTCTTCCAAACATCTCCCCAGTATTGAGAGTTGGGGTTCCACTGGAGGGGGTGTTTTCATCAAACCTCCAACTTTTCTAGCCAAACTGAGTCTTCAAAGCCCTAAGCCCAAAACAAAAAGGAAATAAAATTCTAAACTTAATCATCTTCTTCTAATTGCTTTCTCCATCTCTTCCTCCCTAACGGTTTGATTAGAGCAGTCTTCTACTTTAAATGGCAGCTTTTTTCTGGAAGACAAAATTACTAAGGAAGGAAAATATTTAGGAGTTCTAGATTCCTTTAAACTTTACCACTAATTGCTGTGTAACTGAGTGACTCAATACTTGTAGAAAATGGGAGTGAAAATATTAAACATAAATGAAAGTTCCCTAATGAGCTACTGAATTGCAATTCAAGAATACTTGGAAAACACATGAGTGTCTTTGATTTAAAGTGGAAAATGGGAGGTAGGGAGGACCTAACCATGAAAATATTTATGTAAAAATCAAAAAAATCTCTGCCCTATTAGCACGAAAAAAAAAACTTATGAAATCACCTTAATATCGTTTGTAGAAGCATGTAATAAACATATTATTCTTCAGGAAATTCCCTAGAGGATATTGGAAAAACTGGGCACTGTGCCACATTTCAAAGCTCTCTGCAGTTATTTCAAGAAAGAAAGAGCAATAGACCACTCCTTGCACTTCTAATCCCTAAATGCATCTATCTCTAAAAGTTTGACATATAAGTTATTTTAGTCTCATTATGAATACTTTAACATGGAGTTGTATTATGTTTATATGTCAAATGTAATAATTCAGTAATAATGACCTTAAATGCACAAGAACAAAATTGTTAAACATAAATTATATTTTTCTTAAAAAGGAATTTTGAGATGTTTTTCCATCATGTTTCTTCCTAATTTTTTAAATATGTTTGGAGGTGTTATGAATACCCAAACTCCAGTGAAGCCCTAAACTTTAACCTGTATGAGTTGTGGTAGAAGGTAAGGAATGGGGGGGGGGAAGGTGATCACTAGATCATCGTTCCTTTGACCCCAGCTGGTTGCAGGAGACAAGCCACTGTGTTAACGTGAGACAGGCTTCCCTGGTCAGACAAAATCACAGTGTGCTTACAGGAGCCTCAGTTAGCAACAATGATTACTGTTTCAAAGGGAAAAGAAGGAGAATTACACAAGCAAAACATTTTCTAGGATGTTCTTCTGATAAGTATGATCAGGGAATGCATTTTGGGCATTAATTACTTTGTTACTCAACCATTTTCATTTGAAAGTTCTTAAAAATGAATCTTGCTCCATGTTTACAGATGGTGGAAGAAAAAAAAGCCCACAGCACTTTATTCTCATTTTGGAAATTTTAATTTACACACACACACACACACACACACACACACACTGCACATAGGTTCTGATAAGCCATAAATAGTCCTCTCTCTTCCTCCCCTCATTTTCGTTCTCCCCGTCTTCTATGTGAATAAGACTTTAGCTGAGCACATTTTCCAAGCTTAAATTAGCAGTGGCCACGTGACCCCTCCTCGCCCTCCTCCTTCTTCTTCTACTTCTTCTTTCTCTTACTCTTTGATCCCCTCTCCCTACCTGAATGTAGTAAAATTAACAAATAAGTATGAAGCTGGGAGTATGAATATAAGGGAGTAAGGCAACTGATATAAGATAAAATTAGAGTTTTGGGGGAAAATAGCGGCCCCCTCATTTGTGCCTTGTGAGGATTATTGTTTTTACAATGACTTCCACACCTTTTATACACAACATCATTTTTAGACTACCTTTTCTGGTTAGTCTTGATTGCCAAGTTAAACTGTAAATTAATTATGCTGGTAAACCACTACATAAACAACATCTATATTTTTTAAAACAGCTAGAAAATTGATACTAAAAAGCACATGCTGAGCAAATACTTGATGGTTAATTGATGGTTGATTGGTCTTATCAATGCACCAGAAGAAAGGCTAATAGATTATGGCTGTAAAAAGAAATTTTCTTATAGAAGGTCAGAGTTCAGGAAGATTATACTTTAAAAGAACAAGCTTTTCATTCATTCATTCATTCAGCAAAGAGCTATTGAATTTATTGTATTCCATTTAAAATATTTGATTGGAGAGTAAGATAAGGATGAAGAATAATTTCTTACTGTGTTAGGGTAAATCCTGGAGACTTACCCTCAGTGCTTGTATTAAATGGGCTTCTGACTTAGAAAGTGACTTTCTAGGGCAATGTGGCCCCAGGTGTATGAAGCTGTTATGTGTATTATCAGAAATGGTCGCTAAAGGTGGACTAGGGGCAGCCATCCATATGAGAAGCACTGGTCATCTCAAGAGTCACAGCTGGGGAGGGAACTATGGCAGCCTCCAATGAAACCACAAAAGCTTCCATAACAGAAAGAGTTAGTGTTAAACATCAGCCAAGTCCAGAGGCTATGAAGTCATCTTAGGATAGTACCTTTCAAAACTGAAGTATTTTCCTGATGGCCATTTTAAAACCATGTTGGAGGAGAGAGCAGATAGTGAGAAGGGCTGAGGAGCGTGAAAACAAGAGAGGAGGCCAACTGCACCCTCCTCCCTGGAGGCCTGTAGCCTACCTTAGGCAGTCCCAAGTGGGGGGGAAAGGGGATTGGGTTTGAAGTGTTGATTAATACTGGATTAGACACTTTATAATTGCTGAATTGTGACTATACTTAAAGAGACAATAGGGTCTTTTATCACCCAGATATAAAGAGAAAACTTATGAGATTGCCCAAGTTTCTATCCTGTGGCAAGATGTGGACAACTTACACCAAGGACATTTACAGGGTTACTGACAGAGAAAATTAAAGATGCTTTTCTGATGACTCCCTAAAAATTCTGCTTGTTCAATATTTAATACATGAGCACACTGCTTCATTTTCCTCTTCTCTGATTTATTCTTCATACCCTCTCAGTTTTACCCATACCTTAGAAACCACAACAATGCTTTTCTCCACAGTGAAGACAGCACTCATTTTCAAGGCTTATAAACTTATTGCGGGTGTTAATTATGAAGCCACACAAAATTTACACAGCCCCAGATCTCATGGGACCTGGCCTGGGTGCTCAATATTCTATCTGCAGCATATAAAACTGGCTGGGAGTCCGCCTGCCGATGCAGGGGACACGGGTTCGTGCCCCGGTCTGGGAGGATACCACATGCCGTGGAGCGGCTGGGCCCATGAGCCATGGCTGCTGAGCCTGCGCGTCCGGAGCCTGTGCTCCGCAACGGGAGAGGCCACAACAGTGAGAGGCCCGCGTACCGCAAAAAAAAAAAAAAAAAAAAAAAAAAAAAAAAAAACTGGCTGGGAAATGTTTTGTGAGCAAGAACTTTGAGCAATTTCTTGAAATGTTTCCCGAAAAAGAACTTTGCTTGACCTTCTTCTAAATACTCCTAATCAGCTCCATGGGTTAGAATTCTTTAAAAAAGAAAAAAGGAAAATTGTATCTCTAATTACTTCACTTTAATAAGTAATTAAAAATGAAATATAATGTATACAAACAGGATTGGCTGCTCCACTGTGACCAAAATAACTGTTACTTAAGCAAAATTGAAGTTTATTTCTTTCACTTAGCAGTTGAGCTTTGACAGTTCAAGTCTGATTGATGGCTCACTGCATGGAATGCCCATGTTCCTTTTGTCTTGCTTTACCATCCTTAACACAGGGTTTCCATCTTCTGATCTAAGAGAACTGATCCAACTCAGTCATCATATTCAGATTTCAGCTAATGGGGGTAGGAAAAAGAAAGGGGAGGACAGACTCTTTTAAGTATAGGAACCCACAGTTATAAGTATCACTTGTGTTCACACTCCATTGGCCAAAACCTTGTCACATGGCCACTGCTAGTTTAAGAGGAGTCTGGGAAATGTGCTCAGCTAAAGTCTTATTAGCATAGAGGAAGGGGAGAACAGATAATGGGGGAATGCCTGGCAGTCCCTCATTTATATACAAAGACTTTAAAAAAGAACTTTATCATAAATTTCATTTCAAATTACATGCCTGTTTTAGAATAGCTCCTATAGAAAGTAAAGCCTGGGCAAGAATTAAAGTGCTGATGCTTGTACTGGAAGGTACTGACCAAGGGTGTTGAGGGTGAAGAAAAAAATGGGGAAATGAGTCAAGGAAAACATCAAAGCAATAATGTGCTTGAATGCATCACTATGGTTCAACATGCATCATTTCTTCATTATACGGGACTTCTCCAAAGAGTTGACAAGGAGAAACTACATCTCAGAGCAGTCCACAAGTGGGAGAAAGGAAAGAAACATCTGCCTGTTTCCTGCCTGTTTCTCACTTTCCAATAATCAAGATTTAACACACTGGAAGCAAATTCTCCTGAACTTCTGAGTTTTCTCATCGGCCTCTTCAAGGTTGAGAGTCAATTTGGTATAGATGAAGCAATAAAAAAGATATCAAAAAGAAACAGTTGAGGAACCTTAAGAAAGTGCACAACATTTGTATCTAATATAATACATTAAAAGGAAGAAATCTAATACTTAGTCTCCATTCCTGATGTCTCTTTTCACATGAAAGGGTTTCCACCAGAGTCATAGAGTCCATTAGAGTTATTTTCATCTTTCTCCCAACTTTCTCACTTACTCAACTCCATGGAAAGGGGTGTGACTTATCCAACAGGTAAATCTGGATATAAGAACTGGGCATATGTGGCTCAGCCACATCCCCACTTTTTTGTGTGATTTGCTGTCTACAGAATGTATGTTCTCCAGTCTGCTTGATTCCATGCAGTTAACTTGGTGGTAGAGGCCCTGCTCCTGGAGAAGCTGGAAGGCTTGCAGTTGTCTGATGCTAACTATGACTGGCAATGTCAGCCTCATTCTGAGGTGGAGTATTGGGATGTCTATTATTGCCTTAGAGTTAAACTATACTCTCCAGTATCTGTTTTATCAGTAGTAAAGCTGATAATTTTATTTCCACCTGCCTTACCCACTCTCTACCTCAGAACCTATATTGGATAAAAGGGAGTTGATCTATTGGTTCACTAAAAATTCAACAGAAAGAAAGAAAAAAGACAACAATCATTTTCTCTATAGACTGACTCTTTGTTGCTTTTTAAGAGAGGAGGAAATTAGGTATGGTCATCTTATTTTTATTATTATTGTAGCTATAATTTATTGAGACCATAAGGTATGCTGGGCACTGTGAGTAGTAGTTCACTTAATCCTTACAACAGACTTGAGGCGTTTACAGATAGGCAAGCTGAGACTTATTTCTAAAGATTCATTAATTCATTCAACAAATATTTATTGTCTACCTACTATGTGCCAGGACTAAATGAAAAAGTGGGCAGGATTTACCCTCATGTAATATAGAGTTTAATTGGGAGGCATATATTAACCAATTATTCATATGAAGAAATGTGTAACTGCAACTGTGATTAGTGGCATACAAGAGAGAGACAGTGCGTAATATGTGAAATGAAAAAGCAGTGACTAAATTGGGTTCCGAAGCACGAGTGAGCATTAATTGAAGGTAGTGTGTGCATATTTTGGTTGGCTGGGGGATAGGAGTGGCAGGAAAGGATGGAATTCCAGACAGAGGTAACACCATGTACAAAATCCCTGTGGTACATAAGGCAGCATGGAGGAACGGAAGATCCTTTAAAATGGCCAATATGGCTGCAGTGAAGAGAGTGAGAGGAAGACTGAGTAGAAGCAAGGCCAGGGGTACAGGGGCCAGATTGTATTTTTAGACTCAATAAGGCATTTTTACTTTATTCCAAAAGGAATCTAAAGCCATTGAGTGGTTAAAAAATGCGTTGTGATGCAATGATACTTGTTTCAATTATAATTTGGAGAGTGGATCAGAGGAAAGTCAGAATGGATGTTTTTAATCAGTAAGGAAATTTTGCCAGCATCCAGGTGAGACAAGCTTGTGATTATATGGTACAAAGATGTGTATAAATTTGAAAAATATATAAAGAATAGAACAGATTACATATGAGGCATGAAGGAGACAAAAGTGTCAAGGATGGCACTTAGGTGTCAGGATAGGGTGACTAACCCAGAGTCAAGAAGCTGGTGTGTCTATTTACAAATCCAAACTCTTTCCATTATAAAATAACAATAAATATTTCTGCTTCAGAACAGTTTCACTTTGATAACCCAATAATCTGCTTGACCAGGTTTACAAGGAGAGATTCTTTCTCTCCTTCTTGTTTGCAATAAATATCTACCTTTTAAAAGCATACCCAGAACATTTTCCTTTAAGAATTTTCTAAAATATATGTTGCTGAGATAAAAATCAATACAAAATTGCCCTGTCTACAGTTAGACACTTGTCAAAAATCATATAATTACTCTGAGTTTCAGATATATCCCTTTCTATGGTAATTAAATATTTCTATGAGAACCAGATACATTTTGTGGACTCAGAGGACAGAACTGTTTAATGTGACAACATTTTTGAATATTTGGTGGGATTTTTCATATTGACAAAAGTTCTAGTAGCTTATTAGTGCCTTATTAGTGAAAAGTAAGAAAGAAAGGAAAGGTGTAGTTAACCAAAGGCTGGTTTTGATTTAGTGGATCCTATTTTTGCATCTCCTTTTCTCATACTACAGATTCCTAAGACAGATATAACTTTACCAAAATACCTATTGTGCTTTGCAGCTGTGTGATGGACGCTTTTCCAGTTATGGATTCACAAATATCATGTCTTAGCTTAGCTAACAAGGCTTTTTTTTTCTTAAATGAGGCAGAATAGTTAAGTGAAAGTCCCTTAATTTGAGCATGAGCGCTCCATTCCAATTAAGCTTGAAGAATCAAAGAAAAGAGAGTTGATTTCATTTTTTTTTCTGAAGTGAAAGTAGGCAGCACACTAAAAGATGAAAATGATATAGTAGCATCTGCAAATCACACATTTTTATTTAGAACTTAGGTCAAATATGAAAAACTTTAAAGGATTCTATGAAAAAAATGAAACTAAAACAAAATATATTAAGGTATTAACAAGTAGATGGGACAGACACTAGCCAATGCACCTGCTGTTTACCTTAAAATTGAAAATGTTCAAAAGCCACCAACAGCGCCATTTCACTATTGGCAATAATGTACTGTTCATGGCGATGTAATACCGGAAAGTTGTGTACAATTACCATCACTTTTATTAATGTTTATTCTGATGCTGTTGATAAAGAAAGTCAAAATTTCTAGAAATAATTCAACTATCTGAGAAATAAAGGCCTATAGCCAGTTAATCCATGCAACCACCTGTATTGCTGGCTTAGTCCTATTGAGTTAATTACTACTGGGCCTAATTAGTCAAGTGTATTAATCAATGTAAGCTAGGATATGCTGGGGAAATATTTTTACTCAGGAATCTTAGCCACTGTACACAAAAAGCATACATTTCTCACTCATGCTACATGTACTCTGGTTGGGGGTAGCTGCACATGGGGCCACTAAGGGACTCAGGATGACACTGATGCAGATATCTTGTGATGCTGCTACCCCCAACCAGTAGATTCCAGGGCCTGCCTCTCAGTAGTCCAGACCACCATCATTTCCATTCCTAACCAGAGCTAATCATCCAACCTCAACCTAACTACAAGGGCTGCTGGGAGAAACAGGGAGCACACAGACTTAGTAAGCACTATTGTATTTTGTTACACTACATTAGTCGGTCTGTGCAATATAAGATTGGCCAGATGGCAAACTTTGATAGAAATTTGTTTAAAAAAGAATTTGAGCATGATTTCACAAGAGGAGTGTTAAGAAGGTTCAGCATTAAAAAGAGATTCTGTCTAGGCTGGAGAAGGGGTGCAATGGGCATGGTTATTACAGAAGATTGATGTAAAGTAGTAGAAGAAAACAAAGTAGTTAAGGGAGGAAAGAAAAATAACAGTCTAAGATTCTGCACTCATTGAAGCGAGCTAAGTAAACCAATTAACCAAGATGACCTTGAAAGAATAAGAAAAAACGAAAACTAAATATAACATCTTGAGAGCCTTGGTGTCCTCATGAGAAGTTTTTTTTTTTTTTTTCTCTTGAGAAGTTTTGATTTCACATGATGAATCACTGGATAATTTTGAATAATGGAGTGACATATCTGTAGGGAAATCAAGGCTATTCCAACTATGGCATTTTAAACCGAGTAAAATCAAGATAGTATCAAGGAGATGCAATAATCTGGAAATTTGTTAATGATTTGAAAATAGAGACGAAGGTATATATTAAAAAGATGAAATATATTTCTGGCAATTTAGTGAATGTGTATGTAATTCAAAGAGCAGGAATGAACTTTGATGACACTTAGAGCTGTATAATCACAGGGTTTAGGAGTTTGACAGAAAAAAAGGAAGGAAGAAAAAAGGAGGAAGAGTGCAGAATGTTGAAAATATAGGAGAAAGAAGAGTGTGGAGGAAACAGCTTTCTGCTTCTCGTCTTTTTTAAATTTCATGCACCATGGTGCAAAATATTTTTCTCTGTTTTACTTTTTACCATAATAACAGTGGAAATAGCAATAATTTAAATTGATTGCAAAGCTCTATAACAAGTGCTTAACATGCATTATAATTTTATATTCACAATATATTATGACAAATTATGGTTTACATATGGCAAATAGCTTACCAAAATCAATCAGTTCATAAACTGGATTTGAGTCCAGGTTTATCTGAAATCAGACTGTCAATGAAACCTTTCTTCTCAACCTCTCTACTTTTCTATTTTTCCTTTTTCCCCATTTTCTTTTTTTCCAAGTTTTTTCCATCTGTATATGCCACACTATATAGTTCCAAAAGCATCCACCCTCCTCCCCAAAAAATCAGGATATATTGTACAAATCAAATTTGAGAGAAATAACCTAATTAACTAAGGAGTAAATGTTCAGGTCCTAATTTTTCCTAGTTCAAGTCCTATTGTAAAGCTGACTGGGGTTTACTAGGGAAATGAAACAAGGAATGAATGAAGGACACAAAGGCTTCCGTATTTAATTTGGACATCAAATTGTGTCTTCACAGTAACTAAACAACTAGTTGAAAAGCAAAATGGGCAACTTATCAACTAAGTTGAATTGGCTGGAGCTGCACAATCCTTACATGAGTTATCAATTCTGGGAAATAAAAAATAATACATCATCTTGGAATTGTAATTGTAGAGAAATTACATAGTACTTATTCTTCTTTTCTAGTCTTGTCCAGGCTTTCATATTTTCAGAATTTGCCTTGTATTTTAAGTTTCTAATCTCATAAATTAATTAAACTCTATAAGTTTAATTAAACTGTAATAAGATTTCATTTCATTCTGTTGTTTATTATTATAAAATATAATATTACCCAGAATATTTCAATAGCTTGATCAATTTCTGCTTGGAGTCTCCTGGATTTTACTTTAAAATTACTAAAAATGACTTACAGGCAGCTGAAATTCTTTTTTCCACTCCCCAAACCCCAACTTGTGCTTTTCCCTTCCCTCATTTCTTGAACCTCAAAATTGGTAATAACCTCGACAAATATTATGGCATAGGCAATGGACAAAATCTGATGAACTAGGCAGAAACATTGTTGTCAATGAACTTCACAATACCTGGGAGGTATTATGGTATTTGGAAACCCCAAAGAGGAAGAGTGAATTTAAATGTAGGTTGTAATTTTTATTGACCTCCATCCTGAGTCCAATATTTTTGTTCTTAAGAGTAGAACTAGCCCTTTAAAAAGAAAATCTCTTCTTGTTAGGAATCCCAGCTGCCTTGTTTTCCCCAACTAAGTTATGTGTAAAACATAAAGAGAATTCTTAGATCTGCTGGGATATAGGGTTGCTAGGGTTGCTGTTAAAGAAAGAGAGCCAGAGACTATCAGAGATCAATAAGAAAAGGAAGGCACTAGGGGCTAAAGTTAGAAATATTAAATCTCTGTACAAGACCTTTTTCTCTAAAGCTTAGAGATCTAATTGGTTTTCTTGGTTTTATCTCTCAGCAATGGTTACCTAACACACAGATATCTCTTTTCAGATCATACACTTGTTATCTCTCTTCTCTTTTTTTTTTTTTTTTTTTTGTATTTCTTCAAGACAGACATGAGATGAGTAAAGACTCATAACCAGGAAAGAGGAGCCGCCTTTGGTGGTCATATTCCATACCTCCTCTTATCTCATCATTGGTCCTTCTCTTCTTTGCTTATTTCTTTTCCATTACCCCTTCAAAAAGAAGATCAATGACCCTAAACTTCAAACTAAAACCTCCTCACACTACACAAAGCCATTTCCAAATACATAAATAATAATGAACTAAAACTGAAAATATTCTAACACTGTTGTAAAAGTGTGTTTCTTACTCTATGCTGTGGTCTTATGGAGGAAGGAGGGAAAAGAGGAAAGGGAGTCACTGAAAGTGACACATATAAGTTCCACTGATAAGAATTCATCATTTGGCCATACCTAGACACAGGGAGCTGGGATTTATAATCCCTGGTTGGGCTGCTGCATTTCAGCAACAATTTTAACTGTAGAGTCTATAGTATAGATTCTATACCATGAACAGGAAAACAGAGATTCTGGGGGCTGGCTGGCTTTCTACAGTATTATATAAACATTAACACCAATAAAATATGATAAATGTGTGATTAAATCTATGATGTTCTACTACTGTTTGACTGATTTCTTTTTCCTGGTTAATTAAATCAAAGGTTCATTTACTATATGCTTATAATGTGAGTAGACATGATTCTAGCTTTGGGAGATACAGTAATGAATAAAACAGACAAAAACCACATCCCTCCTAAAGCTTATATCTTAGTGAAGGTACGTCAGAAACTAAGTAAAATTTATACTAAATTCTGTAGTTTAATTGAAAGAGATAAGTGCCATGAAGAAAAATAAAATTGGGGGAAAGGGAGAGAAAATGTGGGAAATTATTTCAATAGGATGGTCAGGTAAGACTTGAAAAGGGGCTATTTGGACAGGTCTGAAAGTGATTAGGGAGAGAGTCACATGCTATCCACGAAGGGCGTTTCAGGTAATGGTGTAAGTCCAGCGGGTATGTACAAGAAGCAAAGAGGTCTTGTGTGGCTAGAGTGGAATAAATAAGAAGGAGGTTTCTAGTAGATAAATTCACAAATGGAGGGAGGGTAGATTCTATGGCCTTATACCCATAGAAGAGCTTTGGCTTTAACTCTACAGTAAAAAGTTCATTTGAAGGTTTTGTGTGGAAATGTGGTGTGTTCTGCCTTGCATTTTAACAGAATCACTCACGGCAGAGTTGAAAATCACTAAAGCAAGGCAAGGTGGAAGCCTGTAGACCAGTTAGGAGGCTGCTAAAATAATTCAGGCAGGCAATATTAGTAGCATAGATCAGGTTGCCAAAACAGGTGGTGGTGAGATGTAGCTGGATTCTGGATACGTTTGAAAAGGAGAGCCAGAACAATTTGCTGCGAGCTTAGATGTGGGCATGAAGACAATAGAAGAGTGAAAATAACTCTAAGCTTTTTGGTCTTAGCAACTGAAAGTTGGTGTTGGCATTGAGGCATAAGGGAAAGCTAAGTTTCAATCAGGTTTGAGGGGTGATATAGAAAGTTCTATCTTGAACACAGTCAGTTGAGATGTTTATTAATCATCAAAGTGGAGATATCAGGTAACAAATTGGATATACAAATCTGAAGTTCAAGGGAGAAAAAGTGGAGATTAAAATTTGGTGTTTAAGGCATTTACATCCATGAGACTGAATGAGACCACCAAGTGTATGAGTTCAAGGAGAGGTCCCAGGTCTAAGCAGTGGAGAGCACTAGTGTTAACAGATTGGGGCAGACGAAGAGATACATGTCTTATCTCATTCTGCATATCTGAAAAAGTGGACTTAGAGTCAACTAAGGTTGCCAACATCATGATAATAGTCCCAACCTTGAAAAGAGTACTCAGAAAAGCTGTCATTAAGAAAAATTAATGAATTATGTGCATTATTTTAGCAAACCCATAAGCACTAGAGTACATACAATTAATTACAGATACATATTTTCTTGGTCTACATTTCATTTAAGGAATTCAGAGTTCTGACAAGTCATGATTTTCAGTGAACTTACTGTTGATTCATTCTTATGTAGAGTAACAGGGAATTTCCCAACACTAGCTTCCCACCATAAAACTGGCGAATTTCCACAAGGCGGCAGCTATAATACAGTCATTTTCTATGATGCCATAACCTCGATCAAGAAGAGATTAGAAAGAGAACAGATTTTCCAGGCAGAGATAAAATCACTGTCTACAAAATTTAGTGGATTCCAGTCCAAAAACTTCAAGCTTAAATAATTCAATTAACTATTCAGCATATCAGATTCCATTTTCCCTTCCTAAATTTCACATATCTCTCAAGTTTCCTCTCTATCTCTAATTAATGGAATTTTAAGCAACTAATGTCCATGTGGAAAACACTGGAAATTAAATCACAAACAAGGATACTCATGATGACTAAACAAATTTTTGAAAAGAGACTGGGAAGATTATGTATTGATAATTTATTATAGCTAGTACTTACATGATGCTTCCTATGTGGTAGGCACTTTTCTGTTGGGAAGAGTATTTATTATTATTATTATTGCTAGTACTCACATAATTTTTTCTATATTAAGCCCTTTTCTTAGCACTTTATATCTATTTAATATAATATTCATAATAATTGAACAACGCAGGTAAGATTATAATCTACATCTTACAGACGAAGAAACTCAGACACAAAGAAGTTTAGTAACCTCCCTAAGATTTCATAGCTAATGAGAAATCAGGATTTGGACCTAGGCTGCCCTGCTCCCAAGTCCCTGCTTTTATCCACCATGCTATGCTGCCTCTGATACATCATTAGCCTTAGGTTTTTCATTCTTTCATTAGCTGCCCATTTTTCATGCTATTTTTTGACCTATTTTTTTCTGTTGATTAAAGGAAAGATTTCCTTGAAAGAGTTCTAGCATTTTTGTTATTTATTGCCACAACTGGTGGGTCCATTGACCATTATTCATTAATGGTCATTCATTCACTCATTCAATTAAAAAAACAATACTGACCATCCAATTTGTGGCAGAAATCAAACTAGGTGCTAGGCTTTGTCAATCAAAAGACTGAAAAGAGGTGTTAGATTATGTAAACTTGATTAGAATTTAGTTGGATAAGTGATAAAGATCTGCCCTACATCCTATGCAAGCAAAGAGAGGAGGGACAGGAACAAATTATTCCAATCCCAGGCCTTGAACAAGGATGGGAGTCAGCCAGCTGATGGAGAAGGAAACATAAAGTACAGACAGAGACAATGTGTGAGCAAAGACATGGAGACATAAACAAGTACAGTAAACTGGAAAAATTCCAAGTAGTTCAGCGTTTTTCATATTTCAAAATTATTGAGCACTCACTAGGTGTCATACACTGTACTAAATACTGGGGACTCACAGAAAAATAAGACACAATCCCCATGCTCAAGAAATTTAAAAACAAGTCATGGGTAACTCTTTGAAGAGGCATGGTTCTTTTGGCATAAATTGCTTAAGACCTTTTCAATTGTCCCTGTTTAACTCTAGCTTCTCATGAATAGCAAGAATCAGTACATTATATTACTTGGGGATACAGTCCTTGTTTGGAGGATATTCCCATTTCCACTTAGTGGTCTTCCCATCACAAGAAGGAGACAAGGACTTAACTTACAGGGTCCCGTGACTTTGGCTACTGGGCTCTGATCTCATCCAAATGGCACAGGGAGACTTTGAAGGACTTAAATCTGAAACTGACACGAGATGGAAATGTCCCATGCTTTATGTGTTTTAATGTGCTTCTTCTTTAGCTATAATGTCTCTTTTAAAAAGAGTTTAAATTCTGCAAAATGGATATCAGAATCATAAAACAGTAAACCTCATATAGCAATTTACTATAAAACAGAAGCTTAGGTATAAAATGATGAGAGAAAGATTAAGTAGGCATATAAGTTACCCCTAACATCTGTGCTGAATAAATTTAAAACACTGGAATTTCAGATGCTGAGAATAACAATTGTGTTTGCTTGTCAGAGTCTGCTTTGGTCCATTTGAGAAAAGCGTCAGTCATTCTTAATGGGCTCTGCAAAACCCTAACCATATCTTTGCCAAGACTCTCATATAATAGTTACATGATAAGCCCCATTGTGCTTCACAATAAATCAGGGAGTTGCACAGCTAAGTTACATGATAAGCCTTTCTATATTGAACAGTAAATCATGGAATTCCTCAATAAAGTTACACACTAAAACTCCCTAGCTTGTTTATTTATTTTTTCCTTTATGGTATTATCTCCCAATGGTGGGTAAAGGTCAACAACACGGCTTCTGCTCACCTGCTTCCCTTTATCCCTTCATCATTCACATTTCTGGAGAATACTCCAAGTCCCTCTTGTCACACCCAGAGAATGGTGAATATTAAACCTGACAGAAACCCAAAAGACCTCAGAACTGGAATCTACCTTGATGGAATGATGAGGGTGGGAAATGGGGATGAAGAAGGAGTATGTGAAGTTAGAACCCATTAGAAGGAGCAGAAACAATGAAGCTTTAACATACCTTTTGTTCCTGAGAAATCCATGGAATAAAGGTAATAGTAACATCAGTAAACATTCTCTAATGATAATTCAATGATTACAAACTATTACATTATCAAGATAAAGTTTTGTTTCCCTTAAGACATTATGAATATTGTTTAATGCCTACCTGCAGATACCCAGCACTTTATCCAAGTATGAAAGTGTACTAAGGGAGTCTAGGAGAAAGAATAATCAGTCTGTCCACTTGCCCCACCTCCTCCCCAGGACACAGAGTCTTCATAAAAATAATAAACTATGCTACTCAGTAGCAGGAAACATAAGCACCAACATGAATCTGTGGATTAGTAAGGCCTTTTATCACAAGAGTCTACATCTTGAGGCAGATTTCATTTTGTTTAGTTATATATAACACATACACAAATACGGTAGCATAAAATAAATACAGCATATTGAGATATGAAAATGACAAACTAGTGTACACTCAAACCTTACAAAGTCTCAAATACAATTATCAATTTAAAAAAATTAGATATTACATCTAGCGTCTCAGAAAAGATTTGCAAGCAGGGTAATAATGCATTGCTTGCTCATATTACTAAAACTTCATTACTCTACAAATAGCCTACAGTACATTTATAAGCATACTATTATCATAAATAATTAAACCCAAACAATGCTGGTCAAAATAAATAAGCAAAGTACATTTTGTACTTTAATAATCTTGTTTCAACTCTGGGTTTGGGGGGGATTTTTTTTGGTGGGGTTGTTTTGTTTGATTCTTATTTACTTAAGTGCTAATTCCCTTAAATTGGTAACCCACATTTTTTCTCTCAGTTGTCAATTAAATTTAATAAAAACATATTGTGTAGACAAATGATCTTATGTAAAATACTGCCAGTGCAGCATTACAAGGAAGAAACTTAATAGGAATTGCAAGTTTGATAAATTCAAATTTAAGCATATTTTACCTAGACTATATGTGTGTATTTTTTTCCTATTATTTATCAATAGGTCTCAAAAACTCAGTCAATTTAAGTGAAGGTCTTAAGTTAAGTCTTTAAAAGCATATACTGTACTTTCCTACAGAAAGAAAAATAATGTGCTTAATTTCAATGATCCATATATAGGAAACAGTGACTAGGAGACATGCAGCAGGACAAAGATTCAACATTTATGTTATATGTTTCTCCAATTTTCTGGATGGATGGATGTATGGATGAGGAGACAGACATACAGATACACATAACTGACAAAAACAAAAATAATCCATAAAAAAGAAATAACCACCATTTGTTGGGCATTTCATGGATCAAGATCTGAGCTATGCATATTTAAAATATATAATCTTTAATATTGATAACTACACATCAGTCACATTTTTGTATGGTCAAACTGAGGTTCAGGAAATTAAGTAACTTTTCTAAGCTCACACAGCTCATAAGAATCAGAGCCAATAAACTAAAATGGACAAGAATCAGAAATAAAAGGATACAGATATATACATTTATTTACATATAACTGAATCACTTGAAATTGACACAGTATTCTGAATCAACTATAGTTCAATAAAAAAATAAAAAGAATCAGAGCCAGGATTTAAATTTAGATTTATCAAGCTACAAAGCCTGTGTCTTACCCCTATATTATACTTTGCATCAGATGTGATAGAGCAGTCCCATGGTCTCTCTCTGAACAAATCAGATCTCTCAAAGATGAACCAGGACCTCCCATTACCTTTCTTGTCCCAGAGACCAGTGGGAAGACAAGCTCTTTTGCTTTCTTTTATGTGATGGGCTAGTTGCTTCAAATTATGTCCAAATAAAAAAGAGGGTGGAGTAGTTACTTAGTCTTACTACCTGTTTTCTTCCAAACAGGGAGCTTGTGGTACATGAGGAAAACAAACAAAAACAAAAAAAAGCAAAAAACAACAAAAAATCAATAAATCTTACGGAATTTCCTAATTTGGAGAAAGACTTTCTAGTTAAAGTATCATTTAAAAATTTTTTCTTTCTTTTTGATATGTGTATAGAGTATTTAGCTTATCTGTATTCAGATTCAGATTGTTTTCTTAACCATGCGGCTTGGGGTAAGAATGTAGGAGGAACGGTGAAATATGTAGAAACTGTTTCTTTAGTAATACAAATTTCTATGTATTGAATTGTTTACTCATCCACATTCAAAGCAGATTTTTCCTTGCATTCACCACTAGTTCAAAAATAGCCATCATCAGGACACTCCTGGGACTGGCCTAGAATGCAATGGGGTGTTTTTCAAGGCTCTTAGCTATCTCTGGAATTTGAAAAAGAAGGCTAGTGGATACTTTTTTATTTTAAATCTAATCATTTTCCTCATTGCAACCTCATAAGCTTAGTGAAAGTCTCAGCCTCTGATGATGTCTGGCTACTAGGGAGTTGTTCCACTGCTTCCAAATCTTGGCAATGCAATGAGAACCCTTCTACCAGGAGGGGTAGCATGAGGTGAAGGGAGGATGTGGCCCTTACCTACCCCAATTTTAGGAATTAGGTCCCAGGAGTAGCATTTGGTGGTCTGTGTTTCAAAATGAGCAGTGTCTCAAAGGGTAGATGATTTCATTAAGTAAATAGAAGCATTTTCTCTAATGATGCCAAGTGGTATGTCCCTTTTACTGAAGAAAGGGCAACTCATGCTGTTAGGGGAAGGAAGAGAGGGGTCTGGGGAAGGTCAGAGCACTCGTGCAAAGATCCTGAGCTTTGGTGCAGAAGGCAGAAAGGGAAACCAGTGAGCGTCCACCCACCCGTCAATTGAAGGTAGTTATGACTGAAAGATATGTGCAGACAAGACCCTTTTGGGCAGTCTGTGGACAGTGCTGAATGTCTAGGGATAATTAGATTTTCAGGTAGGTATGCATCACCCAAAATGTTTTTAGAAATATATTAGCCAGGAAGTTTTAATTGTTAACATTTCCCTCTGAGCCTAAGTCCTTGCACACAACTGCCATATTCTTTGACCGGAAATATTAGCTTTGTTATGCCACTTTCCTGCCTTAAAAATCTCTAATGTCTTCTGTTTGCTTAATGAGATAAAGTGCAGAGGCTTCATTCTGGCATTCAAAGCATTTAATTCTCAGGCCTCAATTGACATACACAGCTTTATAATCTATCTTGTGCAGCCCATATTTATCCACTACAATCATATACATCTATTCCCTGTCCCTTGAAAATACCCAACAGCTCTCATTTCCGTGCCTCTGTGTATGCTGTTTCCTTCTCCTAATCTGTTCTTCTTCCACCCTTTTGCTCCTTTCAAGGATAGAGAGATTCCCTAATGTCTTCTTTGAACTCACCACCCCTGCAGTTATTTCTCCCACTTTGAGCTCCTGTTAGTATTTAACGTCTGGGATGCTCATTTGGCCCTTGCCACTTGCTGCCTTTTATTGTTTATGAAAATGATTATTCCCTTAGATTTTTGCAAGCATTTTTCTACTCATTTTTCCTTTTTCTTTTTTTTTTAAATTTCCTCACCTCCAGGACCTAGAATAGTGTTTTGCATTCAATAGATGCTCAACAAATGTTCATGACTTGAAAATTCATCCTGAAAAAAAAGAATGCTAAGGAAGGAAGTTAATTTAAACACATTTAATAATAATTAAGTTCAGTTTTCACAAACATTTTTTTCATGTAATTTTCAAAGCAGCTCTAGAGGTCTGTAATGTTATCTCAGTTTCACATGTGAGAAAAGTGAAGCTCAGAGAGATGAAAATACATGTTAATGTTTACACAATCCAAAGGAGGCTACACCTGTCTGTTCACCACTAGATTCCAAATGCCCAGCACAATCCCTTGCACATGAATATTTTCTGTGCAATAAGTTTGCAATACTCAACTTTTTAACAAACTAATAAATTTACGTTGGAATTATGTTTGCTTCTAAATCCCAAGCTCTGTATTTATGATATGAAAAAGTTTATGGATTTGGTAAATTCAGACATATTTGTCATGCAGAAGTAGCTGAAAGCTGGTTTGCTCCTCATGAAATTTGAAAAAAGGGTTAACTCTAAACAGCAGGAAGTACTAGAAAAATTTCCATTCCCAACAGGGGATATAAGAAAAATATATGTAACTTCAATAATGATATAGGTCATTGTTTTCCAAAATGCAATCCAAGGAAATTTCACAGTACAACACTAGGTGTTCTCTTTTTTCTCTTTCTTCCATGCTTTCTTTATTGTGTGTGTGTGGTTGTGATGTTCTGCAATCAAATGTGTTTGGGAAATGCTGGTGTAAACACAGTCTCTTTACTATGACTTTAAATATGCAAGATACATTATGACTCTCCAGGTATGGATAGAATAAGGAGTATTTCCCAACAGAATTTAGCCACAGAACTATTTTTCTCACAACAACCCTAAGACTAGAAGTTCATAAAACAGGCTTTGGGAAAGATTCCTGTGAGTATGTACATGTATGAGATATTTCTTATGAGTTTCTAAAAGAAGTATAGGTGTATTGTGATAAATTCCTAAAACTAAGAATGCTGTCACGACTGGATTATCTCCAATGTTCTTTAGTATGTTGGAGGGAACAGGCAGTATGACCATAGGTCTAAGGTGTTTCTACTCTTATTTCTTGGAGCCTAACATTTTGTCTTTTATTATCACGTTCTCTTCCATTCATTTGGGAATCCTACTGGGAGTGAGACAGCTCAGATGTCTATATACTGTGTGCAGTGAATATTTATTGTGCTTTTCTAACCCTTCCCCATACTACTGGTGATGGCATCCACTTTCTTTGGGGAGTTGCCTTTCCTCATCCCTGTGTAATTCTAGTGGGCTGGCCAAATACACAACTGTGGGGCTGGGCAAGTGACAGTTCACTTTGTCAGTAAAAGTCTACCAGAGAGCATGTAGTCCAAGTCAGGATAAGCAGAGTCCTTCCCAAAGCTCTTTTAATTTGGACCTGGAGGAGAAGAGTTCTTTCACATTATGTTCTAAAAGCTGGAAGGGTATGTCTGGAGCTACCAATGACCACATTCCCTTATATCAACATATTTTTTTTAGAAGATAGCTAACGATAGGAAAGACTAAACCTGTTCAGAGACAAATAAGGATGAGAGGAAAGGAGAGAAGAATGGAACAGGAGAGAGCAAGAATGAGAGAAAGAGAAAGAGCACAAGAGGGCAAGAGCTGACTTTTTTTTTTTTTTTTTTTTTTGAATTCCTGGTTTTGGTCATATCTGAAGCATGTGTCTCTTTGGACTTCCCAGTTACGAGTCAGTGCATTCTTTTTTTCTGCTTAACTAGTTTAAGTTCTGATACTACCAACAAAAAGCAAAGCTACAACAAAAAGCAAAGCTACTACAATGTTGGGATGATTTTACATAGTGTGCCTGGGGAACTATATTCTCTTACCTAATTTGGTAGTTACCTGCATGCTCAGGGTCAGTGCAAATGACAGTAGACTGTAGGTTTTTAGGGTTATAAAATATTACTATTAAGACAAGACCTTGAGAAATAATATAATCCAATTCCCTGATTTTGCAGGTAGAAAAACTGAGGCATAGAAAGCTGAAGCGATTCTCCCTAAAAATGTAACATCAACTAAAAGAGCACAACCAGGTCTAAACTCAAGTCTATATTCTTTTCCATTTTAACATATTTTCTAATTTTGTCCTCATTTTTTTTCCATGAAGAAAGTACGTAGGAAATGACATTGTGTATTAGGAAGCAGCTTATGTGGTAGAGAGAATATTGGACTTTGTGTAGGAAGTCTGAGTTTGAATCACAGGTCTGTCATTTCCTTAGGCAGGTTACATAACCTCACTGAATCCAAGTTCTATTACACAGAAAATGAGGCTAATAATATATACCCTGCATACTTCAAATAATGATTTCTGTAAAAGCACTTTGCAAATTCTACAACACTACCCAAGAGATACTCCAAAAATTATTCTCTGTCATCATGAATATGCTTTATTTTCTTCTTTTGTAAAATGAAGGTTTTACAACTCATTTCAGGGGCAGTTACCCCTTTATCCATATAGGGTAATGACCCAATATTTTGCAGTAACTGTTTCATTTTACTCTCACGCTGGGAAGTTCAGCCAACCTAATAGGCATAGGGTATGTTTAATTCTACATGTGCATTTCAGGACAGTAGTATAAACACATGCTACAATTGATAGGACATACCCAATTTTTCTGATCCATATTTCTGAAGGCAGGGTCACTTGACAGAATTCTGTTCTCTCAGCAACCCTAGCACACCAATGGAGGCTTGATTTTTCTAAATAAAAAATCATTTTTATTGAGTACTTTTATAAATCAGCATGATCATTCTTTTAAGATTATCAGAGGGAGGATGGTTACAAACTGACAACCTAAATATCCTTGAAAAACTTTCATTCCTATATCTCAAATGATATAATTATAGAAAAAATTTTGCATATGTATATATATGTATATGGAGAGGAAGCAGTTTTATAATTGTTTCCAAAATCAGTTGCCTTTTCTATAGTAGATTATTTTTCTCTACATCAACAACATCAGAATTGACCTTGTGATTTGCTTTGACCAGTGAAATTTGAGAAGAAGTGACACTTGACACTTTCAAGCAGAAGCTCTAAGAACCATTAAGTGATTCTGCCCTCTTCCTTTTCCCTCTGCCATGATACTAACAGTATCCCAGATTGGGAATGCTCCTTCAGTCTGAGTCCCAGACTGAAGAGCCAAAGCCAGCAATCAATGAAGATGTAACATGACTGAGAAATGAACCTTCCTTAATGTGAGCCTCTATATTTTGAGGTCTTTTGTTACTGAAGCATAACTTGACTTAAGCTCACTGACACAGTGTGTGATGACATGTTAAATATACTGAGCTTCCATAGCAGTGATAGTTCCTTCTCAGTACAGATGGAGAGACTAAAGTATAAGAAAGAAACCCAACCATGAGGAAAGTAAAAAACTGTGCACCAAGGAAACTAAATGTTTGTCAGTATTTTACTGGTGGTCCTTTTCATTCTTCAGTTGATTTTTTAAATAGATAAAATTCAAAGATTTTTAATGATGTTCCTAAATAGTTTACAACTTCTAGTCATGGAATAAAAGTATCCAAATCCTGCTAAATTGAGAACTCTAATATCAATCCATAGACATTTTTTAAACTTTAATATCAATCCATAGACATTTTAATAAAAATCAATCACAATCACACAGTGACACTCTATTTTACCAGAAAAACTAACTGCAGTGCCCTTTTGAATTCCCCCACCATAAATTCCTTCACTGGGTCATATTCCCTCTCTCTTTGCAAGTACATCTGCACAATGTTACTTGGCCAACAAGAGCTGCCTCTAAAGTTGTACATACCAAACAGCATGTAGAGTCTAACACAGTAAATTTAAAATCCAATTTGAATAGTTATCAATTTCACATAGAAACCTAGGCAATGCATATCTGATCACATTATTATATATCCTGTATCTCTCATTAAAAGGCAAAGGATGAATATGCTTGCTCTTCCCCCAGAAGAAAATTACTTTAAAACATAAAGTGCACAGTTTGCCCTAAATGCCCTTCAAATTGTGTATCTCTAGGAAAATCCTCAAATCAAGACAGTGAAGAATATGTTAAATAATTTCCAATAAAACCTAACTCATGGGCTTCCCTGGTGGCGCAGTGGCTGAGAGTCCGCCTGCCGATGCAGGGGACACGGGTTTGTGCCCCAGTCCGGGAAAATCCCACATGCTGCGGAGCAGCTGGGCCCATGAGCCTGTGCGTCCGGAGCCTGTGCTCCGCAGCGGGAGAGGCCACAACAGTGAGAGGCCCGCGTACCACAAAAAAAAAAAAAAAAAAAAAAAAAAAAAAACCTAACTCATTTCTTAATCTCTCTGTCCAATAGCATAACATTTGCTCACCACAAGAAATACCTGGTTTAAACAATTTAGGCACATTCCATTCTAATCTGTTCATGGATTATATGAAGAAAAAAACATAAAATCATTAAAGATAAAGAAGCACCAATCCTTTGAGCTGCTTTGTTGTATTTATATCTTAAGAAATTGTGTCTTTAGTTGTGAATTAAAAATGAGTTGTCAGGTTCCCTTAATAATTAATGCAGAAGTGAACAACTGTTTCAAGTACAACACATTCCATTTAATGTTAAACAGTGTTATATTTCGTGTAATTCCACCTTTTATCCTAATGTCAACCTCTAAATCTTTAATGCTTTAATCACACTTCTTTTTCTGATATCCCTTGTGAGTTTCTCAAACCAATGCCCACTCCTTTGTGATAAGGTGGGCATTTTATGCTGCAAAGGTTAGTCAGCAGCAATTTTTAATTATTAAGGAAAACAAAATGCAGCTGCTGGAAAATTGTGTTTGTTCCCAGCAGGGCATGTTACCTTTAATCTCTACTGACACTGAGGGAAGTGAAGTCATAAAAGGGAGATAATGCATTTCAAGAACATGGCCCCATAGAAAATTAAAGAATTTCCTATAAAATTAATGAGCCTAATTACAGATAATGTCCACATTTTCCTTTCAGTATGTTATCCGCCTTTCTGATAGGGAGCTGGAAAGAGGGGAAGCATGTGTTGAGTTCCCAAGGAGCAGCTTAGTTGCTGGTTGGGTGGAGTCAGGAGAAATGAGAAGAAAGTCAAACTTTGTACTTCAGGTCTTCTATTTTTCCTGGAAACTAATGAGAGGATGAAGGGCCAATATGTGTTAAGGATGCTCTGTCTGCAAAGTAATGTACAAGGCGAGGCATATTTTAGCTCTGCCATTTACCATGTTTGGGGCCTTGGGCATAATTTCACCTGAGACTTCATTTCCTCACCTTTAACATGGGTTATTTCAAGGATTCGTTTAAGATATTTTATGTAAAGCTCTTAGTGCAATGCTTGGAACCCAAAAACCCTGCACTAAATATTACCAAATAGTTATTGAATTGTCACTGCAATTCAGAGAATTAGATACTATTATCTCCAATATCATTATCTCCTAATTTAAGCAGGTAGCATGTAGAGGACCCAAAATGTGACCTTGGGTCCTTCACATATTCAAAGACTTCAAAGACTGAGCTAAGATTATGTCTTTCATGTGTAAAATGGACCATTCACCGCCCCTCAAAAAGACAGATGAATAATAAGTGAATAAAGTTTACTCCCCTTCTTCAATAGGTAACTTTTCTTTCTAACTTAGTGTTTATAGAAATTCAAGTGGGAAAGATGGCTATATGACAGTTTCAAGGAGGAAGAGCCTCAAGGAACAGCCCCTCAAAGCAGCCTGAATTTCCATATTCTTAAATGCCTTCTGTGCATTGCTCAAAACCTGCAACCTCCTTCAGGAGTCAAAAGCCACAATTATCATCCCAAAATGAATCTGGAGTAGTAAAACTACAATAAAGGCAACTGAACAAAGCCCAGTTTTTAGAGTTAACTGAGCTTCATGGTGCTTCTGGGGAGGAGGGAATCTTACTGAGTCAGACTCTTTGGGGCCCAGGAATTGATATTGATAAGAATCCTCAGAATAGTCCTAATGTAAAAAATCCCTCACCATATTGGTTCATAAACCACTGTGAAAATGTGTTGAATCCTATGAACAGTCTACCTAGAAAGAAATGTACATTTGTACTTAGGTATCCTATATGGATTTTGCTTTTGATCTAGTGAATTTTAAGAGCTTAAAGTCTAAGACTGTAAGCTGTAAGTTAGAGCAAGTCTTTTAATACTATCCTCAGCCCATGAGTCTCCCCTGAGGACTGGGGTTGCCCCTGATGTGATCAGTGGTCCACAGCTGGCTGCTCAGTGATCACTGGGTGGCTGGGTATGCCGAGGGCACAGTATCTGCTCAGAATTGGTGAATTTGTCCCCAATGTCCTGGAATATCTGGTCCAGCCTAATGATGAGAACCCCTCAGAAGGCACATTTTTTCAGCCCTCCACATATACTAGTCCGATGAATAACTTTTAGTAATACATCTTACATAAAATATATCTTACATGAATTTTTATTCACATATGTGAAGGTATTTTTATAAATTATAAGGCACTATGCAAGCCACAGTTAAAATTCCTTGAACTTTTCATTTCAAGAGAAAGATAGAAAAATGAACATTTTCCATTTTTTCATGTAATTCTTATAGTAGCCCTCAATAATAACTGTTTTGCACTTAAGAAAACATACATCATAAAAGTTTCAAAGTTTCTGTTTAATATCCTAAAGATGTTTACCACACTTCTCCACTTTGCAAAGATTAAATAAATTGCTGAGGTATGAAACTTGGGCAGAATATTCCTTAACGAAGATATTCCTTACCAGCTTTAGATTGATGTTGTGCCAATAAGGGAAAAACTGCACTCAGCAGCTGCGTTTTCTCAGCTGTAGGAGAATATACCACAACGATACTGTACAACAAAACAGGACAAAACTTAGTTGTTAAAATCATGATCTTCAGATTCAGACACACCTGAGTTCAACTCCCATTTTTACCACTTACTAGCTATGTGACCTTGGAAAATTTACTTAAGGTCTCAAAGCCCTGTTTGCTTCATTAATAAAAAGGAAACATATTTCTCATGAGGTTATTGTGTAGATTAAATGAGAGATGCAGGTTTAGTGCTTGGCATAGGTCTGATACATAGTAAGCCATCTGTGTATATTACCATTTGCTCTGTCATTTATCATGTATTTATTACACACCTCCTATGAATCTCTTCAATAGTTTTTGAAAATTGAAATTCCAGGAGGGTTGAAGTAACCCATTAAGATAGGCTACTCTGTCGTTCTTGCGTTTTATTGCCTTTTTCTTGAGCTTTAGTCCCTTGGCTCTACTTCCACTAATACTATGCATTTCTTCTTTCATTTCTCCAGACAGAGCAAGCTTTTTGCCCAGCATTAAGGAAAACAGAGATAAATAAGGGAAAATGCCTGTCTTGATGACCTCGATGTTTAGAGACACAGAGCAGAAAACATCAGTGATTACCTTACACAGGATGCTATCAGGGCCCAGAGAAGGAGAAGGGAGGAGATTATTCCTTAGCGGGGGTGGGTGAAGAACTACAGGGAGTCTGACACCAGAAGCAAAGTATCATGTGTAGAGGTGGACAGGTGAAGCTAGCTAGGCCGACAGAGGGTTAACCATGAATGCATAATAAGCTGCATGAATCTGGATTTCACTCTGAAGGAAATGAAGAACTAATGATGTGGGGAGGAAGATGATGTAAGGGAAAAGGGAGAGTAGAAGATGACTTACAAGGGTGAGGCTAGAGTCTTAGAGGGCTGGGATGCCAGGCCCTCAGCTAGAGACACACATGTCAGAGCAGAATTACGGAAAGAGAATGACTTCCGTTTGGAACACACTGAGCAGGAGGTTTGTGGGGATGGTGAATGGCACTTGCTTCTGTTTTTTCTATCTAAAAAGGGAGTTTGGATCAATTGCTTTATCGAACTGAAACTGGGTCTGCTTGCTAGTCTTGCAGCAAAGCCCATCTGCTAACACCAAGATGCGATGGAAAGTACAGCATTAATTGCCAGCCATGTGGCTGACAGGGTCTTGGTGCTCCAGCCGGTGTCAAGCTGAAGCCTCTGAGGTGGGAGAGCTGAGCTCAGGACAATGGACAACCACCAGAGAACTCCTGGCCCCATGTAATATCAATTGATGAGAGCTCTACCAGAGATCTCCATCTCAACGCTATGACCCAGCTCCACTCAACAACCAGCAAGTTCCAGTGCAGGACACACCATGCCAAACAACTAGCAAGACAGAAACACAACCACACCCATTAGCAGAGAGGCTGCCGAAAATCATACTAAGTTCAAAGACACCCCAAAACACAGCACCGGACGTGGTCCTGCTCACAAGAAAGAAAAGATCCAGCCTCATCCACCAGAACACAGGCACTAGTCCCCTCCACCAGGAAGCCTACACAACCCACTGAACCAACCTAACTCACTGTGGAAAGACACCAAAAACAACGGGAACTATGAAACTGCAGCCTACAAAAAGGAGACCAACAAACACAGTAAGTTAAGCAAAATTGGAAGACAGAGAAAAATGCAGCAGATGAAGGAGCAAGGTAAAAACAACCAGATCAAACAAATGAAGAGGAAACAGGCAGTCTACCTGAAAAAGAATTCAGAGTAATGATAATAAAGATGATCCAAAATCTTGGAATTAGAATGCAGAAAGTACAAGAAATGTTTAACAAGGACCTAGAAGAACTAAAGAGCAAACAAACAATGGTGAACAACACAATAAATGAAATTAAAAATTCTCTAGAAGGAATCAATAGCAGAATAACTGAGGCAGAAGAAGGATAAGTGACCTGGAGGATAAAACAGTGGAAATACCTACTGCAGAGCAGAATAAAGAAAAAAGAATGAAGAGAATTGAAGACAATCTCAGAGACCTCTGGGACAATATTAAATGCACCAACATTCTAATTATAGAGGTCCAGAAAAAGAAAGGAACTGAGAAAATATTTGAAGAGACTATAGTTGAAAACTTCCCTAATATGGGAAAGGAAATAGTCAATCAACTCCAGAAAGCACAGAGAGTCCCATACAGAATAAATCCAAGGAGAAACATGCCAAGACACATATTAAAATCAAACTATCAATAATTAAATACAAAGAAAAAATATTAAAAGCAACAAGGGAAAAACAACAAATAACATACAAGGGAATCCCTGTAAGGTTAACAGCTGATCTTTCAGCAGAAACTCTGCAAGCCAGAAGGGAGTGGCAGGACCTATTTAAAGTGATGGAAGGGGAAAACCTACAACCAAGATTACTCTAACCAGCAAAGATCTCATTCAGATTTGATGGAGAAATTAAAACCTTTACAGACAAGCAAAAGTTAAGAGAATACAGCACCAGAAAACCATCTTTACAAAAAATACTAAAGGAACTTCTCTAGTCAGAAAACAAGAGAAGGAAAAGATGTACAATAACGAACCCAAAACAATTAAGGAAATGGTAATAGAAACATACACATCAATAATTACCTTAAATGTAAATGGATTAAATGCACCAAACAAAAGACATAGGGCATCTGAATGGATACAAAAAACAAGACCCAAATAGATATTGTCTACAAGAGACCCACTTCAGACCTAGGGACACATACAGACTGAAAGTGAGGGGATGGAAAAAGATATTCCATGCAAATGGAAATCAAAACAAAGCTGGACTAGCAATTCTTATATCAGACAATATAGACTTTAAAACAAAGACTATTACAAGAGACAAAGAAGGACACTACATAATGATCAAGGGATCAATCCAAGAAGAAGATATAACAATTGTAAATATTTATGCACCCAACATAGGAGCACCTGAATACATAAGGCAAATGCTAACAGCTATAAAAGGGGAAATCGACAGTAACACAATAAAAGTAGGGGACGTTAACACCCCAATTTCACCAATGGACAGATCAACCAAAATGAAAATAAATAGGAAACACAAGCTTTAAATGATACATTAAACAAGATGGACTTAATTGATATTTATAGGACATTCCATCCAAAAACAACAGAATACACATTCTTCTCAAGGGCTCATGGATCATTCTCCAGGATAGATTATATCTTGGGTCACAAATCAAGCCTTGGTAAATTTAAGAAAATTAAAATCGCTATCAGGTATCTTTTCCGACCACAATGCTATGAGACTAGATATCAATTACAGGAAAAAAACTGTGAAAAACACAAACACAGGGAGGCTAAACAATATGTTACTTAATAACCAAGAGATCACTGAAGAAATCAAAGAAGAAATCAAAAAATACCTAGAAACAAATGACAATGAAAACACGATGGCCCAAAACCTATGGGATGCAGCAAAATCAGTTGCAAGAGGGAAGTTTATAGCAATAGAATCCTACCTCAAGAAACAAGAAATATCTCAAATAAACAACCTAACCTTACACATAAGGCAATTAGAGAAAGAAGAACAAAAAAACCCCAAAGTTAGCAGAAGTAAAGAAATCATAAAGATCAGATAAGAAATAAATTAAAAAGAAATGAAGGAAACAATAGCCAAGACCAATAAAACTATAAACTGGTTCTTTGAGAAGATAAACAAAATTGATAAACTTAATGATTTATCATCAAGACTAATCAAGAAAAAGAGGGAGATGACTCAAATCAACAGAATTATAAATGAAAAAGAAGTAACAACTGACACTGCAGAAATACAAAGGATCATGAGAGATTATTACAAGCAACTATAAGGAAATAAAATGGAAAACCTGGAAGAAATGGACAATTTCTTAGAAAAGCACAACCTTCCAAAACTGAACCAGGAAGAAATAAAAAATATAAACAGACGAATCACAAGCACTGAAATTGAAACAGTGATTAAAAATCTTCCACCAAACAAAAGCACAGGACTAGATGGCTTCACAGGAGAGTTCTACCAAATATTTAGAGAAGAGCTAACACTTATCCTTCTCAAACTCTTCCAAAATATAACAGAGACAGGAACACTCCCAAACTCATTCTACGAGGCCACCATCACCTTGATACCAAAAGCAGACAAAGATGTTACAAAAAAAAAAAAGAAAACTGAAGCCTAATATCACTGATGAACATAGATGCAAAAATCCTCAACAAAATACTAGCAAACAGAATACAGCAGCACATTAAAAGGATCATACACGATGATCAAGTGGGGATTACCCTAGGAATGCAAGGATTCTTCACTATATGCAAATCAATCAATGTGATACACCATATTTAAAAATTGAAGGAGAAAAACTATATGATAATCTCAACAGATTCTTCTTCTCAGCAGAAGAAGCTGTCGACAATATTCAACATTCATTTATGATAAAAATTCTCCAGAAAGTAGGCACAGAGGGAACTTACCTCAACATAATAAAGACCATATCTGACAAACCCACAGCCAACATTGTCATCAATGGTGAAAAACTAAAACCATTTCCACTAAGATCAGGAACAAGACGAGGTTTCCACTCTCACCATTATTATTCAACGTAGTTTTGGAAGTTTTAGCCACAGCAATCAGAGAAGAAAAATAAATAAAAGGAATACAAATTGGAAAAGAAGAAGTAAAACTGCCACAGTTTGCAGATGGCGTGATACTGTACATAGAGAATCCTAAAGATGCTACCAGAAAACTACTAGAGCTAAACAATGAATTTGGTAAAGTAGCAGGATACAAAATTAATGCACAGAAATGTCTTCCATTCCTATACACTAATGATGAAAAATCTGAAAGACAAATTAAGGAAACACTACCATTTACCATTGCAACAAAAAGAATAAAATACCTATGAATAAACCTACCTAAGGACACAAAAGACCTGTATGCAGAAAACTATAAGACACTGGTGAAAGAAATTAAAGATGAGACAAACAGATGAAGAGATACACCATGTTCTTGGATTGGAAGAATCAACATTGTGAAATTGACTATACTACCCAAAGCAATCTACAGATTTCATACAATTCCTATCAAGCTATCAATGGCATTTTCCACAGCACTAGAACAAAAATTTTCACAACTTGTATGGAAGCAGAAAAGACCCCGAATAGCCAAAGCAATCTTGAGAAAGAAAAACAGAGCTGGAAGAATCAGGCTCCCTGACTTCAGACTGTACTACAAAGCTACAGTAATCAAGACAGTATGCTACTGGCACAAAAACAGAAATATAGATCAATGGAACAGGTTAGAAAGCCCAGAGATAAACCCATGCACATATGTTCACCTTATCTTTGATAAAGGAGGCAAGAATATACAATGGAGGAAAAAAAACCTCTTCACTAAGTGGTGCTGGGAAAAATGGACAGCTACATGTAAAAGAATGATATTAGAACACTTCCTAACACCAGACACAAAAATAAACTAAAAATGAATTGAAGACCAAAATGTAAGGCCAGACTATCAAACTCTTAGAGGAAAACATAGGCAGAACACTCTATGACATAAATCACAGCAAGATCCTTTTTGACCCACCTCCTAGAGACAAGGAAATAAAAACAAAAATAAACAAATGGGACCTAATGAAACTTAAAAGCTTTTGCACAGCAAAGGAAACCATAAACAAGATGGAAAGACAACCCTCAGAATGGGAGAAAATATTTGCAAATGAAGCAATGGACAAAGGATTAATCTCCAAAATTTACAAGCAGCTCATGCAGCTCAGTATCAAAAAAACAAACAACCCAATCCAAAAATGGGCAGAAGACCTAAATAGACATTTCTCCAAAGAAGGTATACAGATTGCCAACAAACACTTGAAAGGATACTCAACATCACTAATCATTAGAGAAATGCAAATCAAAACTACAATGAGATATCACCTCACACTGGTCAGAATGGCCATCATCAAAAGTCTAGAAACAATAAATGCTGGAGAGGGTGTGGAGGAAAGAGAACCCTCTTGCACTGTTGGTGGGAATGTAAATTGATCTAGCCACTATGGCGAACAGTATGGAGGTTCCTTAAAAAATTAAAAATAGAGCTACCATACAACCCAGCAATCTAACTACTGGGCATATACCCTGAGAAAACCATAATTCAAAAAGAGTCATGTACCACAATGTTCATTGCAGCTCTATTTCCAATAGCCAGGACATGAAAGCAACCTAAGTGTCCATCAACAGATAAATGGATAAAGAAGATGTGGCACATATATACAATGGAATATTACTCAGCCATAAAAAGAAATGAAACTGAGTTTTTTATTGTGAGGTGGATGGACCTAGAGACTGTCAGACAGAGTGAAGTAAGTCAGAAAGAGAAAAACAAATACCGTATGCTAACACATGTATATAGAATCTAAAAATAAATAAATAAATGGTTCTGAAGAACGTAGGGGCAGGACAGGTATAAAGATGCAGACATAGAGAATGGACTTGAGGACATGAAGAGGGGGAAGGGTAAGCTGAGACGAAGTGAGAGAATGGCATTGACATATATTCACTATCAAGTGTAAAATAGCTAGTGGAAAGCAGCTGCATAGCACAGGGAGATCAGCTCATGCTTTGTGTCCACCTACAGGGGTGGGATAGAGAGGGTGGGAAGGAGATGCAAGAGGGAGGGGATATGGGGAAATATGTATACATATAGCTGATTCACTCTGTTATACAGCAGCAACTAACACAACATTGTAAAGCAATTATACTCCAATAAAGATGTTAAAAAATAATAAAAGAAAAATAAAAATGGAGTTTGAGGTATGGACCCCATTATTTGTTTCTTAGGCCTACCATAACAAAGTATAACAAACTGGTGGCTTCAAACAGCAGAAATTTATTCTCTCATAGTTTTTGAGGCTATAAGTCCGAATTCAATGGGTTGGCAGGCCATGCTCCCCTCTGAAGGCTCTAGGGGATAATCCTTCCTTGACTTTTCCTAGCATCTAGTGGTTGCCAGAAATCCTTGGTGTTCCTAAGGCTTGTAGATGCATGACTCTAATCTCTGTCTTCATCTTCACATGGGACACTCTTCTTCTATGTCTTTGTGTTCAAATTTCCTTCTTCTTTCAAAGTTACCTGTCATTGGATTAGGGCCCACCCTAATCCAGTGTGACTTCATCCTAACGTGGTTATATCTGCAAAGACCTTGTTACCAAATAAGGTCATATTCACAGGTTTTGGTGGACATGAATGCAGGTCGGGGCCCTATTCCACCAAGTACAACCCCTGCATCCCATTTACGAGGGTATCATCAGTGGTTGATGGACTTTGAAGACCCAAGGAAACCATGCCCACTACCTGTGAAAGACTACCACTTGATAGAAGCCACCAGAAGCACAGAGACCACAATGTACAAGAGTCTGCCCAGTAGCTAAAGAAATGCTTCCCCGTCCATCCTCCTGCCCAGATCCAACAGGCCTTAGGAAAAGAGACGTCCCTGGGGTCTATTTAAACCCTTGGAGTAGGAGAGGAAAAGCAAGAGGGTTGGCTAAATCCACCCTCCTCATTTAAAAGATGGAGGGGAAAGGTTTGAATTAAATATGGGATTAAGACTATGCGTTATATTGGACTTAAGTTTAATAAGTGACAGTGGCTGAAAAGTTATAGAATCATCCCAGATGTCATGAGGGGCCAAAAAGTAAGATGTAACGTGGTAAAGTGGAAGTCAGTTATTGGAGAATAAAATTCACATCTATACCCCAAAATATAGACAGAAGGCTCCTCTGATTACAGGCATTAAGAAGATGTCAGGGGGCTTCCCTGGTGGCGCAGTGGTTGAGAGTCTGCCTGCCGATGCAGGGGACACGGGTTTGTGCCCTGGTCTGGAGCCACGGAGCGACTGGGCCCGTGAGCCATGGTCGCTGAGCCTGCGCTTCCGGAGCCTGTGCTCCGCAGCGGGAGAGGCCATGGCAGTGAGAGGCCCGCGTACCGCAAAAAAAAAAAAAAAAAAAAAAAAGAAGATGTCTAATTATGCTGAGATGTCACAATGAAGCCGTGATTAAAGGCCTTAACACAACTCACAGGAACCGAGGAAAAACCTCAACAAGGTGTACCACGTTTGTAAGGTGGGACCCAAACATAGCCATGGAGAGAATTTCACTCAGAATGAAAATAAGAAAAGTTATCATGTTCAGGAAGCCAAAGCAAGCCCCAGAGGACTTGTATTACACTGACCCCCTTCTCTACATCTGCCTTTTCCTTGTGTTTTTACTGCCTGCAGAGGAATTTAAGTTTTACACAATAATATTCTCTTTTCCTCCTCAAAGCACTCTCTCTCTCCACTCCAGTCATGATGGTTTCTGGCAAACGGCGTTCATCCTTTTTTTAAAATACTCAGTGTCACTTTTCAAATCGCTCCCCACCCCACCCCACTGACCCCCTCCCATCAACTACGTTCCCTAAAGACACCCTTTTCAGGCAGAACAGGGTACTAAAAGCCAAACAAGAAAACTGAAAAGTGAAAAAGAATACTGGAGTTGATCAAAATGAGGAAAATTTGTTTAGCCATGGTTTCAATCCCCTCTGGTCATCGGAGTAGGTATTCCAGGCATACTGTTTGAACTGGGGTTCACCATCAGCCACATTTTAAAAAGTCTGCTTTTCCAGTATTATCATACCAGCTGGAGTTACTTATTTCATTCCAGCTCAGTAGGAATCCACAGGCTGCATAAAAATACATTAAGGAATATTTATAAGACGGCAAACAGGACCAAATGTATGGGAAAGAATAATATTGTGCATTGCTCATTACAAACATGATTATTTTGTGTTTGTAACGGATGTGTTGTTAAGGCACAGTGGGTTGTTTGAAGTTTACAAGTTTGTTATGGATTGATTTATTCATGAAATGCTTTGTTTCTATGACAACTTTATTGGTTTGCCTGTGGTCTAAATACATATAGGCATGGCAGGAATTCCACAGTACAAAACAAATTACGCAGTCCTCTCTGAATCACTTGCTGCCTTTAGGGAGTGTAGCAAAAGGATTTCCAACCAAGGCAGACATCACCATACACAGGTCCAACATTAGAGAGCTCACATAATAAAGGGGAAAAAGGCTTTTCAAGAAGAACAACTTAAAAGTCTCCAACAGCCTCCAACTTTATAATATAAGATGGAAATGAGCAACAAAATGCCCAACCTAAGATAAGAGAATACAATCTACCCACAATGCATGAGGTTTTTATTCAAGAGAAAACACTGATCAAAGACCCATATTTCCTGCTATAAATAATACCCCTTGAAGGATACCATTAATATTCACAACAGTTGTGTAACTACAAAAGACACTGAGAATTGTTGTTTAAAGAAAATAATAATGGGTTTTTGGAAGATTAAAGAGAAGGATGGAAGAGAAAAAAGAGAGAGAAAAAGAAAGATATTTACTGTGGACCAAGGATAATCAAGGAGGGAACAGCTCTGAGTTATCCTGTGAAACTTAAGTCAGGGAAATCATGCCTGAGGAGACTTAGACCTTGTGAAAGCTGGAAAAGAGAGGGCAGAATTGAAATAATTTTCCTCATATTACCCCAGAAATGGATACCCATGTATTCATGGGAGGAAAAATTAAAATGAGGAAGATTATTTAGAATAATTTGTTGTTCTTTATAAATCCAAAGAATGCCATGTTACATAATGGACATAGTCTTATAAACAGTGAGATAGTATGAATTTAGATAAAAAATATACATGAAGCAAGATGCGTTTCCCCAAAATAATTATTTTAAATTTTTGTGAGAGCTACTTCAAATTTTCTGCTCTTATTTTCACTTCCACAGACTTTTTTTGTGTTGGTAAATGTAGGACATTAATTTTGAGGTATATGCCTGCCTGCACAACCTTCTCTTAGAATCAGTTCCTTTCTCCATTTCCCTGCAAAGGGGCTGGATTAGACAACCATATCTCCACCATGTGACTCCACATCACGGCCACTACAGATTAAGTCTGAGTTGAACATCTAGCCCAGGGGAAACAATCCACTCATGTGCCATCAACTAATTAGTTACTTTCAATAAATTGCATATTCAGAAAATAATGGGGAGGGAGGCAGTGCAAAATGAAAGGTCTTGTCAAGTGAGATATGGGACAGGCATTATCAGCAATGGTGCACCAATTTCACCCTCTAGAGAAAAGTAGAAACAATGGAGTAGGTGCACCAGAGAACACAGACCATATAAGCTACTAAAGAGATGAGGGAGAATGGAAAGAAGAGATGCCTCAGCCCCTGAGGGCTCCAGTTCCCCATTGGTTACAACTTATTTCCCTGAAGATACTATGTCTTTCCAATAAATTATTTCTTTGAGCTAACTTGAGGGAATTTATTTCCCCTGCAACTAAAAGACTTGATTAAACTGTATAATCTTACTGAGTCATTCTTAACAATGGTTCATTTACCTCTACAATGGAAATATGTTATATGCTATAGCAACTATTGACATGATGTAATTACAGAGTTCTGGTAACCAACATGAAGAAAAACACTGCAACATGTCCCAGACATTGTCAGTGCATTACCTAGTTGTAATTAGCTGACTTCCTTGATGGTCCAGTTGGTCTAAATATCAATCAGTGGGAAAATTTCACACCAGTATAAGTGTCATTGATCTTAGTGGTGCAAAACAAATGCTGCATACATTTTATATATTACACAGGTCATACTAGTCTTTATTTGCTGCATTTGATAGAGTCTAGTTCAACAAAATTTGGTGGATGAAACATCCTAGAAACCATATTTTTCTAAAAAATTGGAACATATATGTTTATATTGTAGTTTACACAAATTGTACTTGTGTTATTGAATCAGGAATATGTTCACATCCAATAACTGAGCATTCCACATTTTGACTTTAGGCTTCAGGGTGTTTGCTATGATGCCATGAGGAGCTTGCACATCAGTCTTATAGCTACCCCCAAAGTACTAGGAAATCACCACTTACATACAACATTTCCCTTGAATCCAAACCTCTTCCACTTTTGAAAAGAAATCAGTAAATATTAATGACTGTGTCCCATAAAAATCACTTTCACAATTTGACTCAAAACCACAGAAGAAAACGAATGACTTCCAGGTGAACTGAATACTGAATTTTTCTTGGGAAAATTAAAGTGTCGGGCTCAATCAGTTACTCATATATTATTTTAACAAAGATTGTGTGAGGCCACAATGTGCACACACTTTCTCTACCTTGCAGATTATCCATCATCTGGTGAGTCAGACAATAAATAAGTAAATCAGTCAGTAAGATCCTGACAAATGATGGTAAGTGCTATCTGGGAAACCAATGTGGGGCTGAGATAGGTAAAAATAGAAGGGAGAAAAATTACTTTAGATAAAATAGTTAAGGAGTGAGTTTTAAGCTGATCCCTGAAGGGTAAGAAGAATTTAGTTATAAGAATAAGAGTGTAGAGACAGGAAGAAATGTTCTAAAATACAGTGAAACTGGGCTAAAAAATGGTCTTGAGGCAAGAAGGAGCTTGGAATGTTGGAGAAGTAATAGTCACAGCTAACATTGTTAAGTGCTTTACCTCTATTACATCCTTTAACTGAGAAAAGACCAGTGAGGCTGCCACATGAAAAGTTCTTACTATATATTTATTGAATAAATGGATTTTTTAAAATAACTGTCTGCATCTTATTAAAGTCTAATTACTTATCCATGTGACACAGAATATAGTATTGGAAAGGGTCCTGGCTTGAAAATACTGAAAAAGTTACTCAGGATGTTAACTAGATTTACTGTGGTAATCATTTCACAATATATACAAATCAAATCATTACACTGTACACCTGAATCTAATATAATGTTATATGTCAATTATACCTCAATTAAAAAATAAGAAAAAGATAGCCAGATGACACTGGTTTGTACCCCTGTTATTTAAAGAAAAAGCACTCTTCTAAATAATGAGTCTCTTTTTGAGGTTCAGCTTCTGGAATATATATTTTTTACTTCATAGTTATAACAAGGAAATTTGTCCAGATAAAAGCTCTCACGATCGCATCGCACAACTCCAGGGGGCACCATTCACGTCATATGCTTTGTCAGTGGTGCTCCTTGGAATTTTGTAACGCAGTGGTCTTGCTGATTAAGCTATATTTCCACAGAGGTCACTGGGATACAAAGTAGATGTGTCTGGCTTACACAGTCACGCTTACCTCTGACGATAAAAAAGAAAAGAGAAGAAAAGTTGAATCTCCTTAGGAGAGGCTCATAGAGAATCCTTCTGGGGAACACGTACCATATGAACATTTTATCTCAACACTTTAGTGCCGGAACCATTTTGCTAATTTGACATGGGAGCTAATAAGATAAAAAGCTCAGGCGTCCTTATCCCATTAGCACTTCCTCTATAGTTTTTCTGACCCACATTCTGACCTGATCTCTCCCATATTCCCCATGGCTTGTATTGTACTGATTAAACCCTTCATTCTTTTGAAAAGATGTTGGGGAATTGACTGGATTTAACTAAAATTTCCAGCTTAAATTACTGTGTGATTTTTAGCTGATCAGAACCCATTTAGCATCGGCGGCCGTGGCCAAATCAGGGGATAGGCGACAGAGTAGAGAAAGGATATAAACAGAAGGAGCCAGTTAATAGGCAATTAAAGCTTCACTGCCTTCCCACTACTGCAAAGCTCCTTATCTAGACTCACAAAGGCAAGGAAGAAAGCCAGCCAGTTGAAATCACTCTTTATTTTGCTTGGCCTTTTCGGAGTTTTTGTTTTTTGTTTTTTGTTTGCTTTTTCAGACTAATCTGCATTCATTCAGAACTCATATTTTCCAACCCCCTAGCCTCATCTCTGACTGAACTATTTAGAATTTTTCTTTATCAGAAGTATTTTGATGTCTCCTCATTCGAAACATGCTAGTTTATTCTAGAGAATGATAATTAAGGGATATGGTTGTATTAATCCCTGACACTCTAAGTGAAACATAATCCATCTTTGCTCTTCCCCCGGCCAGGGTACACAGCCAGGCTTCAGGTATTTCCTGTTTTAATGACCACAACCATCTACTTCTTGGCATTTCCTGTATTTTCTCCTTCTTATTCTATTTAGATCGTTCCTGCCAAGTCAATTTTCCTTGCATGCTAGGGACCACGTCAGTGGTCACAAGCTCCTCTGATAGGCTCCAACTTCAGACTCTGTCACATTCAAGGGTTCTTTCTTCTACTAGCACCTTGTTTTCTGCCTCTCCATTCCTTAGCACCCAGTCTTCTTTCCCTTCCTGTTCTTCAATTTTATGGTAACTTCTGTAAGTAGGAGTCTGTCCATTTTTATTCTGCTTGTCAAGTGGAGCAGAGCACTACTGAATAGAAGACCCAGAGACCATCTAGCCCAAGTGTTCGTTTCAGAGAGAAGCAAACTAGGGCACAGAAGTTGCAGGTAGCTGGTTACAGTCATCCTGCTGGATGTTGCTGCAGAGCCAGGGTAGAATCTAGTTCTCCCAATTCTCCCTTAGGGCTCTTCCTCTTCCACCAGAGTTTCCTAATGTTTCCAAGAATGAGGACCCTTTCTTGAAGTTAGAATTTTTGAAAAGAGGCTTCTGGTTGGAAACCATAGCTTGAGAACATTAACATATTTTTCCCAAGAAAAATCCATCTAAAATTATTGTAAAGAATACAAAGATATAAATCCATAATACCTCACGGAGAGAAAGAAGGCATCAGCAGATGACAGAATTTCATCAAATTCTGGAAAATGGAGAGTTGCTTGAAGAATAATTACTGATGAATCAGGGACAGAAAAGAATCATAGCCTAGGGCTGGGAATCTCTAAACATGTCTGAATATTTTACATAAACACACACACCATATATACATATATATATTTATGTCTTATTTATTACTAAGTTTTCTAAGCATTTATATAATAACATACATTGTCTTAAGAAAAAAATAAAAATTATATTAAAAGAAAAAGGCACTACTTTAAAATTGAGCAATTCTGTGTAATAGAAATCACATTTTAAAATTTTTGAGTGACCAAATGCTCAAAAGGTTAGTTCAAATTCAGGAATATATTAAAATAAATTTCTCATTTATTGATCAAATAGTATCTGCATGCATGTGAAACACAGTATATATGTATGAAAGATCATGTTTTCAGTACATAAATACTGTTTGATGTCCTCATGGTTGACCAGACTCCCTGCAATAACGTGTTAGTTATTGCACTTTGGGAACCACAACTCCAGACTATTCTGTCAATCTGTTAACAGAGCATAATGACTGACTGCTTGAATGCAGTGAGGATTAGAAAACAACAGAAGAGTCATTCTTCTTGGCAAAACATGATACCTTAGCCAGTGTAGACAATATTTCTTTGTAGGACCCAATACCAGTAGAGGATTTACTTGGATTAGAGGAGATTTGGGCATTTGAGGAAGAATGCAGAAGCCAAGGAGCCAGTAAACGGAGAGGTTATTTATCTATGGAAAGAGAAGTAGAGTCCAATAACAAAACAATGTATTTGAACAATGCAGAAGGCTCATCAGGGTCATATTTAGGGGATTGGGCTTAACTCGTGTCAAGGCTGGATCTATTTCCTTTTTTAAAGTAATTCAAATAATTCAATTTTGACCTTTATTTACATATTTAATAATAACTTTAGTTATATGAGGATAACTCTTTGTGAATAAATTAGATAATTGTCTTCATTCTTTGATTGTTTATGAGAGATAATGGCAGACCTGTTCCAAAAGTGAATAACACTGTAGGCAGCATACCCATTTTCTCCTATGCTTTCAGTCAGGCCCAGAGTTTTTCTACACCCAACATACAAGGGACATTCATCCAGGCAACCAGCTCCAGTTCTGGCTTCTCGAACTCATGCTCTTGGGATCCTTGTATTTTCATCATCTTTGTAATGATACTAAGTCTATCTTGATAGCTTCCAGATCTTCAAAGTCTATCTGTTTAAAAATATTGACTAAAATGGCTTAATTCTCTATTCAAGCCAAAATATTTTTCAAAAGAAGAAAATCTCTCTAATATGAAAAATCTGTATATAACTTCTTTCTGATGCAACTCTGAATTACTATCACTCTCAACTTCTTTTTTTAAACTTCTTTATTGGAGTATAATTGCTTTACAATGGTGTGTTAGTTTCTGCTTTATAACAAAGTGACTCAGTTATACATATACATATGTCCCCATATCTCTTTCCTCTTGCATCTCCCTCCCTCCCACTCTCACTATCCCACCCCTCTAGGTGGTCACAAAGCACCGAGCTGATCTCCCTGTGCTATGTGGCTGCTTCCCACTAGCTATCTATTTTACGTTTGGTAGTGTATATGTGTCCATGACACTCTCTCACTTTATCCCAGCTTACCCTTCCCCCTTCCCATATCGTCAAGTCCATTCTCTAGTAATTCTGCATCTTTATTCCCATCTTGCCCCTAGGTTCTTCATGACTATTTTTTTTTTTTTTTAGATTCCATATATATGTGTTAGCATATGCTATTTGTTTTTCTCTTTCTCACTTAACTTCACTCTGTATGACAGTCTCTAGGTCGATCCACCTCACCACAAATAACTCAGTTCCATTCCTTTTTATGGCTGAGTAATATTCCATTGTATATATGTGCCACATCTTCTTTATCCATTCATCTGTTGATGGACACTTTGGTTGCCTCCATGTCCTAGCTACTGTAAATAGAGCTGCAATGAACATTGTGGTACATGACTCTTTTTGAATTATGGTTTTCTCAGGGTATATGCTCAGTAGTGGGATTGCTGGGTCATATAGTAGTTCTATTAGATTTTTAAGGAACCTCCATACTGTTCTCCATAGCAGCTGTATCAATTTACATTCCCACCAACAGTGCAAGAGGGTTCCCTTTTCTCCACACCCTCTCCAGCATTTATTGTTTGTAGATTTTTTTATTACAGCCATTCTGACCAGTGTGAGATGATATCTCACTGTAGTTTTGATTTGCATTTTTCTAATGATTAATGATGTTGAGCATTCTTTCATGTGTTTGTTGGCAATCTGGATATCTTCTTTGGAGAATGTCTATTTAGCTCTTCTGCCCATTTTTGGATTGGGTTGTTTGTTTTTTTGTTATTGACCTGCATGAGCTGCTTGTAAATTTTGGAGATTAATCCTTTGTCAGTTGCTTCATTTGCAAATATTTTCTCCCATTCTGAGGGTTAGTCTTGTTTATGGTTTCCTTTGCTGTGCAACACTCTCAACTACTTTAAAAGCACATTCCTCCCTCCCCCTCTTTCCTTCCCCTCTCCCTCTCCCTCTCATCTCTCTTTCTCACTGTCTAAATTTTTTGGCCGTTAAATTTCACCATGAGGTATGTGGGCTATGATCATGTAGGAATTTTGAAAAAAAATTTTCACAGTGGTGATGTGTCTATCTTCATCAGACAGATGAAGCAGATAAATGTCTATATAAGTGTAAGTAATAAGTAATAAAATAAGTACACCCACACTCTATTTGTTAGATTTAAGAAATAAGTTGTTTACAGTTAGACCAATAGATAAAAGGAGACCATTTGAAGGAGCAACCCAGTGAGCCAAACTTAAAGAAAAGTGAAATTTTTAGAAACACTATTTTAGCAAATATTTTCTCCTTGTACATGACAATTGTCAACAAAAATGAAGATGAGTAGGATGGTGCACAAGCAGACTGTAGGAAGGGCAGTAAGTGTTACACAGTTATAATGGTGCCATTTTTCCCCAAAATTTTAGGAATACTTTATTGTTGTTTTTTATAAGTCAAATAGGCTATGGTAGCAAAAAAGCAAAAGAAATTATTTCTATTTCATGACACAAGTCCATTGGGTCTGTAGATTGGGGTTGGAGGTAGAGGTTGTACTCATCATAGTGACTCAGAGATCCAGACAGATGGATGCTCTATCTCAACACATGTTTCCATGCTCACCTCAGGAGGGAGAAAAAAAGCACACTAGCTGGACATGCCACATAGCACTCCTACTCTGGAGTATTCTAGAAAAATGTTCATCAACCAGAACTTTGAGGGAAAAAAGCACTGGTTCGCAGTGTTTGCAAATACCTGAATGTAAATACTCCCACTGTGACTGACTTTCAGTTATCAACATGATGAACGTGGAGTTAGAAGGAAATGCAGACCATCATATAGTATTTTCACCACATAAAGACGACAGACAGGAATACCCTCAAGAAAATCCAAGATAATAAAATATAGTGAACTAATTAGGAAGTGGTGTTTTTTGAGTATTTATTATCTTACATTTTAAACTTAATTTATTTCTTAATTTATATAATTTAGTTGTTAATAATGGCTATTTTCAGCTATCAGCTCCCCAAATTTGTGCTTGCAAGAGCCAGTACAAGCTAGCTCCAAGGCACCACTGGGGCCAGTTCACTGGGGAAAGCAAGCATGATCACTCCTATCTTTAAAGGTATCAGGGAAGGCAGTCCTACTGTACATGTAGAATGACTACTTTAGTTTCCATGGGAGCCTTGACAATCCATGTAAAATCATATTTATTTTTCAAAATTCTAGTGAGAAACTGAAGACACAGCTAATTAATTGAAGTTAATTAGACTTAAGCAGAAGAGTAGATAAGCTAGGATTACTTAGTGAATGGTTCAGTTAGCCAACACTAATTCATCAGCTACTGGAGGTCCAGGAGCAAATTTATTCATCTTTGAACTCTTAGTTTCTAGTGCAGTACCTAGCACACATGAGTTCTCAATAAATGTTTGTATAAATGACCTAAAGTTAGTAGTATATACTATTTTCTGATTCATGTTTAAACTTTTCTATCTGGAGTAAAAAGGCTAAAATATCAGTATGTTGATGCACTATCAAGATGCTAAAATCTTAGAAGTTGTAACTACTTTAGAATGGAAGGGCAATTTCTTTGGTCCTTTTGACTATGAAAAAACTAACTTTTATTATTATCAGTCTCCAATATTGCAATTCGTATAGTTAAGCATGTTTTCTGTCCTCTTGTGATTGCAAAAGATAACTGCTTTACCATTTGATTTAAGCACAGACATGTATTTGCATGCATGTATTTGCTACAGTAACAACGGACTTGAGGGTAACTTTGGTCTGCTTCTAACCTATGTTGCATTCATTTTCCCAACATATTGTCTAAAGTCATAGGTTGGTAACAGAAAGGTTATTTGACTAAAATCTGTTTCTTTTTTTTTCTCATGAATGCTGCCTTTTAAAGACTTCGAAATTTGTAACTGATTCACTGAAATAATATTTTAGGGAAATCCTGTATGTTTCTTTAATCATCTGTTTCTCTTCTGGGTGTAACAAATTCTGCCTGTGGAGTCAACAGAGCTTACTGTATTGTTAGTTAACTGTAAGTATTTTCTCTTTGGAATCACTAAGATATCATCCTCCTTAAAAAAAAAATCATATAGAAATAAAACAACCACCGTCTCCCCAAAACTCCCCTTGGTATATTTTAAGATTTGTTATTAATTAAATATGATTCTCTTTTTCAAAATGATGTATTCCCTCCTCTCCTCACTCCCTCCTTCCCTCTCTCCTTTATTCTTTTCTTTCTTTCTCCCTCCTTCCCTTCCTTTTCTCCTTCCTTTCTTCCTCCCCCACCTCCTTCTTTTCTTTTACTTTTACTCCCATCAGATTTTGCTAGCACACCAGTGTTATAAAGTTTTCTGAACTTCTAGAAGTACAACAGGCTCATGAACTTGATCTTATTCTTCCTGCGCCTCTAGTAAGAGCACACTTTGTTCATAAAATCTTTAAAGAATGACTATCTTTGGATAAGTTTTCCTCGAATAAACGTGCATCTGTTCTCTTCAAACCCATTAATTTTTCAGAAACAAAGCCATTTGCTTACAAATGAAAACAAGTATTTTGTTATATGTATCAATCAGGGTTCAATAAAAGAAGCAGAACCACTAGGCGACACACACACACATATCACATGTTTATATATAAAGGGATTTGTTACAGGGATTTACCCTTATACAGCTGTGATAGCTGGTTATGCACTCTCTGTAAGGCTGCTGTCTTTGTGTCTGATGTCAGGTCTTGAAATCCACAGGGCAGGCAGTCATGAAGGGAAGATGAATATAACATGAGGTATCAAGCATAAGCTAGAACCCACAGGCATAGGCTGGAAACCGTCAAAAACAGGGTGAAGCCCATATTTTTTATTACCTTTGACTTTGGTGGAATGGATGACTTACAGAAGCCAGGGCCCTTCATCATATTCTTATGGACTTGGCTCAAGAGTTGCAGAAGCTGGAGGATCTAGAGGAAAGTTGATCAGTTGCAGGCCCAGTTCTGCCACATGTCAAGGAGGTAAATCAGTGGATTAGTGATAATGTATGTGAGCTACAGAAATGGCTGCTGCTTCCATTCTGCCTTCCAAATATCACAATAATCTCTCTGTGGCCCACTCTAACCAGAAACACACAAAGAAGAGAATTCTGGGCACTGAATTCGTCCTAGCCAAGCTGACACATTACAAAGCCACCAGAGTTTGTATATGTGTCATTTTTGCAGTCTCCCTTTCCTCTACACCTACATCCAATCTAACACACGTTCTATCAATTCTACCTCTAAAGCGTATTTTAAATTCATCTTTTTCTTTCCATCTCTATTTCCACTTTCTAGAACAAGTCATTATCTTCTCTCACCTGCACTCTTGCAATCACTTTAATTGTTCTGTCTTCATTCACTCTTACACGTCTCCAATCATTCTCTAAAAAGTAGCTGGACAAAGCCGGGCATGCCTCTGCCTTCTTTAAAACATATTAAATCACCTTGCTACCCATAAAATAAAGTACACATTCCATGACAACTCAATGCCCAACATGATACAGGATCTCACCCCAGCTTCATCTCGGGTCACTTTCCTCCTTGTTCACAAAGCTCCAGTCACACTGATTTCCTCTTGCTTCATTCATTAAACCCTCTGAGCATGTTCCCACTTCAGGCCTTGGCACATACAATTTTCTTTGTCTGGAATTGTACTATCCCAGATTTTCATCATTCTGTCTTCTTTTAGTCCTTCAGAAATACCACATTCTCAGTAAAGCCTTCCTTGAACACACAATCGAAAATGGGTGCCCCCGTCCAATTCTCTGAATGTTTTTATACTCATCACATTATTATAATTTATAATTATACAATTATTTGTATCCATTTTAAAAATATATTCTCCTGCCTCCCCCGATAAGACTATATATTTTTATAAGGACAGAAGTCA